>NC_045617.1:113606837-113921681 GCF_009829155.1 Mustela erminea | reverse complement strand
CCTCCCTACTCCCCAACAGACGCTTGGATACGAAAGACCTTAATCACTTTCCTACTCAACCACCTTTTTCCAAATCTAGCCTGGTACAAGCCTTCTGCAGTTGTGTCCTAAGAGGTCTTCCTAAACATTTCTTTCTTTTTTTCTTTTTTTTTTTTTAAGTAAAAAATGGTAGTATTACAGAACAAAATGAAATATTATTAATCTATAAATATTTTTTAAAAGCTCCATAATAAAAGCATCTCTCTGTTTTCATGGAGTGGAATGGAGTTACAGTGAAGTGGTTAAGAACATAAACTCTACTTCAACTTCTAGAAGATGCACAGCTTCATGCAAGTCATGTAATCATAAAATGGGCATAATAATAGCACCTTATGACTGTGTTTTGAGGACTGGAGAAATTAATACATGGAAAGCAATTAAACACTAGATGGCATTGTGGTAATTAATAAATAATAGCTGTCCCTGCTGGGGGGCTTTATCACTATTAATAACACAAATGCATAAAAAGATTAGCTAATAATATACTAATATTTTCACAGTGAACTTGCTATTAGTGGTGGCACTGCAGGAGTTTTATTTACCTTCTTTTTGTTTTTCTGTGCTTAAAAATCCGAAAAATAGGGGCACCTGGGTGGCTTAGGCGTTAAGGGTCTGCCTTCGGCTCAGGTCATGAGCCCGGGGTCCTGGGATCAAGCCCCACATCGGGCTCCCTGCTTGGCTTCTCCCTCTCCCACTCCCCCTAATTGTGTTCCCTCTCTTGCTGTCTCTCTCTGTCAAATAAGTAAATAAGTAAATAAAGTCTTTTAAAAAGATCTGAAAAATATTATTAAAATAAATGAGCAAAAAGATCTCTATATAAAATCACCATGGGTTAAATGAGAATGTATTGAAACTGGTTATCTGCTGTGAAAACAATCAGACATGTTTCTCATTACATTTGAGCTACCCAAAATATTTTATAATACCCATTCTGAAATTGATCTCATGTTTAAAATTTATTTTAGTATAGTTAACAATAATTATCACCATATATAATTATCTGAGTACTTAGGATTATACTTTGAAGGCCCTTAATAAATGTTAGCTTCCTTTCCTCCTTGATATCCTAAACACAAATTAATTCCACTCAAATAAATGTTTTTTTTCTAACAAATCAACCTAAAAGTATATACACATATTAGCCAAATTCAGAATTTATAGTTCAGAGTGAGGAAAAGAACAAAAATAGAGCAGCTGACATGTGTTTGAAAATACTACTCCTTATTAGGGCATCTCTTCAGAAGATGAGTTACTATAGCTGAATTGAATCTCTATTAACAGTAGTGAATTCCTAAGCCAGACAGCAACAGTAAATAAAAGAACCCATGCTTACATTCATCTGATGGCTTTGCAGACTTGAGAATCATTTCTGGCACCATGATTTTGCATTCAGGAAACAAAGAACATGAAACATTATGTTCCTCAGAATGTTTTTCTTGTGTTATTAAATGAATCAAATAAATGAGATACAGACAAGGAATCTGGATTTCAGCAAGATTCTGGTAACTATAGCTTTCCATGTCTGAAACTTTTGGGGGGACACCTATCCTTTGTGAGAACTTCTTTGCTTTCATTGTTAATGATCAGCAGAGCCAAGTAAACATTTCTTTCTTTTTATTCTTTTTTTAAGAATTTTTATTTATTTACTTGACAGAGAGAGAGAAGGCAAAAACAGGCAGAGCAGCAGGCAGAGGGAGAAGCAGGCTCCCTGATGAGCAACCAGCCAGATGTGAGGCTCGATTCTAGGATCCTGAGATAATGACCTGAGCCAAAGGCAGTTGCTTAACCAACTGAGCCACCCAGACACCCCAAGGAAACATTTCTTAAAATGTTTAAAGAGAACACCTTAGCCTTCCTTCCCTGGAGCTACAACTTCTTTTTATAAAGGAAAAGACTGAGAATCTTCAGAAAGCAGCACTAAACTTAAAATGCAGGGGCACCTGGGTGGCTCAATTGGTTAAACAGCTGACTTTGGCTCAGGTCAAGATCTGTGGGTCCTGGGATTGAGCCCTGTGTCTCACTTCATGCTCAGCAGGAGTCTGCTTCTCTTCTTCTCCAGCTCCCCACTGCTCATGCTCTCTCTCTCTCTCAAATCATTAGAAAAAGTAAAATAAAACATAGAAAATATTTTGGTAAACCAGATTGGCTGGAAGGAGACAAAATAAGTCCTATGGCAAAATAAGACATTCATGTTCCCAAGGTAAATAAATTATGAAGTCCAAGCTGGTGATCACTTGATTTACTTTATGACTTGCTTTACCTGTGTGACTTTTGGGGAGAAAATCAGAAAAGAATAGCAGAAGGGGATTTAATATCTTGGACATTTTCTTGGCATGATTATTGTCTAAGGACCACATGAATTTTAAAATAATACCTTAGGGGCGCCTGGGTGGCTCAGTTGGTTGGGCGACTGCCTTCTGCTCAGGTCATGATCCTGGAGTCCCAGGATCGGGTCCCGAGTCCGGCTTCCTGCTTGGCGGGGAGTCTGCTGCTCCAGCTGACCTCTCTCCTCTCGTGCTCTTTCTCCTCTCATGCTCTCTCTCTCTCTCTCTCTCATTCTCTCTCTCTCTCTCTCAAATAAATAAATAAAATCTTAAAAAAAAATGCCCTAAAGTCATAGGGAAATTAACTTAATGAAGCACTATCCCATTAGGTGTAAGTGAGTTATAGCTACAGTTTAATTCATGTGTATTATTTTCTTGACAATGGTACAAGGGTAATTTTGTTAGTTTCCATCTATATTTCTTCTTGAGAAATCTGTGATATGCCCTGGAAATACATTAACTCTTATTAAGTTATTTTGAAATCAAACATCCATAAATGTACCTGAAACTTAGAATACTTACATTTTTGGCTATATAATCTTTTTAAAATTTTTTTAAAATTTTTTTATAAACATATAATGTATTATTAGCCCCAGGGGTACAGGTCTGTGAAACACCAGGTTTAGACACTTCACAGCACTCACCATAGCACATACCCTCCCCAATGTCCATAACCTAACCACCCTCTCCATTCCCCCCTTCCTCCGGTCACCATTAGTTTGTTTTGTGAGATTAAGAGTCTCTTACGGTTTGTCTCCCTCCCGATCCCATCTTGTTTCATTTATTTTTTTCCTACCCCCCAAACCTCCCACGTTGCATCTCCACTTCCTCGTATCAGGGAGATCATATGATAGTTGTCGTTCTCCGATTGATTTATTTTGCTAAGCATAATACCCTCTAGTTCCATCCATGTCGTCACAAATTGCCTATATAGTCTTGTGGGATAATTCTACTATAAACCTTCTGAAAGGTTTCATTCCCATGATCATAACGAAAGAATTGTTTGAGTTCATTGAGATAAACTGCCGCCCAAAAAAGCCTTCTAACCTGTATTCTGAGTAAGAGTAAGTAAAAGATCTGCTCATTGCCTGAGGAAGAGGTAATTATCAATAGGTAAGAGAGAAGGCAGAGTTTCAACGTTCTCCAGTGAGACAAATCATACTGAGAAGAGTTGAACTAAGTAGTAAATGGCGGCCCAAAACAGGTGAATCTCCAAAATCAATATGATAATCTAGATCTAACCAAATTTTATCTCAGAATCTTCAAGATGGGTAGTGTGGTTTCAAAGAGTCCTATGATGATCTCAGAAATTCTGGTGCGAACATTGACACTGCACACAGCAGGGGGTGACAGACAGTCTTGAAAAACCATCAAAACTAACATGAAGGAGATTCCTGCAAATTCTGGTAACTGCATTTGAAAGTTATCTCACAGAGATTTTACATTATCCAACTCAGCTGGAATTCCAGGGCTGCCCAGCAGTACTTTTATCCTAGTCATTTCCACATTCCTCACCCCTTATCCTCACTCTCTCCACTCCCTCTGGCCTCCTGTGTGCAGAGATCAAAGGCCTCTGACTCAGGTTCCTTCAGCCTTCATATTACCATTACAATACTCCTCAGGATCCCAACCATATCCTCTCTTCTGTCAAATTCAGGGAGAGAACCATTTTTCCCTCTCTCCATGAATAACTTTGGTGTCCTTGAATTATACCCTCTGCTCTTTGGGACTTTGCTCTGTTAATTCAAACATTTTGTATTTGTATCTTTCAATCTCTCCATCCAGATGTGCTTTTTCCAAACTTCATCCTGGAAAAATGTACAGATCTCCTTTCTTCTGAGACAGACAGACAGACAGACAGACACACACATACCCCATTTACTCCTGGTACTGTAAGGGCCTATTTAGCCAGAGCAGTTCCATCCAGTTAAACAGTGATTTTGTTGTTTATGCAGTAAAACTTAAACTGACCCTACCCCCCCCCCCCCCCAGGGAACTTATTTAAAAATAAGTCCTGGAAACCAGTCCCAGGTAACAAAGCCCAAATACAGGGGTGGGTCAGGCCAGGTGGAGGTATCCAATCAGTGGGGACCCATACTGTCTCCCTAGCTACCAAGGAGTGAGGGCCCCACCCTTTGGGCACCTTTTAGGCACCAATTCTGACCAAGCTGATAGGCTAGTTCAAATATCTACTATAGGGTAAACTGTAATTCAATTGATTCAATTGGTCATTTACGTGTGACTTAGCATGACTGTGCAGCTTTCTCTGTGTGTTACAATCTCATTGCCCACCTGTGCGTGGCCAGGCCCAACCACATGGCCTTTGCCCTTAAAAGCTAGTCTGTAAGGGAGAGAGAGGTCACCTCTTTGCAACAGACAGCCCTGGCCGGTCAGTTTGATTCTTGATGCTTGGCACAAAATAAAGCTTTGCTTGACCTTCGCTTTGTATCAGTCTCGCTCCTTTGATTATAGACCCAACACTACTGCCTCCATTATGATGTCTGGTACATAAAAAATATTTTATGAATTTTGAAAGAATGAATGAAAGGATTGCTCATACTGGTCGTTTCCCTTCCTGATGCTAAGCTTTCTGAAGAGAAAGTCAAAATAATTTATTCTATGTATTCATCCTTCCAGCCCAGCCCCATGTGTTTAAATAGGCTTTAGGGCAGTAAGGGCAGCCTCATGCTATCCCAATGTAACCCCTCTACCTCCATGCCCCTGAGTTCCTACCCGGTCTCTGCTGTTCTAGTTCCTTCCACCCATGACAAGAATCCCATCCCAAATCTGATGGGGAGTAATTAAGTGGGTGTGGATGAGATGACTGTTACAGAGAGAAAGTTGAGATGAATGATGGCATGGACAGTGGGCTCTGGCCCACGCTGAATCCCATGCCCACGCAAGGCATGCTCTATCCTCCCTCCTAACTCGTAAATCTATTCAAACTTAAGGTCAGGAACAATGCTTTGGTTCCCCAGTCCAATGGTCTACTCTCACTCCCCAGACCCTTCCATCTTTCTGTAGGATTCACCAGCCTCTCTACAAAGTTCTCTCCTCTCCTGGGGTTCAGTTTCTCTTTGTCTTTACCCTTCACTCTTTTTGGATCCTGGTCCTCCCCTCCCCACTTCTTCATGTTCTCCCTCTTCTCTTAGTAGTTATTCCTGAATCAGGGCGTTTCACCTTGCCTTCTCTTAATTTCATCTTCAGTGCATTCCTTTCTCTGAGTAAGCTCATTTCTTCCATTTCCGCAGCTCTTTCTCTACCTCCCTGCATCATCCTCTGTCATTTCCTCTGTTAGCCCCACACTGACCTCCTGACTTTCTCCCTGGTTTTGCACCTGGCTTCCATTTAAACTTCCAGTAGCATAACTTTGTTTCTTCTAGTCTCTTATTTAAAACATCTCCATCAAACTGTGAGCAAAGTCCCTTAAAGGGCTTCTAAAAGACCTGGCCTCATCTTTTTTTTTCTAAATGTATTTCCCACTGCAACCCTTTCATACACCCTTGCTTTCACACAACTGTGTCTGTCAGCCGGGACCATTTATTGATAAATAAATAAACGTGTGTGTGTGTGTGTGTGTGTGTGTGTGTGTGTGTGTGTGTGTTTCTCCCTATTTTTCCTTTCCTCTTTCCACAAAATTATTAGCCTTTTAATAATTTCCACAAAATTATTTTATACTCCCTTGCTTCAAGGATTTTTGCAAGAATATAGGGCAGCCAGAAGGCAGTTTTGACTCTTGTCTTTTCTAAATGCCTAAACTCTAAAACAGATAATGCTAATTATCTGCAGAGCCAGGAGAAGGCTCTGCAGGGCCTATAGCCCAGGATGGAACCTGCAGGAACCCTGGTCCTGCTCCAGGAGCCCTGCTGTGGCACAAAAAGAGAGCAAGAATACGCAAGGAGCGTCATGTAACCAGAAGGCATTTTTTATACATGTTGAGATTCTTTTTTACTCAGAAGGGGTGTGTGTCCTTTAGAGGTCACAGAAACTTTTGTTTATCCATCTCCATATGAGATATGTTTCCTTACAAAATACTGGCAATAGTCCCCAAATTTTTGTGTTTGCAGCAAGTTGTCAGTAGTAGAGGGCTTGATCTAACAGGAATTCAGAGAAAAAGATACTGGTAAATGCCGGAGTAACAAGGGACAACTCAAAGAGTTAAAGGGTCTTGAGCAGGGTTTTGAAGGAAAGGATTAGACAGAGAAAAATGAAATTTGAGATGGGGAAAATTTTTAGAAAGGTACAGAGTATCATTAAAAAAACAAATGACGGGCGCCTGGGTGGCTCAGTCGGCTGAGCCACTGCCTTTGGCTCAGGTCATGATCCTGGAGTCCTGGGATGGAGTCCCACGTTGGGCTCCCAGCTCTATGGGGAGTCTGCTTCTCCCTCTGACCTTCTCCCCTCTCATGCTCTCTCTCACTCCCTCTCTCACTCTCAAATAAATAAATAAAATCTTTAAAAACAAAAACAAAACAAATGACAAATAGCATGGAGGTCAAGGGGACAAGGGGAGATGGAGAGGAGAAGGGAGTTGAGGGAAATTGGAAGGGGAGGTGAACCATGAGAGACTATGGACTCTGAAAAACAATCTGAGGGGTCTGAAGGGGCGGGGGGGTGGGAGGTTGGGGGAACCAGGTGGTGGGTATTGGGGAGGGCACAGATTGCATGGAGCACTGGGTGTGGTACAAAAATAATGAATACTGTTACGCTGAAAATAAATTTGAAAAATTAAAAAAAATGAATTTTCAGTACATTCTTAGTACATGATAATAGACTCTTAATTGTTTGAAAATTATAAAACTGTCCTACAACATTTTCCATAATTTAATCAATGGTTTAACCATTAACATATTAATCTAATAAAGTATCTTCAGCTGTTAATGATATAATAAATAATAATTTTATTAAATGGTTAGACCATGATTATTTACCAATTCTGCATGTGCTCTCATCCTGAGACACAGCTCTTATACCAATCTGATTTCCCACTTCTTTTGGTAACGTGCAAAGTGGCTTGAGTTTACTACATTTGGTGCTTGCTTTGTATTTTCTCATTTGGTTCTTTGGTTCATGTTTATTTCAAGTGTGAATAATTTCCTTCTCCTGGGGACGACAATTTTAATTTTGAAATACCTACTATGGCTGGTGTAGTACTAAAGATACAGTTATTCAATAATGTAAGATGGAGTAAATTGAGCAATTTGTAGTCTATGAAGCTGATGTTATTTTACATTTGTAGATGTTTTCTTCATAAAAGCTAAAAGTTCTAAGCAGAAATCACAGTCTCAGATGCACAGTGCTTATTTGATCTAAAATCTGTCCTAAGGTGATCTGTTTCTTATAGTAAGGTGGACTATCCATTAAAGAAATCTTTTATATGATTTTAGGATGCATGCATTTCCCAGGGGAGTAAGCACTCATCATTTTCAACATTTATCAGTATGCTGATAAGATGCCCTCTATCCTGGAATGGGCTTCCTTGTAAAATATTACTGATTTTGGGCGCCTGGGTGGCTCAGTGGGTTAAGCCGCTGCCTTCGGCTCAGGTCATGATCTCAGGGTCCTGGGATCGAGTCCCGCATTGGGTTCTCTGCTCCGCGGGGAGCCTGCTTCCTTCTCTCTCTCTCTCTGCCTGCCTCTCTGCCTACTGGTGATCTCTCTGTGTCAAATGAATAAATAAAATCTTTAAAAAAAAATAAAATAAAATAAAATAAAATATTACTGATTTTTTAAAAAAGATTTTAATTTATTTGTTTGACAGAGAGAGAGAGATCACAAGTAGGCAGAGCAGCAGGCAGAGAGAGGGGGAAGCAGGCTCCCGGCTGAGCAGAGAGCCCGAGGTGGGGCTCGGCTTAACCTGCTGAGCTATCCAGGCACTCCACAGGTTTATTTTTTAATGCACAGGACTCACCTCTTCAAAGAAGTCTTTCAAGATTTCATGATAGTGGATCATGCTCTCGTCTCCCTCTGTACCACAGTGATAATTGGATAGCTGCTCTTTCTGAACTGGAAGATTTATATGTAACTCACTCTTTTCTATTTTGATATCTTTGAAGGCAGCAACAGGGTTTCATCCATCTCTAATATTCCTAGCTCCTAGCCCAGTTCTAGCACAGAGTCTATCATACATTAGTAACAGGACTGTGCTTAAATGTTTGTTGAACCTTATTTCAAACTCTTCTTTTTTGCACAGTGGGTTAAGAGCAGAGGCTTTGGTACCTGGAAGCCTGGGCTTACATTCTGGGCCAATCACTTACGATGGGAACTTGAGCAAATTACCTAATCACTGTATGCCTTAGTTTCTCCAGTTTCAAAATGGGAATAAAAGTAATAGTACTTACAAGTTTGTTGTGACCAATAAAGAAGTGAAATTATGTGTACATATACATGCATGTATATAACTGAAGAGTGCATTGAAAAGGCTCTAGAATGTAACTCTATCAATAGATTTATTCACTTAGACACATTTTTATGGTACTAATAATTATACTTGTAGGTAATTGCAAGGGTGTCATTTAGGGATGGTCCCTCACAAATGTATAGATGCTTCTCAAAAATGCCTTTATTTTTAAGTTAGGAGGGGATTACCACTGGGGGAATGTCATATAGTTAGTCTATGAGTGAGGGACCAAATCCTCACAGTACACAGGATGGGCCTCTAAACCTGCATAAGCTAAAATCTATCTTGAGTTCTAAAGCCTAGCATTAAGTTTACTCAGAGCTTCATTCAGTTCCAAAATATTGCTAGATCAGGAGCTTTTTCTTATAATTTTCCTTTCTTTTACTACTTCATGTTTTAATCTAATTCAGCTAGTACTTACTGAATAGGTATTTAGCTAGGTATGTGAATCGCCTAAAGACATTTACCAGAGGTAACACCTAAAGTCATTGGAAATGTCCTGTTTGTGTCACTTTCCTATTAAAAAATACATATTTAAAGAAGTTCTTTTCATTATGAATAAACAGTGTGGTACAGATGATTTAAAAGTATTAATATTATTTATAATTGAAATATCCCATAGGAGTAATTATACATAATTGAAGAGACTAGTAAATTATATATAAGAATAATTATATATATAATTAAAGAGCATAGTAAATACTCTTCATAGTAAATATACCTATGTGAGTATATGTGTGTGTGCATAAAATTTACTATGCTCTTCAATTTGTTGAAAAAAATTTTATTTGATTTCGAAGACACAAATATACTCCTTTGAGCAAGTAAAAGGCTATAAAAGCAAAAACAAAAAAACTGATGTGTTTGTAATCAATCACTCTAAAAAGAGCTGATTAAACTTTACTTCTAAGTGCTTCACATTTTCCTGATTATCTGTTGTGGGTGTGATAGAGGAGAGAGAAATTGTAACCCAGGCTGTCTGGATTAGAGGTTCACCATAAGAGAAGCCCTAGCTTAATCAGTCTTTTTTTTTTATATTAAAATAACTAAACATTTACATGAAACATAATACATTCTAGTCCACAGAATACACAGCTTGTTTTAAACTATGAGTAAGGCTGTTTTCTTCTCCACCGAACAGGGAGAAAAACAAGGCCATGCACTAAGACAAAGAGGCACGATGACCGAGGTTTGTCACCGTTTGTCATTTGCTTTAGACAGATAGAGAGAAGAATGAGAATAGGTTCTCAAATAACAGGTAAAGTTAGGATATAGAAAAAGAGACATAAAACTTTATACCTGGAAAGTTCATAGGAGGACATCTAGTCCAACCCACCCTGTATATAAGCAAATTGAGTCCTGCAGAGATGAAGTAAAAGTTGATTCACTGAGTCACCTTGGAATAGGATTGTTTTGTTAGCTTGGTTTTGGGACCCTGTGTCTTTTTTTGCTTCCTTACACTGCAACCTAATCCCCTCAAGTAGGTTATTCCATGGAAGTTATTAACAATGCATCTTTTAGGAAGGTAAATATTATTTGAAATTCAACAATGACCACAAATGGAATAACATTTAAAGTAATAAAGCAAAGAGGCTAAGTGTTTCCATGACACCCATATGAACCTATCACCTACAAAGCCGTGTAGCAAGTACAGTTCCTGTGTAAAATTACTGCTGTGTTTTATTCTAAGAAAATATAATTCTATGTAACTAGTGAATAATAGAGAGGGAACTAACTATAGGGGACAAATAAAAGAAGAGAGACTATGAATAGTTAGATTAAGAAGATAAATTATCCTCTAAACCTCACAGAGGAAGCACAGGTTGATCAAAGAACATTTCCATTTCATCTAAGTGGTGAAGGATTTTCAAATCTGGTGGTGAAAGCCTTATCCACACCCCACACTGTAAACTATCATTACACTGATACCAAAAACCAAGAAGAATCACCATTAAAAATAGGACAAATCAAACAACACAAATGAACAATGCCTCCCACTCCTCAGGAAGAAGTCTGACCCTAGGAAAAGAAAAGATTCTCCTTCGCAATGAACAGCTCATCTCAGTGGGACAGCATAGCAGCTGATCCAATACAGAGACACTCGCTAATCTAGGTTCATCCTGTGATTCTCAGAAAGACAAAACTCTGCTGAGATAGCTGTGCACTCCAGTTCAGTTTTTCAATGGCTCAATTTCCTACCTTGATTGTTAAATATGTCCACTAGAATGCACGTTTTAAAATAGATACTCTCCAGAATGCCAAGGTAACTATAAAAAGAATTTCATGAAAGTTTTTTTGGCATGAGTAAATTTTGTTACAAGAAGACTTTTGCTGCTAGGAAACAAAAATATGGAGCGAATGGTTATAACAGGAGAAAGAAGTGCTGACAATTTAAATCAATCCAATATTTCACTTACCTTTAGTTTTCCACAGTACTGAGCATAGTAATGAATTATCTGGTATGTCTGATCAAATATTATGTAATTTGGGGCAATTTAACAAGTATTTCGTAGTACAGAAATAACCATCCTCCTTGCTGTGTTTGCTTTTTTCTATATACCTTGAGGACATGAAGCTTTTAAGGTTATAATATAAGCAGTAGAAAATATCTGAAACTCAAATTTGTATTAAGACATTCTTTGCACAAATCCACTGACCCATTTTTCTAAAGTAAAAATAAGTGCTGGGGTTTTAACTTGCACTGAAAACACAATTACAGTTCAATAATTATGTTCATACAGTACCTTGAAGACTATATTTCAAGTTGCACAACTGACCTTCTTTTCCATAAAAATATAGATAGAACCTAAATTATAGGTAGTTATATTATGGAACATTTTGAAAAGGAGAATCCTGTTGCTTTTCTTGCATATAAATCAATTTGGATCTTTAATACTTCTTTGCATTTCCTTGCATATTTATAAACATGGCTTTACTTTTTTTTTTTTTTAAACTTATGAAAAGTATCTGACCACTTTACAGATCGACAAATGTACAGGAAAAATCGACAGCTGTACAGGAAAAAAACATAAACAAACGCACACATGTAACAGATCTTTAGAGACAGAAAAATAAACTTCTTTTGCAAAGAAGAATCCGTACACTCTACCATCACTCACAGGCCATAGCACGAGGATCCATTTTTGTCTCTCCAGCAAGAACTCGAGGTGTCCAAATGGAATTCACTTCACTCACCTGTCTGGCTTAGCTGGGATGTGCTCCTACTCCTTCTAGACACGATGGCAACCACTCTGGCACTTAGGCTGGATCTCCTCTTCTTTCCACCTGCTCCGACTGTACCCACGGCTGTGTCGGACTGACTGCCGTCATTATGCTCCAGTGTATACATCTCCCCACTCACACTGGTGCTCTTCATGATGGCTCTTCCTGAAGTCCCCATCCGTCTGCCTTGCATTTTAGGGGTAAATGAACTATATTTACAAAGTAAAAACATATACGCATCCATAAATTACAGGTCAGCATAACTGAAGCTCGAAACCTAATTTATTTTGAAATAATCCAGGCAATTTTTTTGGGGGGGGGTGGGGAGTCAATTGAGTAGTAGTCTTATAGCTATGATTGACCAGATCTGAGCTTAAAACAATAGTAATTCCATACAGGAATCTATGAACTTTTAGTTAGAAGAAATGCAACCAATGTTATCTACAGGGAGGTTAATGTTACTAATTTTATAGTTACTAATGTTACTTTCAGAGAAAAACAAAAATATTTAAATCAGTAAGACCAGATCATATACACTCCTCAGGAAAAAATATTATTAAAAATGGATATTCTGGATTTGCCATACAAGATGAAAAAATGAAAACAGTTATCTGTTCTAGTTCCAACTAACAGAGAGCTCTTGCTATTTGATATCTCTTGCTTTATGAGTTTGGACAGACTACTAATGAGCCCCCCCCACCCCAAAATCACATTTCCTTCCTTGTCCTCTCATGTTGTATCTCTCCCAAATTTCAAATCATTTTTCCCTTTTAGCATTTTAATCTCACATGCTCAGGTTGAGATGTTTCTTTTTTCTTCCCTATCAGAACTTACTTATCTATGTTCCTGGATTATACTAATTTATCTGAGTAAATTACTGTACTTCTCTCCTAAGTGAGAAAATTACTGTTGAGACTTTCAGACAACATGGAAGGTTGGTGGGGAAAAAAAACCGTCTCTAACTTGCCAAGTATGTCTGTGAGTTGGGGAGAGAGGTAGGGCAAACAAGTTGGGAGTCACAGATGTCAGGATTCTTCATATCTTTTAAATTATACTGCATATGCAGTTATATTATCCATCTAAACTGGCCTCTTTTGGTCCAATTAAGACCTGCTTTGCTATATCTGAAATGACCCTCTTTATTTTATGGTTCCTTAAAATATCTGCAAAAATGGCTTACATGACTCTCACCACCACCTTGATTTTCTATTTCTTGTTTTGAAGTAAAAAATACATTAATAGAGCATCTTTTAATAGTGATGACATTCAATACTCAAGTTGAAATAAATCCTAATATGGTTAGAAATGATGGAACAGAAATTCTTGGGATCACCTAATGTTTTTGTGGTCACATGAGTGTTTGAGTAGAAAGGGAAATTGACACGGGATGAGTTCAGAAAGAGTGAGATTGTGGAAGCCTTAGAAGTTACGGAAAAGAAACAAGACTGTTTGATCCTTAGGATGCTTCCATGAACTGAATTGAAAAATGAGACCCCTATTTGAAAGGAATCATTTGGAATTTTTAATCCCTAGCTGTATCACCTGAATTGGTCCACATCATTAATATTAAAATTTGTATTCTTTCAATTTATTCTAATCAGCTTTCCCTTAACTCAACGTTTGTAAAGCCATGTGCAAACCTGGTAGTTTTGCTATGCACTTTATGTAAACTCTTTTTCGAAACATTAATGAAGACGGTATTACATATAGCTGGTTCAAAACTGATTCCTGTGGGGTTTGTATTCCCAATTCCAGTTGACCTTCTTTTCTGAGAAATATTACAATAGATTTCTTCTGTGTCCTCACAATTTATTTCAACGCATCACCTAAATCTGTCACCTCTCCTTAAGTCCACTCTTCTACCTGCTTTTCCTATGATTTTAGTTGCAGACTTCCACTGGAGGATATGAAGCAATGTCACAATTTGTTCAGTTTTGCAGTGATCATGTCCATCTTCAATCAAATGCTGGTGACTGAGAAGTCAGTAGTTTTTCCCTCTCATCACTCTTTTTAGAACACTTGTGGCAGGGTTATTGAAAACTTCTTTTCTGATGATTTTATTTTTACCTTAATAAAGTCTGGATAAACTAGAATCTGCCTTTTCTCTCCCAATTATTTCCACAAAAATTGAATTCTATTATAACTCTCAATTTGTATCTTAAAAGTTATTTCACAAAAATACTACTGTAAAATATTCAGGAATGTTCTTTGGGCTATAGAAAAGTTTAAAAGCATAGGGAAATGTCTTCAGTAATACTTCTATTCTGAAAATGTATTTGAGATGAACTAGGAAGATTCAAAATTTTTTTCATGGACATTTAGTCACAGCAATGAAATGTTCCACTATCTGAAAAAATTCTGGAAGGCAGCTATGCTCACCACTATACCACCAACATACTTTGTTGACAAAAATTATGAAAAAATTTAAGGAAATCTGTATAGTGATGGCCATTCAGGGAGTTAAGAAGTTATAGTAAAATGATTTTGGGGAATAAATGCTGTAGTTTTTCTTCAAAAAGTAAAATATTTTATTTAGAATTTTAAAAGCATTCTTATACGATATAAAGAATTTGGAATATCATAATGTTCAGTGAGAACATGTGAAGGCATTTTCAATTCTGTTTACCTAATTGAGGGGAGAGATTTCTGGAGTGTAATCAGCTTGCTTTCTGCTTTATAAAGTTCCTGAGAGTCTCTCTAGTATCATGACTCCTGTTTCCCAGCCCTCTGTTTTCTAGTTTCCATTGGTTGTATTCAGATTTGGATATTTTATATCAGCATGCACCTTATGCATCACTAGATTTGCCATAGCGCCCTCCCATTGCTGAGTGAACTAAAGATTTATGAAAAGGAAGTAAAACAAAAAGTGATGTCTTTATAAAAATGGACTATGATATAGTCCATCTTTAAAAATCAATCAAACAAAATAAACCCTACCTTTCTTCTTTGATATTCCCTCTCCCTCCGGCTACTGACTTTGGCTAAAAATCTCCTCAAGCAGTTGACTGTATGTCCTCTCTTCCTATTCTAACCTGAACTAATTTAAATCAGGCTTTGTCCCTATTACTTCACCAAAGTTGCCCCCCCCCTTTTAAAAATTTTATTTATCTGAGATAGAGAGAGAGAGCACACACAAAGGGAGAGGGAGAAGCAGACTTCTGGTTGAGCAGAGAGCCCAACGTGGGACTCAGTCCCCCCACCCCCAGCCCTGAGATCATGACCTGAGCTGAAAGGCAGATGCTTAACTGACTTTTTTAAAAGTCACCAGTGACCTTACATGGCAAAATCTTATCACTGCATAGTCCTTACCCTTTTGACCTCTCAATAAATCATGTATGTGACAAAACATTTGATTCTACGATCAGGGAACACTTGATTCTCATGATTTCACTGTGCCTCACTGAAAAGAACTTTATTTTCTTTCATCACTAAATACTGGAGTTCTTCAGTGTTTAGCCCTCTGATCTATATTCCTCCATATGAGACTGACTCCCTAGATGTCTCAGTCTGGTCTTGGGCTTTACATATTATCCATGTGCTGCAAATTCCAGTTGTTTTTCTCCACCTGTACTCAGTCCTGAACTCTAGATTTAGATAGTCAGCTGTCAGTGGACATTGCTGTTTGGATCGGTCTCTCAAAAATAACATGTTCGGGGGCGCCTGGGTGGCTCAGTGGATTAAAGCCTCTGCCTTCAGCTCAGGTCATGATCCCAGGGTCCTGGGATCAAGCCCCACATTAGGCTCTCTGCTCAGCAGGAAGCCTGCTTCCTCCTCTCTCTCTGCCTGACTCTCTGCCTACTTGTGATCTCTGTCTGTTAAATAAATAAATAAAATCTTTAAAAAAAATACATTCAACCCAACAGAAAAACTGCCCTATAGCTTATCTTTCATATCACACTCAAGACACTCCATTTCCCCAATTGCTCAGAGGAATAATTTCACCCTAGAAAAAAAGTCTAATGTGGATTTGAGACCATGAAAAAAAGTACTTTACTTTTTATGCCTTCCTTGAGCATTATCTAACAAGCCCACTTTAAAGGTCATTTGACCTCCAGGGAAATGTAAAATTTTTGACTGTTTACTCTGACAGTATTATGATCCAAACATTTTACAACTCTTTAAAGTGAGATGATAACTTGAATAAAACTGATAAGGAGCAAAGGATTACTATGTAGAAGATAGGGTAACTCCAAAGGTTATGGTTTTATGATCTAGAGAATATTACCTAGTTTTGAACCTAAATTCATAATCTTATTCTAGCATTCATTCTTTTTTCAATGACTGTTATTTTGTGTGTGTGTATGTGTGTGTGTGTGTGTGTGTGTGTGTGTCTGTGTGTGTGTATACCTGAGTTTCTTGGATCATCTTTAGAATCAGTTTATCATCCTGTTGGTTTTCTCACTAACGAGTTAAAATTTCAACATATGCTATCCATTTTTTTATTATTATGTTTTAATGTTGAGAATTATGTTCTGATTGCTTTGGGGAGTCCCATCAAAATGTCCACATGGACACCCTGCTGGATACAATTAAACGATTTTGCTGGATCAGGGCACCCATGGACTCCTTAAACTCAAGACTGCCTTTAATCAAGTGGCAAATAAACAGGGACTTTCAATTTCTGCTTCTTTTATTCTGACTCTGGTTTTCTATGTTTCTTTATTTTGCTTGTTTGTTTCTGGTTCTTTGTAAATTGACTCTTATTTTGCTTGTTGAGCAAAGAGCTCATTAGTTCAAAGAGCTAAGAGCACATTCCTCACTAACGGCACCAACAATGAGGAAAACCATCCTTGGAATTAAATCTGTTGGGTGGCAGAAATCAGGATATATTACAAGTTGAGTGGCAAATGATAAAAAATTTGGCTTGTTAGTCTTTTTTACATATCTGTCTGCCGGGCACTAAAAGTTCACATCGCTCATGAAAATGTCTTGTGCATACTGAAAAAAGAACTGCTCTTTAAAGTCTGGGCTTGGGTTTTCAGTGTTAATTTTGGTCCTATGGCTAAGTGTAAAACTGAGTTGCTAGTTCTTTTTGAATGCTTAAAAAGTATTTTTGATTGATAATAAAAATCTCTTACTTTCTGTGTACCTTAGGGATAGCTGTCCAGGCAGATAGATTGATTGGTCTATACAGATGAGTATGTACTTGTATAATTCTAATATAGGTAACTAAAGATTCCCTAGAGGAAAAAAAGAAACCGAAATTCCGAAACTTTGAATATGAGAACCTTTTAAGAAAAAAAAAAATTTCAAGAAATTGCTAACTCAGAAGAATTTTAATATAAGAATTTAAATCCACAGGGCACCTGGGTGGCTCAGTGGGTTAAGCCTCTGCCTTCGGCTCAGGTCATGATCCCGGGGTCCTGGGATGGAGCCCTGCAGCGGGCTCTCTGCTCAGCGCAGGGCCTGCTTCCCCATCCCCACCCCCACCTGGCTCTCTGCCTGCTTGTGATCTCTCTCTCTGTCAAATAAATAAAAACAAGAACAAACAAACAAACAAACAAAAAAACCCATTGGTGGTTGGTTCTATACTAGAAACAAAAGTGGCATATATTTTAAAATACATGGATAGATATTCAAGATAGCTGTGTTTTTATTTATCAAAGGAAAAGAAGGAAATCATTTCTTACAGTAAAGCGACTGGAAGGTGAATGAAGATAGTGAAAGACAGAACTTGAATGGCTACCTTAAAGTGTAGAAGGTTTGAGGGAAAGTGAATTATTTGCCCTGCTTCATTGTGGTTATAAACAATAAGTCTGAAGAGTAAAAATAAATACATAAATAAATAAAACTTTGACAAACTGGTTTCATTTTATGTAAATCTTCAGGATATAATAAGAAAGGTGTGTGAGTCATTTACTGACAAAGTTATATTAATGCAACATTAGAACTAGGTTTTCTGTTAAAATGATTAATTGATCTTAGAATATTTAGTTGAGAGCAAATTTCATTTAATCAGAAGCAGCAAGAGGACCATTAAAGAACAAGAGTTCTACTTTACAGGTAGAACCAAAACCTACAAAACCTGCATAGGAAACTGGTCTAGTATTTGTTCTATGGCTTACTGGATCCTAGAACTACAGATAATAAAAAAGTTCATATCCTGAACTTAGCAGAATTTTAGAGATCTCATACTGATAGGTACTGCAAATGATGTCTAGTGGTCATGATAGCTTTTGCTCACACTGTAAAAAACACACAGGTCGTGGTGTGATATAATTTACCATAAAATGGCTAAGATGGTAAGATAACCTATATGCATTTGATCAAATCGAAGATGTCATCAATATTAAGTAAGATACATTATTAGTCCAAGTATTTTTAAGAAAAAAAAAGTGCTGCTAATTAAACTATGGCATGCCATCATTGTAAAATACATACCAATTTCATATGTGATAAAGTATAAATAAGTGTGAATCAATGAAATTGTGGTAATAGCCAATTTAGAAACTCATTTCAAACAAGAATTTTTTTTAAAAAGGTTGATAAACGATAAACACTTTATAAATGTTCAGCACACCAAAAGAATCTGCATGTCTACCAAGATTGCATGGTAAGCCTGAAAAGAGACCAGTAATATAAGGCATATTAAAAGACAGCTGTAATATACATAAATTCACAATACTGTTTACCAAAATACCAAAAGTCAACCCAAATTTTTATCTATTTTAATGAAAGATTTTGTTTTGTAATTTTCCTGTCTTCTAAAGTCTTTATCAAATTTATCAAGGGTAGGCTGACCTCACAAAAAGCTTTAGGAAGTATTTTTATTCTGACTTTTTATTCTCTAGAGTAATTGGTATATGCCTGAGAGCATTTATTCTTTAAATATTTGGAATAATTAACCAGTGAATCCACATGGGTGAGGAGTTTTCCTTGTGGAGAACCTTAAAAAAATTACAGAATCATTAAAAAAAAATAGATACATGACTCTTCAAAGTGTTTTTCCTTCTTATGTCATTCTTAGCTAAGTTGTACTTTCCAAGAAATTTGTACATCTCATCTAAGTCAGGGTTAGGCAAGCTTATTTTGTAAAGAGCCAGGTAGTAAATATTTTAGGCTTTGTGGGCCAGATTGTCTCTGTTGCAATTACTCAAACTTACTACTATGGTGGGCAAAGAGCTATAGATAATATATAAGCAGATGGGCATAGACGTGCTCCAGTAAACCTTTATCCACAATGGGCCAGCTTTGGCTTGTTGGTCATAGTTTGGCTTGTTGCATAACCACTGCAAAACTTACCAGCGTACAATTGTTTGTGTATCCTACACTGATATCTCCCTTTTTTCATTTCATGACATTGGTTATAAGTATTTAGTCCACTTACTTTTGATGCAATTACTGAGATAGCTGGAATTGACCCCATCACTTGCCATTTATTTTTAATCACCATGTTTCTTCTACTTCTCCATTTTTGCCTAAGTAGATTAATTCTGTATCTTTTTCTCCACTATTAGCATCTGTATTATGTATTCTTCTATTATTGATGAGAATAAATAACAGACACCCTAAGGGTTAAAAAAATACGTACCTTGACTTATTAGAAACTTCCTTAGACATTTTTATTTCTTACAGAAGAATGCAAAAACTTTAGAACAGCTTGGTTTCCTTTCCTTCCTTTCCATCTTTTATGTAGGTTTTTTAGATATTTTACTTCTATGCATTCTATTTGAGAGCACGAGAAGGCATGAACCCATGCACCCACACACGCACACATCCGTAGTAGGGAGGGGCAAAGGGAGAGGGAGAGAGAACCTTAGGGAGTTTCCATGCCCAGTGGATCATGAGCGGAGCTGAAATCAAGAGTCAGATGCTTAACTGAGGGAACCACCCAGGTACTCACTTCCACATGTTTCAACTACCACAAGATGTCCTGATCGTCATTAACTCTCTCCAGTGTTCATTCTTTCCTCAAATTTAGTGCTTCCAACTGGGAATATTTTCCTTCAACACGGAATGTGGGTCTACTGGTGATGAATTCTCCTTCCTGTTTTATTTCTTCTTCCCTTTCTCCCTCCCCCCCTTCCTTCCTCCTCCTTCTTGCCTTCCTTCCTTCTTGCCTGTAGGATGTTTTTGCTAAGCATAAAATTTTAGGCTGGTGGATTTCTTTGGTTTGTTTCTTGTTTGTTTGATTTTTTTTTCCTACAGCATTCTTCTTTCAGTGAGTCCATAGTTTTTGGTTTTTTTTTTTTATATTATCTGTTAAAATTTCAGCCAGTCTTATTGCTTCAGTGAACTTCATGTTTCTTTCTTTCCCCCGAGATTATGTTAAGAAATGTTTTTTCTTTAGTCTTCAGTACTTTGATCCTGATATTGATAGACTTTTTTTTTACTCTTTTTACATGCTGGGATTTTTTGAAATATTTTGATTTGTAATATGATGGATTTCATCAGTTTTGGAAAACTCTCAGCCAGTACCTTGGTATTCAAGTATTGTTACTGTCATTTCCTCTCCTTCTGGGATCCAAATTACATGTAGATTAGATGTTTTCATTATGCCCCACATGGCTCTTATGTCCTCCTCCGATTTATTTCCTTGTTTTCTCTTTGTACATAGATTTATATACTCTTCACTGACCAGCTCAAGAATTCTCTGTTCTACTGCTTCTAATATGCTATTAAATCCACCTATTAAATTTTTGTTTTGTATCTTTTAGTTTTAGAATTGCCATTTAACTCTTAGAATGGGTTCCGGGTCTCTGCAGAAGACGTCCATCATCCTATGTTTTCTGGAACATATTAATCATGGATATTTTAAAGCCTCTATATGAAAATTCTATTGTTGGTTTTTATTCAGTTGGTCCTTTTTAACTAATTTAATTTTTAAATCATGCCTCACAAACTTTAATTAGATGCCAGACACTGGGAATGTTTGCTTTTTTATTTTCCTTCAATAAGGGTAAAATTTTCTTTTGGTTGGCAGAGAGAAGTTATCTTGTTCCTGTTCAGAGTTGGGTTTAAAGCTTTACCATTATTCACAGAGTGTAATGCATAGCCCCAGAGTTTGGCCTTTCTGGAATTTGTACAAGAAATTGAAGGTATTTTTCAAGCCCCTCTGACTGTGGAACTTGAAGGCAATCTGTGTCTCCCCAGCACTGGACACCCACTGGAATCTTTGCTCAGCTCTTTAAGAAACCACTTTTTGGTTTCTTGGAGTCTTTCCCTGTGCATGCTCATCTCAGGAGTCAACAAATTAATTTAGGGTAATCTGTGGCAAGTTTTGGAGCCCTCCACGCACAGTTTTACACTCCTTCCTCTGTCAGTTCCTGACTTGTGATCTGCCTCCTCAGTCCAGTAAGACTCCTGCTTTCTGATTGGACTACACCCCCATGTAACTAAATCAGAAAGTACCTTCAGAGAAAACTGGGTAAATTTGGCACTCATAACATGTTCTTCCCTTCTTTCAAAGATAGAAGCCCTTCAAATTTATTTCTGTTTTATTCCTTCCAAATACCCTCAAACATTTGCTTTTTGTTTTCGTTGGTTTGGAGGTGAGAAGTTTAGTCTGATGCAAACCATATTGTCATGCCTGGAACTAGAAGGACTGCGTCATCTTGTTGCTTATTTTTGAATAATTGTAGAATTATCCAGACCAGTGATGTTTTCAAAATCTCTATAAGGTCAGTAATGAAGACTTATGCATTATAATGATGCTATAGCAGTTTATTTCTTTGTGAACTACATCAAATAGCTTTTGCTATATTGATCCCTAAGTGTCCCCCCAACAGCCTCTCTGCCATAGCCAACCTGTGAGGCTTCTCCTCTGAGTTGATGTCAACTGCTACTCTGAAGCATAAAACATTGTTTCAGTGTTTTCCAGTGTTAAAACTGTCCCAAGTTCTCACAGATTCTAGGTGAGAAATTTTTTGATTGGGCTTTCCAATGCTGTGCCATTTATTTTAGAGAGCTCTACCTTCTACTCATGAGGTGAATAAGTCAGTATCTGCTCTTGATGCTTCTTCCTCATTTTAGACCAGATTTCATTGAATTTGAAAGTTGTTTTCTATCATTTATAATTTAAGGATGTGGGTCTTCTAGGTTCATGCTAGATGAGGTTTTTAGTACCTTACTTAGAAAACTTGGGTAGCTTTCAGCTGGCAATTAGCAATAAAAACCTCTGTTTTCTGTAATCTCTAGTGTATGATCATGGAGTTCTTTGTCGGAAGCAAAATCAGTCAGTCTTGACGACTCATTTCAGGAAGCAATCTCAATGGGAGTGATATACTTCCAAATAATAACTGGTTCTTGGTGGAGGTAAGAGGGGTAAACATTTCTCAGATAAAATGGCTTGTGTTCCTCTAAAGAGCCACAGTATATAAACAGATACAGTGTTATCAATGACATTAAAATGTCACGTGGGAAGGACAGGAAAATAACATGTAAAAGGCTCATTAGGGGGTTAGGAATGGTAAAAGCATTGAGGAACAAAGCATTAGAAGGAGGACAGGAGAGAGTTAAAATTTAGGGTGGTTTCCAGTTATTTTGATTTGGGAACTAGGTGGATTATGCAGTGGGAGGAATATAATTACTCTGTACAAATACTAAGTAAGCCGATATGTTTTTACATTTGTTTTAAGAAGTATATTAGGATCTCAATGACTACAAATAGCTAGTTAAAAATATATATCTTCATGTATTTCCAGGCTATTATAAACACAATTAAATAAATATTTGTACACACACACAGTTCAACAAAAGCTGGTGTACAATATTCAGTGGATACTAAAGCATTAACAAATAATCTCATATCACACATTTCTTATCTATCAATATGACTGGATGAGAAACATCTTAAATACAATCCTAAACTAAGGTGTGCTTTTCTGGTTTCCCATACCTGGGACTCTGCCCTGGAATCCGTCTTTTGGAGGGACTGCTGAGACAGAAAACAGGACTCCCGCCTTCCCACTCAATGCCCCCAAAAGATTGGCAGCCAGGCCAAATCCCAAGAGTGGGAGAATCATCCATGTCCCATGAGGCCACTTTAATATCCCATGTCTCATGAGGCCATTTTAATACACTAAAATATAATAATAAACATGTTGCACAGTTATGGCAAAATTATGAAAGTGACAAATGAAATACGTGAAGTTTGGAGAGTACTGGTTCAGAGTAAAAGGATATTATATTCATGCCAAATAATAGGATAATTGACACAGAAATAGGAGTATTTACCCAAAGAGAGGGTATTTAATGTTGATAACCAGAGTTCATGCCTGGTGACCAATAAACAATTAGCTGCCAGTGAATGAAATACAGCTAGGTTTATAATCCCCACTTGGTTCTCCAATGTGCAAATATAAACATGTAAACACAGTGTATTAAATAGAAATCGAAGAACCTGTTAGAAATTTTCCATTATATATTTTTTGGCATAAAAATATAGTAACAGGGGCATCTGGGTGGCTCAGTGGGTTAAAGCCTCTGCCTTCAGCTCAGGTCATTATCCCAGGGTCCTGGGATCGAGCCCCATACCGAGCTTTCTGCATGACGGAGAGCCTGCTTCGCTTCCTCTCTCTCTGCCTGCCTCTCTGCATACTTGTGATTTCTACTGAATAAATTAAAAATCTTTTATAAATTTCAAAAAATAATATAGTAACAATTTGTGGTCCTCTCAAAACAGTCTTCCTGCTCTTTGGTAGCTGCTGTAGCACTGAGCATCCTTAATACAGCTGATTTGTGTGTTAACCACAGCACGTCAAAGACAAAAAGGTGACTTAACTGGCCCTTGAGGAAGTCCTCCTGTGCTCTGAAAATTATATAGCATTGAAGCAAAGTTAGCCAACATCGTAGCAACTGGGGGATTTCTTATACCTAAGACTGATCTCTTATAAAAGCAAAATATTCCCATAGCTGGCATGAATCCTACTGCTGGACATTGGTCATATTCCCACATTTAATGCACGGTTCTTACCTCTTGTCAATGGCAGAGATCACAACTACAAACAGATCCTGCACAGTGAGGAGGAATTTGAATTTGGGCGATAGGTTTTTCTTTCTTTAAAAAGTATTCCCAGGGAATAAAATGGTTGCATTTGAAAGCTGTTCTAATATCCCAATTCACCTTAAGATTAATCACTTGTTATTTTCCTTGTACTTAAAAGATGTTTAAACTTTATGCATCTTTTAATAATACGTCATACTGAAGATGTAACTTACATCTTCAGGTAAGTTAATCAGCAGGTAAGTTAATTTCTTATATATTGTGGGGAAAATAAGAATCAGCAGGGAGAATGATATTCTTGTTTTATTTAACAACAGAATATTAAATTAAATGCATAACTTCTTTTAGGTTAAATTAGAAAATTACTGGAAAAGACTTACACACAATCATAGACCTGAATAAATTTTTCATACTCTCTTCCAAAGACACAATGACTTATTTTTCTAAAGAAAATTTTTTCTAATTATAATTATCTATAATCTCCACTGAACATGTTCTTTAAAGTATTTTAAATTTAAAAAGAATCTATAATTCACTTTGAACAGAAGAAATTAAACTACAGGGAAGTAGATTTCTACAAATAGCAACAGGTTACAATGTACTTTTAAAACTCCATCAACAGATGAATGGATAAAGAAGATGTGGTATATATGTAATGAAACACTAGGCAGCCATAAAAAAATAAAATCTTGCCATTTGCAATGATATGGGTGGAACTAGAGGTTATTACACTAAGCAAAATAAGTCAATCACAGAAAGACAATTATTATATGATCTCACTGATATGAGGAATTTGAGAAACAAGACAGAGGATCATAGGGGAAGGAGAGAAAAATGAAATAGGACGAAACCAGAGAAGGAAACAAACCATAAGAGACTCTTAATCTCAGGAAACAAACTGAGGGTTGCTGGGGAGGTGGGGGTGGATAGGGATAGTGTGGTTGGGTTATGGGTATTGGGGAGGGTATGTGCTATGGTGAGTGCTGTGGATTGTGTAAGACTGATGAATCATAGACTGTACTCCTGAAACAAATAATACATTATACATTAATATAAAGCCCAGCAGGGACAAAAAGAATAATAAATTTAAAAATTTAAAAATAAAAAAAAAATTCAAGGCCAAAAAAAAAAAACCAAAAACCCCCTCCATGAACAGTGTATATTTACTTTTCCCCCAATGAGTCCCCACTAAGATCTAATTACAATCACTTCTACAAATAACTCCATCTTTATAAGATATTCTGGGTTGCTGTTAACTTTCAAAAAGTTATTATAACTGACCATTTTCATTGTCTATTGTATACTAAACATTTATCTAATATCCTACTTCATTCCCAGAATTTAACTAAATACACCTTAGTGAATCTGTAATGATCTTACAGAGTAGAAAGGTAAAAACAAAGCATGCTGGAGGTGTTTCATACAAAACTAGTGCTGCTTTACTTCAAACTGCAGTCTTCAATGGTTTGCAAAGAAGAAGGTCACCAGGAAAACCTACTCCCCTGTCCTAAGAGCTCTGTAGCTTTGCCATTATCAAGACATGTGTCACTTCATTCACAGGGCAAACAGAATTTTATCTATGTTATGAGAATGGCATGGCATAATAATTTAAATATATGGCACATTTGGTCATATGGTATATTAACAAGTATGGCAGTTTTACCATTCCCCTTTTTAAAGGGCACACAGAACATTCTTTCCTCTCTTTAGACCTTTAACTTGGTCACAGGAAATAAGAGTGGTGACGTGTCATCAACCTTGGACTATTAAAACTAAGATGATGCTGTGAAAGAAGCCACGAGAAGATCACTAAAATATCGTTCCTTTCTCAGATATTCAATATCCATTATCTTTCATTGTGTTCCAGTTCATTCTCTCCCCATCATCAAATTTCCATGTTACTTTCCCCTCTTTCTTTTCAGTACTTTTGTAGATCTCAACAGACTGCTATTCCATAGTACAATGGGAAAGCATGCAAAATTAAGGGTGGATAGCTCTAAGAAAAAAATTCCCTCTAGATCACTCTTAATATATTCACTGTCAGTAGGCTTAGTAATCCGTTAAGTATAAGGGGTGCCTGGGTGGTGCAGTTGGTTAAGCATCTGACTCTTGGTTTTGGCTCAGCTCATAATCTCAGTGTCCTGGGATCAAGCCCTACGTCAGACCAGGTGCTCAGACCTGAGTCGGCTTGGGATGCTCTCTGCCTCTCTGTTCCTCTTGTTCATCCCACTCACGCTCCCTTCCCTGCTCCTAAAATAAATAAATAAATCATTAAAAAATAGCTAGTATATAAAAAGAAAGTTTAATTTGTTGTTCTAAACTATAAATGTAGCAAGTGATTTTTCAGTTAAGTATTTTTCAAATGCCATCACAAAAAAATCCAAAGATTATTTTTAAAAGCTATCCTGTATTCCCTTGCTGAGTTGAAGAATTGTGAAATAAGATACATCTGAAATTTTCTGCAACATTTTCCAAACATAACTGCAGTGTCAAATTGATTTTCTGGACAATAATAACCTATGCATTTATTTTCTAACACAGTTTAAAATATCAAATAATATAATCTATAATGTTTTAAAACCCCATATAAACATAAATTTATAAATAAATATAAATACATAAAAATAAACATATTTCTGTCAGTACAAGCTTAGTAATTATTATGCCTACTGACTCCAAATGCCAAATTTCAGTAAAATTACAGTTGTAAGATTATTATTTGTATATAGTAGATAATGTTTCTTAAAAGAAAAACCTTATGTCATAATGAGTACTTATATAAGTAGGTTTAAAAAATGAATGAATGTATGAATAAAGTCTCTTACCACCTTAAAAGAAAAAACCTTTCATCTTTCAAACTATGACCGTAGAAAACAAAGATAATTTTGCTTTTGAAAATATTCTTTAAAAAGGAGATGATAAAAAGGCCCACAATTATTTGCATCAAATTGCTTTTCAAGTTTGTTTATTAAAATCCATCTAGCTCTAGAAAGCCAACCTTGTAGATCCAGGAGAACATATGTTACACATGTGAATGCTGCTGGAAAACAGTTGGTTTTGGCAAAGCTTCTAAAATTGTATAACATCTGAGAACATCTACAAGATTATGCTTGCATTTGCTTTTAAAGCTTTGTTTTGTATAAAACATCTGAAATTTGTCTACCTGGAAAAAAAAACCTGATATATGATAAAGATGGGAAAAAAAAATTCAGAGCTAGACCGAGAAAATTCATCTCCTTTCTGGGATGAACATCTTCTTCGGATGTAAATGTAATCACAGAGAACTAAGAAACTCAGCATATTCTTTCTGACTTCTAGTCTACACATTTTTATTGTCAATTGTGCCACCTCTACTAATACACTGTACAAATTTTGTAGTTGGATGACAAAACATTCTTTGAGGAACATTTAAGCAAATACTAAATTAGAATTGCAAGGCACATGCAGAAAAATCTAAAAAACTAAGAACCTCAATCTTTACTGATGCTTATTATTTTGAAGTATTAAGTGATTTTATACTGTAAGAATCAACCTGACAATTATTTAAGTTTTAAATTGTTATAATTCATGACAATTAAAAAATAACTTTTAATTCATTATATCTACACAAGGTTATTTATCCTAAATACAAACCTCATAGTCTATGTTTTTCCTACTATAGTCCCCCTGCATATGTAAACTCTGAAAACATGAGACACGTTTTGGACTATTTTGAATGAACTATTCAGAATGCTGGAGGAAGGGATACCCTTTCTCAATTCACGCAGAACCATGAAGTTTAGCTAGTGGCATACTTGAGTGGATATTTGGTGCATAATCATCTCAAACATGAAAGATTCAAGTGATGGCCCATGAATCCCTAATACTCTCTGAAAATGATATTTTAGAAATTGTTCATCAAAACATATTTATACTTCTTAACCTGTAAACATCCTATAAGTGTGCAACTCTATCTGTCCTCAAACAGGCTTTGAAGCAACTATATAAAGCATTTTATCTTTAAGGTGGAAAGATGTTAATTACCTAAAAAAGATTTTCCCAAATTGCTTGCAAGACCTATTCAGTATATTAATAGATGTCCTTACCAAAACAAAACAAAACAGAATTGTGCAATGGAGTAAGTTTGGTACATATTGGAATAAGCAAAGACAGACAGGTTGTTTTAAGAGAGAACTTCTCAAGGTCTTAAAAACAATAACATGTATTGCAAATTATTTTTTTTTTTAATTTTTTTAGATTTTATTTATTTATTGACAGACAGAGATCACAAGTAGGCAGAGAGGCAGGCAGAGAGAGAGAGGAGGAAGCAGGCTCTCCGCTGAGCGGAGAGCCCGATGTGGGGCTCGATCCCAGGGCCCTGGGATCATGACCTGAGCTGAAGGCAGAGGCTTTAACCCACTGAGCCACCCAGGCGCCCCGTGTATTGCAAATTATTAATAGGAAAATGTAGTAAGCAGTGTTTAGAAAACTAGAAATTATACAGAAGGCTTTGTAGCCCACTGCTCATTTCAGATGTGTCTATCTCAACATTTTCTTGGTTCATAATATACTTGTATAGAAGAAATCAAAATTTTACTGTACATGGTATTCTGTGTCTATATACTATTATTTTACATAATGTGGGTAAGATTATGTCATATAATTTCTTCCTACAGTCTTTTGTGGGAATACTAGGTACTTGGTTGACTTTTAGGATATTGAACACTGTCTTTGGAAATGCTATAATGTCTTCTAAATCCTTTTGTTGACTTCCAGAATAAAAGTCATCCAAAGCAACGTAAAACATTTCTTGTGTCATAGGAAATTTTTTTTTTTAAAGATTTTATTTATTTATTTGACAGAGAGAAATCACAAGTAGATGGAGAGGCAGGCAGAGAGAGAGAGAGAGGGAAGCAGGCTCCCTGCTGAGCAGAGAGCCCAATGCGGGACTCGATCCCAGGACCCCGAGATCATGACCTGAGCCGAAGGCAGCGGCTTAACCCACTGAGCCACCCAGGCGCCCTGTCATAGGAAATTTTGACACAAATATATAGAGAGTGAGAGCAAATATATATATAATGAGAATATAAAAACAAAAATAAATTTAAACTCTTAAATAGTTTATAATTTCCTTGAGTGTGTAACCTAAGTATTATACTTTAAGGTGGTGTAGGAAAATAATGATGTCCTTACACATGATAGGAATTCAAAAGTTTGCTGATTCTTATTGATTCTTATTATGACATATAAGTACTTTCTATCATCATAATTGATTAGACTTGTTCATCTTTTATTCATGAACTTGAATAAATAGAATTTTTAAACCTACACATATGTTAGTTAAAAAAAAAGAAACAAGAAGCAGCATTATGTTGAGAATAATCATTCTTCACAGTGTTACAAGAACAGGGACTATTTAAAGGCTGAAGAGCCTGAACCATTGTTCCAATTAGTGAGATACAGCATTTTTATATTGGTGTCATTTTCTTCTTCTTCTTCTTCATCTTTTTTTTTTTTTCCATTCCACAACCTACTCTCAGGTTTTCACCCCATGGTTGATGACGGAAGCAGGATAACTCTGTGTGCGTGTATGAGTGTGTACAGGTGTGCTTGTGTGCCTATGAGGATATTCAGGAGGAAGAATGGATATGAAAAGATAATGAGACTGAATGTCAGAAGAAAGAGCTACGCTTATCCCATATCTCTTTCTTCCTCTCTATTTCCTGCTAGGTATTCTAAGAAATCACATGTGTACCACATACAGAGACTCAATCACTGGTCGAAAGTATGGAACTGCAAGAAAAGTAGTTCTTCACGTTAGCTTAAGGGAAAACTTGTTTAGCCATTATCTTTAGTACCTAAATTTACCTAATCTACTTGCATATATATTAAAAAAAACTTCTGGGCTCCTATGTGTTCTAAATTTCAGAGAACTGAAAGGGAAGGTGAAAACAGAAGTACCTCTTAAGAACGTATTTGTCACCAGGAAATTTATTTGTACCCTTTTTAAATCCACCCCTATCCCCACCACCCTCAGTAAGTAAGAAAAGTCATATGAATCAAGGAGCAAAGAATCCTCCAACTTTTGCTGCTTGTCATGATATGGTTATAATTAGTGTTGATTTGTTAAACTGGCATTTTCCCACAAAGTAACACTGGCTCTAATAAACTACCATGTAGTTTCTTCTGAACCCCTTTGTATAAAATCATAGTCTCCTGTCCCACTGCCTAAAAGTTTCTGTTCTTTACTTTCTTCCTCAAAAATCACATAGCCAATTTTTTCCAAAAGATCCAAATTTTGAAGAATACTATTCCTAAAATTTCAGGAGAATGAAAATGGACGCACAGATTATTCCTGCAGTTGGCTAGTAACATAAATTCTATTTACCAGTAATATTTTTTAGCCAGGGATTCAGAGTGCTTGGCTCTATTGTGAATATAAATAAAAATTACCTCAAGATTTATGGTTTTATAATTGTCTAGTAAGTTGTTTTTAGTGATTAAAAGTGAAAAAGTCCTTGTTTAAGTCTTGCAAATCAATAATCTTGCTCAGTTGATTAGGTATTGAAACATATTATCTTGTTAATATTTCAAAAAAATAATTAGAATGATTTTTACCCCTTGATATTAGGCAGCTCAGTGTGATTAGCTCTTCTAATTCTTAAATTTTAGCGAACTTTATATTCCATTAGGACCACATGTTAAGAACATCAGAAATAGAGATAAGCATGTTCTATTAAACATCATTATCAGTTGAAATTGCTCATGTAGATTATCTGAATATGACACTGTTAATTAACAGTAAGATAATTACTCTCAATTTGTTTCAACAGGGAAATCTAGGAAGAAGGAATGCTCAAAGATATTTTATTGTACATCATCACAATGCATGATAAAAGGCTTTTCAGAGTATTAGAAAGGTAATTGCTCCTATTCTGAACATTTATATTTCTTGGGCCTCTCCTCAAGCCCCAAATTCCTTCAATGAGATCTATTTCTGGTATTTCTGGAAACTAGTTAAGAACAAACATAAAATACGCCTTGTCTATATTGAGTCCACTTTAGGCAAGATGGCAGTTGGATTCCTATGATCTTTTCCCTTTCAGCGGGGTAATTGCCTTGTAAAAAGACAAGAGCACAATGGATGATTTAAACAAACTTCACGCAGATTTCTCACAACTCATGGAATGTAAGCTAGGGATGTGTATTTTGTATCACGACTGCCCAATCCTACTCTGCAAGGAGGCCAACTTCTATGGGACTAAAGAAGAGCTCAGCAAATTACAGCCCATGAGCAAATGGTGCCCACTTCCTGTTTTTACAAATACAATTGTATTGGAATACAGCCATGCTCACTTGTTTGCAAAGCTTTCACACTACAAGGACATCCCCAAGTAAATGCAACAGAGACTGTCCAGTACAGCCCGAGATATTTACTATCTGGCCCTGCACAGGAAAGAATTTTTAACACTGGACTAAAGGATGCTCTGTGGATTTAATCATATTAGAAGAAACTCCCACAGATGTGACTCTGATCAATCTCTAAAATTATGACCACAGTTATAAACTAGATAATACCGAATGGTGTATAGGCGATATTACATAACAGCAAATAAACACTTAGCCCACTCCCACCCTGGGTTGTTAGGGAAATGTTTCTGCTGCTTCACCTAAAGTGTGTTTTAGCAAGAACATCAAGAAAGCTAGTTGCATTTGTCTACCATGGATACAGACCCAGTTGATATAAACAGTATTGCCGACTCACCTGATTCTACCCCTGGGATGCTCAGACTGCTCTGACATAAAGCTTGTGCTGCTGAGGCGTGAGGCACTGCTGGTTCGGGAAATGGCGGACACATCACTGACATCACTATCTGATGATTTGGCAGAGACGTTATCACAGCTTCTGTACTGATCTTTATGTATGTTATACTAAAGATTAAAAACAAGAAAGTGTGAGCTCCAACATCAGGTTGTGGGAAAAGAGACATACACGGTGAGGTTAATGACTACTTAGCCCACGCCAAGTAAATGTGCACCTTCATAAAAGCAGGTGTGGAATCTAAAACAGTACAAACACTTAGGTAGTATATGATTTCCAATACAAAAACCCTACTTCCTTTGAGTGGTAAAAAATGGTTTATGAAACTTTAAATGCTTGGGTGGAAAATTTGTTCAATAAATTACTGGCATAGACTTGAAACTTCAAAATGTCCTTTTTTCCCCCAGTGTATGGGTTTCTCTATTCTTGCTTTAGCTTTCATTATTGCCCATTGTGTTCACCTCTGCTCTATGCATTGGACAGACTGCTTCTGTCTGTGCTTTTGATTCTTTCCACAACTGTTCAATTTACCGACACATTTTCCCTGTTTTAAAAGACACCACAGTGTCTCAAATTTCTCCCCAGAAATGGATCTCTTCACCAAGAAGGGCTGATATTAGAGTTGAGGGCCTGTGCCAAAGAGGAGTAAAGCAATGGAAGCGAAGACTGGACGCCAGCTTTCTACTGTACTCTAATTAGGCCTTTTCAGATTTAAACTATCAGAGTCAAAAGTAACAAAAATGGGATTCTTATTAAAATTTGAGTATGTACTCTATGTTTTCCTTTTAAATTTGTCTTTGGTATTCATTACCTAAGATTTTAGAAACTGTTAGGTAGAAGATTAAAACATGCAAAGTTGTCAGAGCAGTTAATATCCTCTTCTTTCTACTTGACTCTTACTACAGTGGATGACACAGCAAGTAGCTTTACATATTATTATTTTATATATGTGTTTTCATTGTAATAAATGGTTTGGTTATAAAATAATTACTAAAACTTAATTATATATAGTTTTAAAATACTAATACACCAAGTGATTTCTCTTATTTTTGGTACTGGAAGTTAATATAACTTATTAATATAAGAACATATGACTAAACATTGGGTATTGAAGTTTCTTAGCAAGTAATTTAATTTTACATTTATGCATTAAGATGTAAAAATATCAAATGTTTATTAAACTTGTAGGAAAACTTATCTACCCTCTGATGCTCCATATCAGATGAGTTTTAATGAATGTAAAATAATCCAAACACTATTTATAAAAATTTTTTTAATAATTGTCATTCTAAAGTATACTAAGTAAAATGATGCTAAAACCCTGTATCTGTATATACAAAAAGAAGTATAAGACATTATTTTTTTTTAATCCTAGAAAAGAGAATCATGTTTACTTAATAATTCCTCAGATAAGAGTAGTTCAGGCCTGAGATATTTATGTGAGTTTTAATTCTTCACCTCTCATGTGTATGTACTGGGCAAAGAATTTTACATCAAGTATGGAAACAACTCCAAATTCTAGAGTATCAAGGAAATTATCTTTCCAAAGAATTTTTTCATAATTGCATAAATTGTTTATGAAAGCCATGTGTTAAATTATAATCCAAAAATAGTCAGATATGTGCAGAATTGAGCTACTTATACAACTTCATGGATGATCTGATATTAATATGATTTAACAGAACATGTCTTTTAAAGTAAAGTGATAATGTTTTACCATCAAGTTCTGTTATATCTTATAGCATGATCCTGGTAGAAGGTCAGTCCTGGCATTCAGTCCTAGCATGATTTCAATCAGAGCTGTTTTTATTTACAGAGTAGATGTGGTACAATAGCTTTACACAGCTTTACACAGCTATCCTCACATAGCAGGGTCTGAATTTAATATTGTTAGTGGGGTCCAAATATAACTCCTATATTACTTGTCTTGGAAACTATTTTGCTAAGTACATATATCATGTAATTATTATGATGTTTCCAAACATACTGAAATGATAGCTTGTTCATGAGAGGATATGAAAGAATTGGGCTCTAATACAGTAAAAATGTATCCAGCTGTAGGAGATTTTCTGCCACTGTGTTGACAGCCAGAACAAATGTTCCCCTTATTGGCAAATGCCCGTAATAAGCAGTGCAGACTATAGCATAAGGATATGTGAGTATACACAATACTATTTCTCCAACTAAAGAAATCTACCTTCTCTCTAAGCCATCTCTTCCTCGACATTTTTGTATATAGACTTTTGCTATTTCAGCGAAGAGATTAAACAAGGGATTTTAAAAGATTGTGTATCATATTAAATTTTTCTACGCTGGGCTAAAGAACAATGCATCACAGTTTTCTTTGCATTTGGTTATATGAAGGAAATTAATGACTTTTATATTCACTTTTTACTACTAGATTTACTTATTTCCAAACTCTGTTAGGAGTTTAAATAATTACTTTGAAATTTCACCAAGCATAATTTGCTAAATTTCCTATTTAACACTTAAACATTTTAATGGAAATGAATTAACTGTATTTTGAGAAATAGAATATCAGTAGGAGGAATTTATACTAACCATACAGGGAAAATAAGTCATTCATGTGAGGGGAGACTCTAATTATAGGGCAGCTATTTTTAAAAATAATAATAAACATTTAGCAGCTACCTACAAAACCCATCACATCAATCTCTGTTGCTGTTCCTGGGTTACAGAAACATAAACACTTAAATTTTGAGTGCCTAAATGCATACTCACCCTCCAGTTATGAATTTCACCCCATCATTAAGGAATGCAACACTGCATAACATCATTGAAAAAAATAGCCTGGCATCACATTTCAGGGATCCTGAAGCAATCTTGTGTGTTTTCAAAAGGAAAGTTAGTACCAATTTCCTACTCAAGATGGAGTTAGGGAGGTTCCATATTTTAAAGGAGGTGCCAGGTTTGCAACATCTTAGGAATTATAGTACATTTGCCTGATAATTTTTTGCCCTGAAGAAAATCTAGTTCTATTAGTATTTGGTTCTAAATACTTTGAGAATGGTTAACTAATTACTAATTTGGCAGAATTTCAACAGAGGTGTTCAACCAAAATTTCAAATGGATTAAAACACTAAAAAAGAATCAAGAAAGGAATAAAGTCCAAAAGTTAATGAATATTAAATTTATGACAATATTAGTTCTTAATCATGTGATTTTATAAGGTAAATTATAAAATGGTTAGGGGAAAGTACAAAAAATGAGAAAAACTTTTCTCAAGTATATAAGAGATGTTTAACTGAAATGCCTTCTCTTGGAAATGAAACTACTTAAAATGGAAAACTACTTAAATGATTTCCTAATGAAATGGGAACTTTTACTATAAGCATTAGGCCACAATATGGATATTAGAACTGTGGAGGATTTATCTTTAACTTGACATATAAAATAAAAAATAGGCTAACTCTGGGGATAAAAATATATGTTTATAAAAGATAAAAAATTAAAAAAAAAGAAAAAGAAGAAGAAAAAAAAAGAAAAAAGAAAAAAAGAAAAAAATAGGCTATTTGTTATTTTATCTTATATATTTTTGCTATCTTATTATAAGTTCTTAAAGATATCATACCCTTGGTCTCACATTTATTGATATTATATCAAAATTTTATTTAGGTAACATGGTACTATCAATTTATACAATAAGAACAACAGTAATATGTTTGAAAGTAATGGGTTTTTTAATAGCCAAGTGTGATGAGGTAGAAAAAGAAAAAGGTGAAAAGGAGGGAGCAACACAGAATATGGTAATTTAACTGCTTGCAAATTAAGTTACAGAACTTCTGAATCAAACTGGAATGATGTGTACATTTCAATGATGTAACAAGCAGAACAGAGCAATTACCCAAGTTTTAGATAAGGAGATGTAGGGCTCATCACACCATAGAAAGGCTTTATTAATGCTGGGTAAGCCTCAGTTTTCACAAATTTTGTAAATAAGAGAGCTGGAATAGAAGATTAATTTCAGGTATTTTCAGTTCTAAATTTCTATGAATCAGAGAATATGGACTCTCCCAACTGAGATAAACCTACTTTTGATTTATTATGAATATTAAGTATTGGTGGTTGTTTAGCCTTCTTTTTTTAAAGATTTATTTATTTATCTGAGAGAGAGAGCATGAGCAGGAGGGACAGAGGGCGAGAGAGAATCTCAAGCAGGCTTTGTGCCTGGCCGGATGTGGGGCTCGATTTCATGACCCTGAGATCGTGACCTGAGTGGAAACCAAGAGTCTGAAGCTTAAGTGATACACCACTCAGGCGCCCCAAGTGGATGTTTAGACTTCTGAGGCACTTCATTTTGTAAATTGTTTTGATCAACTGATTGATGATTAGAATCCTACTTCAGAATGATCCAGAATGGCTTTCAATGGAACCCTGATTGCTTACCACATGTTTCCTATACTGGTCCTAACTTTGACTTGCTGTTCTATTTGACCTTATCCTTTCACATAATGCTAAGAAATTAACAAGGCATTTCCAGCTTTAATGAAGCAGTCCCAATTTGAAGAGCCTTTCTAAATAACTACATTCAACGGTGAAGGAAGAAAACTTAAATTATCCTGCCTTCTAGTTGCTACTGCATTTATTGTAAAAGAAACAAAAATGATGATGATATTCATAAAGAAGACAGACAAATAAGCTGACTCAGTGATAATTATGAGCCACAGAGAAGACTTGTGGAGCTGGAATCAGTAACTCTATGGCACATCAAGGTATTCTGCTCACTGTTTTGTTTTTTGTTTTAAATAACTTTACCGTTTAAAGTGTTGTTTCAGAGTCCCAGGGTACTGAGCCTCACTGAATGACCTTAGGCATTGTCTTAGTTGGAAATCCTCCTGTAGCTGACTAAGAGTAAAGTGGTAAAATGCATCCAATACATAGGACTTTTTTCGAGTCTGGTGACAAGTCGTATGTTGTGACCACCTCTATTTTTTGTATTAGTCTCTGGATATCTAGCTATTAAAGATCAACCTCTAATATTTACTAATAAGTAGGATTTTCTACATTTATATTTCAAGGTCACAATACTGAATTAGTATAGTTTTTATTTAATTTTGGATTTCTAAAACATCATTACTTCCAAAAGGGCTTCCTGACATCCAATTATAACACGAGTTATTCTATAACGGCTGCTGCCACTTTTGTAATATTAATACATATTACATATAAATAATATAATTGTTTAATATAATTTGTATCTTTATATTAATATAAAGATAAAAATTAAACAATAATATATAAATAAAATATATATTTAAAACAAACCATCTATTAAAAATTGCTTCACAAGGTAAAAACGTTCTACACATATTTTAATTAAAATTATTAGATGCTAATTAGCAGTTTATAAACTCCTAGTGCATCCTTACAAAATAATACTGAAATATAAATTAAATGTTTTATTGCCACTTGAAACTGGATTTCAGTTTCTAAGATTTTGAAATCATTTACTTTTCTTACTAAAGACAGATCAAGAAGAAATTTCACATTGCATAACTTAAGTCATTCACTAATAAATCTCAAGTCAATATCAACCTAAAATAGTATTGAGACTATACATCTATGTATATCTTAGTATTTTAAATGCAATATTAAATGAAATTCAAGCCATAAAACAGCTTCATATATCTTGCTTATTTATGTGAAATTGACTACTGACCAAAAATCATTAAGTGACCTTAAAATGAAGTATTTACATTTTCTTTTTAGAAAAAATATTAAATCCCAGTTAACTGATATTTTAACAAAGCTATGATCTTGTGAAGATATCAAGAGGACAGAGGTTATGAGGCAACAACGTGAGGTGAATGATAACTTCTCTACCATAACTGACGCTTGCTAGTCCTATGTGCTAGACACACTGTACATTTTCAAAAGGGAAACTATTGGTTGGATACTACTAGTTTTACCTTGGAATATTGCTCGCGATCAAGTTCTTGACTAGAACCAGACCCTGTTGTCTGCTTAAATCGATGCACTTTCATTTTCATCTGTCTTGTTCGCTCCTCCACTACTAAGCTTGCTGCAAAAACACACAATGGAAGCCTATTAACACAGGCGAAGCGGCTTTTGGAACTGAATGGTTTAAGATTTCAATTCTTTTGATATGATTTCAGTTAAGTGAAATCTAAAAATAACACATGACTATTATAAACAAAATGCAGAATATACAACGCTAGCACCTGTTACTCTAAAGATGAACATGACTCAAATCACACAAAATGGGGAACACAGATGTTAGTAACAAAATATAAGTACCCTATTTCTTCATCTGATAGGAAATATTTTCAATTCCACTCATAAATGACCATGTGAAATCAGATTTAATCGTGAAAATATGCCCTCCATTTAATCAATTGGTTGTTGCATGTACATATATAGAGAAAACAAATATGCATACTGAACACATCGCACATATATGCACATGCTTAACACGCATGCACACACCCACTTAACAACCTCAGCGAACAGCAGTCACCGAAAAATGGCTTTAATTGATAAGCACCTACTTTTCTGAGGCATTCTTATGAAATCATTAATTTCTACCAGAGTGTTTCATGAATATTTGCCAGTCTTAAAATGGCCTAAGATCAAAAATTAGTTGTCTATATTTGGTGGCCATATCTGATCACATATATGAAATTCTTATGTTTTGAAAATATAATATAAAATTTTTAGCTCTTTAATTTATCATAGGAAAAGAAATGCATTACATTTAAATCTTTCTTAATCTCCTAAGTAGCAAGTGTGACTGTTCAGATGGGAAAATTACAGCCTTCGATAAAATAAAGTTATTTTAAGTCAGAATCCATCACAAGCAGCTTAGCTTCAAGACCATGCCATTAATTGATACATTTTTACAAATGAAGGGGAAAAGAGAGCTAAGGGCACAGTTGTGTGCAGCATAAACTCTTCAAGACATACACCTGTGTTATGTGAGACCTGTTTATTTTTTACAATCTTTTGATGACCTCCCAGACTATTCAAGCTCTGCGACCAGTGCTAAGATACATTTTTAAGTTGTGTATATACACATATTTATGAGAAAAAAAACACTTCCTTGTGTGATTAAAGCATTATGGCTTCTGCCAAGAGGGACTAGTGACTTATAAGGATAATATAAATGTCGATATATGTGACTGACTTGGCTACTGATTTCACCTCTTACGAGTTTATAAAGAGATTTGCTGGCAAATTTTTCCATTGCAATCATTAAAGACCTATCAGCCTCAGTAAAAGACACTGACACCAATTATAAAAAGCAAGTGAGTATGTAGCTTTTATTGTGTGTTCAAGTACAGACTAATAGCATGAGAGATAAATACCTAGTTTGAAATGTGTGTGTAAATGTTTTAATTACCCTTTTGGCATAAAATTATTAGGTGTCAGGCTTTGCTTAAATTTATTAAATTAGGTAGATGACATCCATCCCTGATATCATAGTTCAGTGAATTAAGCAATGATGCACACCTGGTTTGAAAATGTTGACTTCAGAGAGAGTAAATGATGACTATTATGATTAAAAGATGATACAATGGGGATCCTGCGAGAAGTAGTAGAAATTTATAAAATACTTGACAATATAGGGGTCGTAATGAGTATTTGAAGTAAAAAGCTACTTGAGATTAATTAGAAATTGAGACAAAATTATTAAGATGACTTGTATTTACAAAAAGCTATGTGGCATACATGAAAATGTACAAATACCTGTTCTTTGCCTTCTGCTTATGTGTGGGTAACCCTGGATACTTGCTCACTCATCTGCTTTGAGCTTTGAGGAAATCAAATGACCTGTATGTAATCAGTTGTACTCAACCCTTAAAGCTTAAAGCCATATCTACCTGTTATAAAAGCAAACTTAAGTGGCATTAGCTTAACTTTCTTACAAAATGATAGTAATTTAAAGAAATGTTCCACATTGATTGGCCCATAGCTTTGTAACCTTCACTTTTAGTATAATGAAATTCTTAGGGAAGACAGTTACTTGGCACTGAAAAGAATTTCCTAAGAGCTATTGGTCTGAAGCAATCTGAAATAGTTCTGATGATTTTACCTCCAACAGGACACCTCATTTCTCTAAATACAGAATTATTCAATTTATGACATGGCTGTATTTAAATCATTATTCGGAAAACTCAAAACTAAATCACAAGGAGACAGTGGTAGCCTAACTAAAATGAATCCTAGGATGGTTTTAAATGACCTTATTTTGACCTTCCCAAAACGATTAATACACTATCTTTATTCTTAAAGGGATGCAAGTTGACATCTTTTAATCCATCAAAGAAAGAAAACCCCTAAATTTTGACTCAAAATTGTGAGTAGACTCCCTTGACTAGACAGCAAAAATCTAGTTGCCATCCTATCCTCATGGCTTGCTCTCAGATTCCAAGAATAGAAGCAAAATGCCGATAGCTTATGATTGACATACTCATATCACAAGACCAGATAATTACATAAAATTCACAATTTTTAGTAGTTCTCATTATTTCCTTATGGTATGTACATCAGTGTGTATTCTAAAACAATTCTTCATACAAGTGACTGTGTTTTGGTAAAAGTTTTTTTCTCAAACATCTTTGAAGAAGCTTCAGTGTGAATTTGGAGAATTCTTTAACTTTTTTCATAGAGTCTGATTACTAGCATTTTATTTTTAAGCCTACTATTGTCAGATGAAATGACATTACTTCTGAATTACTGGTGTGTCTATCTAAATAAAGAAACAAATATATGAATTAAAATATCACAAATTTGAACCAGAGTACATGATTATTAAGGTACATGATTTATATAGAATAAAAGATACTCAGTAGTGATTAAAAGTGAATTGAATCCTTGGAATACAGTTATCTATTAAGTATCCCAATATAAGTAAAATTAACACCAGCCAGAGTTCAAGTATCTTACTTTGAAAAAAACAATCATTTAAAATTTTTGCATTGACACTTTTAATGCCAACAGCAAAAGTGCAAAAAAACAGCAAAAATATGAAATACCTTCCAATTCTCCCACAAATCCTAGCACTAAATTCACATTTTAGGAGCATCCTGAATGTTGGTAGCATTGTAAACTAGCAAAATCATTAATATGCCAATTGCTATTCTGCTATAAAAAGAATTTTAAAATTGGGGGACTTCTGGGTCTTAATTTTTTTTTTAATTTCAAAACTGCCACATACTAGAGAGTTAAAAAAAAACACCTTATTTTCTACAACAAATTTAATTATCATGTAATTGCATTTAGTCTTTTAATGGACATATAGCTCAGATACAACATAGTCAAAAGAGAAGGATGTTTGCTAAGACTGAGCTTTAGCAATAATTGCAGATAGTGATACAAGTAGACAATTCTCTCCCTCTAAGGTGCAATTAACCCTGTAATTTTATACAAAAATTCTTTACGTTGGAATTTTTCACTGTCTTTCTACAAGCTGAATGCTGTGTCTGACACTGAATAAAACTTTTCTAAAAAGCAGGTAGTAAAAAACTTGTATTGAATTTTACCTATTTTCTTTAGATTCATTTACACTATTATTTTTAAACTCTGACATTTTTGTACATATGTGAAATTTCAACTTAATATTATAATTAAGAAAGAATAAAACTAGAATTTTATGGGTTAATTTAAAACCATAGTTAGGAAAACTTTTCTTTGAAACTCAACAAGGATTCTGGAGCGTGAAAAGGTGAGAAAAGTAAATACAATTTTAGAAGTCTGTATTATAATTTTCTAATGGGAAGTATTAGATATTATTAAAAAGACTAAAATAATTGCTTCTCTTCTCATGCCCCATATTTGCTCTGAATTCTTACTCTAACGGTATGGATGATCTTTGATGAAACTACAAAGAAGCTGAAATCATTTGCAAATATTGTGTTTGTGCCTACATGCATTTCTTTTAGCTCTATCCCTTTCATAAGATTATTAAAGAAGCTTTGACTTAAAAAATTAAAAAAAAAAAAACCTTAAGAATCTTTAACAAATCTTCTTCCTTAACCCTCACTGAAAAATTTCTATAGTATCACCTTCTGCAAAGAGAATGTAATTTTTTCTGGGAAATTACTTTGACTTACAGTTATTTGTGATTTGCTTAAAAATATTTTAGATATTATAGTTACATATAGTTAAAGATAATTATAATTTAAGCATTATACCTTTTCAAATGTTTAAAATATTATTCATGAATTTACAATTACCTAAAGATAATTTTCTCTGATCCTCAAATCCTTAAATCTTCATTTCTTCCTAAGCATCTATAGATTAACATGAATTTGGAATTTCAAATGTTTGTGTTTCTAGGCAAAAAAGAAAATCCATACAATGTACTGTTAAGCCTTCCAATATTTTCAAGTATTCTAGGTAAAACATGAGTGTAAAGGAGAATAGGAATAATAAAAATTTCTATATTACTAAATATATTAAAGTAAAATCATTGAGTATGTTACTTTGTAACAAGATTAGCTAGTACATCTGTCAATGGTGACAGAGGACAATGTCTGGCCAAGATAATTAAACTTGTCAAGTCAACTACATCAACACCTTGATTAATTAATTAATTAATTAAATTACAGATTAACATGAATTTTGAATTTCAAATGTTTGTGTTTATAGGCAAAAAAGAAAATCCATACAATGTACTGTTAAACTTTCCAATACTTTCAAGTATTCTAGGTAAAACATGAGTGTAAAGGAATGAAGATTTAAGGATTTGAGGATCAGAGCAAATGTATCTTTAGGTAACTGTAAATTCATGAATAATTTAAACATTTAAGAATGTGTAATGCTTAAATTATAATGATCTTTAACTATATGTAACTATAATATCTAAAATATTTTTAAGCAGATCACAAATGACTGTAATTAGAAGTAATTTCCCAGAAAAAGTTACATTCTCTTTGCAGGTGATAAAATTAATTAATTGATTATTAATTAATTCGTTAACTTACAAAGTCTTCATGAATAGAGAGACTAATGCCTCTGCTTCCTTGCTGCTTAGTAGCACTACGAGAGCTCAGTAATAATGGAGTCCCACCTTTGTTCCAATGTATGTGTCAGAAGAGCAATGATAAATGGCCACATATTTGGAATTCATCAGGTAGAATAAAATACATAAATGAAAGACCTATGATGCCTCAGTTTAAAAAAGTATCTCTGAAGCACTTAAAAAGTCACTGATAGTTGGAACTCAAACCTAAGAACCAATATCATATGAAACATGGACACTTTATATAAAGTAGTAAAAAATGAAAAAATTTAGCTTACTGACTTTGTAATGATTATAAACTACACACAGCGTGAATAGAAAGATGGGTTGTTATCTAAAAATTTAAAGACGAAATACTAGTTTTTACTAACAGTGTTTTAGGCTTTAGAGCATATCAAACTGTTAAGATATATAAACATTCTCCATACATCTAAAGCAATGTGGCAAAACGGAAAGACCCCAGGAAGGGGAATGACGAGAAACGGATTATAATCTTGAACTGATTACCATTCACCAGTTCATCAGTGCAGCCTTGATCGATTCCTGACACATTTCTTCATTAGGGAGTTTTTATTTGTAAAGCGGTAAGATGGCTCGGTGTTAACTTTCAGTTGTTGTAGTTCATGATTTTGTATTATTTCAATAGGGTATTAGTACTTTGCCCCCATTTTCAAAAAACAGAAAACTATAATATCTTCCTCTTTTCCTCTATTACCTAATTTCCAGCACTTTAAAATTTGTCAACTTGCTGAAACTATAGATGTTAAGGAGGAAAATATCACCAGTGCATTTTATGTTATATTATTTATGATTTTGTTTTTTTCCAATTAAAAAATGTATTCCGTGCATGTTCATCCTATTTTTGGAGGCATGCAAGTGTAGTAAGCAGCTCTGATGTAACACATGCTCTCTTCCTTCCACACACATACACAGTGTATCTACATGAAGATAAATGTGTACAGTGTTTTTGACTACACAGAAATGCCCAAATTCTGGGTCATTTTCCCGGAATAAAATGCATTTCAATTTGCAAGGGCAGAAATGTGTCAAACTGTTTTCCTTTTGCTCTTGTATGATTCTCTCAGACATTAAGGATTGTGCTATCATAGTATAAACAATACGAATAACAGATAACATCTATCCAGCATGAGAAGCAGTAAACACAAGTAAATAACAAATTAAATGAAAACACCACATTTCCTTTATAAAGTTTTAAAGAAAATAACTTGTGTTTTGGTACAGATCATTGAAATGGAATATCAACATAGGCGGGATAGGTCATTTGTACATACAATCACTCAAATCTCACTGCAGCCAAAGCCACAAGGCCATCTCTTGTTTTAGCATGCTGATTTTCACTGAACTGTCAAAAACAAACTCAGGATTACCAACCCCAGACATCACTTTCAGTGTCAAAACTGCCGAGTGCCAGAGTAACACTGAAAATACTAGTAAGATACTTGACAGATAAGAACGTTAGCTTACTGAATGAAAGCATCTGTCATTTTACCTTGCCCTGTTGTGTTTCACAGGGGTAGCTTTTAAAATGTATTTCTATTCTGAAAGGGAGCACTGTTTTCCTTATGAGACGCTTCTGAGAATACAGTCATTTTGAAGAGCATCCCATGTAAGTAAGACTTCTCTGGGGAAATGACAAAATCGTTCCTTGAGGGGTCATGTTGTTTATTCCAGGTAGGTGACCTCCAATATGTTTATCCATCCTCATTCCAATTACACTGATGGCAACAGTATCTATCTTGAAAGGTTTGATGTAGCATAACTGCTAAATTCAATATCAATTTTTTGGCCGTCTCTTTCCTTTTTCCTGTAAAAAGTGTTTACCAATTTTAAAATTTGTTCAAAAATACAATACTTAAGGGAACTATATGCTACTAAAGGAAAAAAAGTCGAAGAGCTTATGCATGGCTAGACATCAGTCTGACTTTTATTATTTCCTCTACACTTTCTCCACAAATCCCAGGAAGAAAGGATGTTCTCCCTCAACAAGGCATATCTTGTAAGTTGAGCCTTGGATGATATATGTGTTAAACACTTTAAAGTTTGTAAAGTCTATATACTATTATAAATAACCACATGTGAATCAGCAGAATGGGAAAACAGGGTTAAAAGCACGAGTTCTGAACTGTTTTATATGAGCTGCTTCACATGCTATGTCTCTAAAGTTTAAAGAGAAGGCTAGGATGACAACTATATTTATGGATTTGTGGCAGAAAAAAGAGAAATGGATAAATTAGACACTTTTACTGATGGAGCTCTAAATATTTATGAACAGTTATTCATAAATATTCATAGTGTTCAAGAAAAGCAAAGCCCTAGAAGACAAAGAAGCTTAAACCTTCGAAATCACAACATAATGTAACAACAAGAAATTAATCACCTGGCCTAATATGCACCTACTAAATATGCAGCTAATAAAATGATATTAAATAAAACTGAAATCCTTTCCTACTTAGTGACAGTTAAAATAGTGCTGCTTCTGAAGAATAGACAAATTAGCTTACTTGTTTTAGCAAAGATTTAAGTTACATGATTTCTTCCTATAATGTGTTTCACAACCATAGTATATTGTTAAAGTAAATGTATAAGTATCGTCTATATAATAATTTAGGTAACAGGAAATTATTAAAATCATGTTTTTCAATTTTTTATATGAATTACACCTAATTAAGGTTAATGCTTAACAGTTCTATAAAAAATGATATTTTGCAAAACTTAGTATTCCAACTGTTTTTGTAAACATTTAAGGAAAGTACAAGTAATTGACTTGAGCATTTTTTATAGAAACCTTATACTTTAAAATACACTCATCTAGATACAATTCTTACATAGCCCCTATCATCTGGTTGCAATCATTATTATAGATTTTATTGTGAAACAGGAAAACAAAAAAGCAACAAATGCCACTTACTCTTTGTTCCTGTTTAAATCATTCGATAACTTGAACTCAAATTGTTTTTCATTCTCCATGTGTGCAAGTTACACCTTTTTTATAATAAAGACAATTCATATTTATATAAAAGAGAATGTGATGTATTTTGCTAGGATTCAAAATTGCTTCCAAAACCCCAAAATTCAATGCACTTAAGAAATATTATCCAAAGGCATATAAATTAGAAATTTATTATAATAGTAACATTTTTTTCTCACCTTGAATTCATTTAATTTCTGGTTCTGTTTTGATCTTCTTATATCATTATTGCGATGCCCCCAAACTACATTCATGGGCTCTTTAAAACTGTCCAAGAAATGTAGCAGAGAGGGAAAGATTGGCTTACTTTTAGAATGAATAATTTAGAATATGCCTATAAAGCAATTTTTGAAGTCTAAAATGTTATGGTCTCTCAGCTTTCAACATAAAAGAGGGAAAAGATAAATAACGCAGTATGAACATTTATAGTTCCTCAGTTAACTTTTCAACCCCAAGAATGTGTTATCATTATTCATACACTGCTTTTATTTTCTCAAATTACATAGTAATTTGAGGGACAAGCCAGGTATTAAAAGTATTAGAAAAATTAGCTGAGTGGTAAAAAACCAGGTCCACGGGGGGAGGTGGGACCCATCAGTGAGCCCCTCTGAGGTGTTGTAGGGGAGATGAGGCAGAGCAACCTGCAGGCCTGGACAGAACATGGGCTGCAGACTCAAAATCTGGTTCTGCTGTGGAGGCAGCTCTGTGACCGTTGGCAGTCCGCTCAACCCCCTGCCTCTCTAGGAAACAAGTAATAATCCCTTCCTTACAACTGCACGTGTGGTTACCGTAATCAGGTGGTACTGAAAGCACAGCAGGTGCTCGGTAAGTGCTGTCTGAATGTAGAGCAGAGTGGTTAAGAACAAGGTCTCTGGAGTAAGGCTCAAGTGTAATTCCTTGTTCTACCACTTACCAGATAGATGACTGATGAAGGGTCAAGTTTTTAATCTTCTCAAAGCCTTAGCTTTCTCAGTTGAAAATTTACGATATTAGTAGTTACCTCTCAGGTTGTTTTAAGAATGTGATATAATATATAGCTCTCTTAGTCAAGTGTGACATAGAGTAAGTGCTCAATAAATTCGATCTAACATAAAAATGTTAGTAGTATTTAGTATCTTTGTTCATGTGCTTTACGAACATCGTATGCTGGAAAATTATATACTGGTCCCCTATAGTTAGGGTGACCAACCATCCCACTTTACCTGGAATTGTCCAAGTTCTAGCACTAAAAATCTTGCATCTGAACCTGATGCAAACCTCTCAGTCCTCCACAAACCGGGACCATTAGTCGTCCTACAAGTTTGTTGGCAATCCATTAAAAACAAGCTCTCACAAGGAGCCCTTTAGCTTATACTGTTGGCTGAGCATAGCTTGTTCCAGTCTTCCTATAGCAGAGAGGACTCAAAAGGACTTAGATCTCCAGTACAATCCATCAGAGAAAAGATCAGCTCATAGCAGCAGGTTTTCTATGCAAAATAAAACTGTTCCTTTCTTTTGGGGTATGTGAACCTAGAATTTGACTTGAAAATAAATTTCTTGAATTTGCTTCTATCCTTTCTGGGCTTCTCAAACTTTTTGTGACTGAGCAATAGTGTCAATTCCAGGAGAGCTGCAGCATCCTCTGCTGCCCTCTGCCTGGCTTGCGTGCATTTCTGGGATGTGCCTCTTTGGCTGTTTTCAGTCCCATGGTCCATTCTGTGAAGCACATCTGTGTCCTTTGCACAAAGAAGACTTGGCAGAGTGATGACACATCTTAGCGAGAACACAATAATCGGTCATGCTCTGCAGTGAGGCTGTAAATGTATTCTTCACAGAGACTTTAGGTTGGATAACTTATGAATTTTGTTTTGTTTTGATTAGCTAATTATAGCTTTGGGTTAGTAATAAAATATATGGGAGATATCTCTACATGAGGAATTATTACATTTTTCTTTCTTTTGGCTAAATTAATTAGGTCATGACCTGTTTCTAATATAACATTTTGATGTTTTTATCACACTAAAATTTATCATGCAAATCCAACTAAGTGCTTCTGAATCTAAGCACAAACGCATTGGCTGTATTTGAATCACTGGATCTAAAGTTGTGTTTCTGATACCTGAATTACAAATGCAGGATGGCCAGCAATCAATGCAAAATCTAAGGACCAAGACATCTTGATCTTGCTGAATAATATTTTATTTTTTATTAATATCTACTGATTGGTTAGGGCGTCAGACACTTTGCCAGAATATGCATTTACCAGAATATAATTTTATTTTTATAAATTCAAATTAAATAAATAATTGAATATACCTCCCATTTCCATTCTGTAATACTGACATATATAACATATACCTTAATACACTAGAAATTAGGGATAATATATTTGGGATTTGCGCCTATTAAAATAGGATATACTACAGTAGAAAGAGGTAAAAAAGTGAGATACCTGGGCTTCGTCTACCATTCATCAGCAGTGTATATGAGTATGTCTCTTAATCTCTCTGAATCTGAATTTTATCATTCATAAAAAAAGGGATGATGCTACTCTCAGGACGAATTTTTAGGATTACTATATCCAACAAATAAATTCAATCATTAGTCCACAAATACTTAGTAAATGTACATTTATATGCTATACAGCATTATTTAATTTTTAATTATTATTAATAATATTATTTCATTAAGCTAAAAACTCATGTTCAAATATTTAGCTATCAGGCCAACAGTAATACTGAATAGAAAATGATAATGGGCAGCACTTGAAAGGAGGACAAGATATGCGTCTACTTGAAACTCAAGTCCAAAGACCAAAAACCAACTGTGATCCAAAAGATAATAAGGCCGGAGGTCACCACCGTGCCCAGCATAGCAGGCTGAGTGGTTCTCCTCCTCTGTCTCTCAGGAAGACAAAACTGGTGGTTGTTATAATGATATTGAGGCCAAAGAAATGACATTTAGGCTGCTGCTTTCCAGATGCATGACTGCAATGGGGGGCCAAACATTCTGTAATGTTGCTGCTATCAAAAGGGAAAATCCAGAGATTTTCTCTTCCTTTGCAGCAGGTACTACCCTGAATAGAAAATCAGAATCGAGGAGGAATGTAAACAAACAAACAAAAACATACAAGAAATATGTTATTTTTCAAAAGGAATTGTCATTGTAGATCAATTTTGAAACAAAAGCACTCTTAATTTTAATATTTTCTTCTTCGATGTGAATAGTACAAAATGCTTAACACCAAATGCCCTACAAAATCATTGCAGGGAGAAAATTACCTTTATAGCAAATAATTTTGCTCATTATTTAATAAATTATATAACATATTATAAAAGAAAAGGAATAATATTAAATGGTTAAAAAGTTACATTAATATTTACCTTTTGTGGAAGAGTTATATTTTTCTTGTTCTTCTATGAATTAAATGCACATAATGATGGAAACAAAAGAAAGAAATCAGCAAATTTATAGTTAGACACGGAAATGTGAATAAGCACAATGGCATGAATAATAGAAATGTACAACATATAATGTGACATGATAAATCGCAATGACAAACCATAAGGAAGTCTCAAATATGATACTAAAATTAATCAAAGAATGAATACAACAATTTAAAGATTTAAAATAAAAACAGAAACACTGAGAAATTAATGTTTGGCATTGAAAAATACATTGTGTGGCATTTTTTCTTGCCTTTTAAGAACTGCAAAATATTTCAGCACTGGTTTTTCCTAAAACATTCTGATTTTAATCCATTATGACTTTTTATTGCTAGTGTATTAAAAAGCATTCTTAATACTCATAACAAACATTTTTATCATTTCAAAAATGATAGCATTTCAGGTAATTTGAAATTTCACATAATTCATGAAAAACGGAATTCCAGTTTTTACTAGGTAGTAGGCATTTTCTTTTCATTGTGAAAATATTCAGTAACATTTTCCACAAGGAATAAGATTACCCTAATTTAAGTAGTCTTTTCTTCCTTCTCCAATTAATTATATTAAAATATCTCAAAGTGAAATTGTTCTTTGGAGAATGTAATTCTTAGAAATTTCATAAAGCTTTATATCTACCTCCTTATTTGTATACTATTTATTGAGAAATAATGGCCTACCTAGATATTTCTAAAGGGGAGTATCATCACAGTTTTAAGTCACAGATAAAATAACAGAACACATAAAATATAGCTGGCACACCAAGTGTTAGTTTTCAAGTAATTTTGAAATACTTCTTTAAAAGATATCCAGTTGAGCACCAAAAAAATCACTTGTTTGGTTTCAGAAAACCATACAACATTTTTATGCAAACAGTTATGTTGTTTTCAGCTTCACTCTCCATAAGGGCTATGTTGGAATACTACTTTGGAATATAATCAGAGAAATTTCTTAGAAATCTTTGCTCAATTGTCACAAACCGTTAGTTACCTAAATTGTAAGCCTACTTTTTTGGCTACTTTATCTCAAAATCTGTCTTGTAATCACTCCTCTTCTTTTCTTGTAAGTATACTTGAATGTAATCAGATTCCATGTAGCAAACAGGCTAGGATTCCTAATTTTTAAAAGAAACTTTAAACAACTTTTTAAAAAATTAAGTAAAAATGTCTTTTCAAAGGATGTGTTTGCCTATAAAAGACCATCTATCCCTTCTATGGTACAAAGACAGAGTAGTAAAACTGAATTACAGAAAACAAAACAAAACAAAACACACACCCAGTCAAATAATCTAATCATCCTGGCACAAATCCTAAAAACAATCAAGTAGGTAAATGTATCCAGAAACTGTATGAATAACATTATTTTACAAGTACATCACGAAGTTGCATCACGATCCAGGAATCTAAACCATTTGAAATATTTGCTCTTACCAACAACTACTTATCATCAACTCAGTTCTTTTTTTCAAAAATAAATAAATAAATAAATAAGTAAATAAAACTAACTTTTGTTAAAAATTTTTAAAAATAGCAACAAAAAAGACTACTGGAAAGAAGGAAGCAGAGGCTTAATTGCAAATGAACTGCATTCAGCATTAACTTCATAGAAGATTGAACTGTTTAAAAAATACTATCAAAAGAAAAAAAACCCATAATTTTATAGCCTTACCAAAAACAATGAAATCGTTGATAAATTTAACGTGCTAAATTCTGGCTAATTTATGAATGAAATGAAAAGTTTGCTTTTAAAAACATATTTTAGGACACACGAAGATGTCATGTCTGTTCAGTTTGAAACAGATCCATTATATGATGACGGCAGATGTTATTACATTTTCCCAAAGTCCCAGAGCACATAATAAAATCAAAAATAAACCAGATCTGTTTTAATTATGGAAGAACACTTAGAAATAATAATACATGTTTGTTCTCATATTTTAAAAAGGTTTTATGTACATGACCCTTGAGACCACAAGTTTCAGGAAACTCAAGTAACAAAAAGTGTTGACTAGTATATTTATATTAAATTTCAAAATAACTCCATCAATTTCATGTTCAGTCATTCCTTTCTTCCCACATCAATTCAATCCTTACAAACTGATGATTTCTCTGAAAGACAACTGTGAATAGGAATATCATAAACAGTAATGTTGATATTAACAATAGAACATAGCTTTTTAAAAAAACCCAAATCCAGCATACAATCCAACTGATTTCATAGAAGCAATTCTTATTTCTATGGGAATAACATAACTACAGTCTCACTATAGAAGAGTTATATGGAGTACCCTTACATGCTTTTGAACCTATAGAGTGTTTTAACAATTGGAGGAAATGCAAAGAATTTTAGGAACCCGTGACTTTTTGGATATTGATCTTTAGCAAAATATGGCCACTGAATCTGTAGCAAAATTCCAGAATTTATGGTTTGTTTAGTTGTGCAACAGGAGTTCACGAATGGATAATTGAAATAAACACCAAATTTTATTTAAAGCAGTTTCATCTGGGCTATTGTTAGAGTCTTAAAAACGTTAATTATGAGTTATCTTCTCAAAATGTTCCCAGAAGAGAAAAGAAAGTTTGTGAAACACGCGAATTGAGAATTCCAATGAATTAACTGCTACCTTAGAAAAGAAAGTCAGAGTTTCACATGGCATCATAGATTCCTTATTAATTAAATGAATACTCTTATAACAACCCTGAATATTGAAGCATGACATATCAATGAGATGTATAATTTTTTAAAATAATACACATCCAGAGTTTACCATAATAGCATTCCTCTATTAGTAAGTTGGTATTTCTTAAAGTCTACACTAGTTTTTCTAAAACCAAGTATTCTGTTTATATTCTCTGTCATCTCAGTCTTTGAAATAATGTATTTATCTTAGATTATTTCTTGTGATACATTTCTGTGATACACTCAGTAAGTTACTTCAATTAAGTAAGTAAAACACGCACGCAGCTCCCTCAATATAGAATTAAATAGAAGTGTCACATCAGCAACAACCAACACTGCTGAAAAAAATATTCAAAATGTTAACCTTTTAGTTGTTTTATGGGGATGAAGATTTTGAACACATGTTTTAAACAGAAGTCTGCTGTATTTATAATCCCAAATTAAAAATTATTTCAGTACATTACTAAATGGATACCTGATAATACTTGTGTGATAACATATACTGATAAATCTTTTCACCTACTAAGAAATGGGATAGACCTTGGGTCACATGAGGAAAAAAACAGTAACTATTTTAACCCAGTATTGAAATAATCTGGCCCAGATAGTTTAGGGAACCTAATTTCCATTATCAAAACTCTCCTCTCTCTCTGTCTCTGTCTCTCTCACACTCTCTCTCTTTTTCTCTTTCATTCTCTCTCTTTTTAGGAAAATAAACACAACATGTATGTGCTTAAATAAGAGAACCTGTAAGTAAGGATGAACTGTTAAAAAGGAAAAAACCCCAAATTGCTAAAATGTGTGCTCTAAGTTATTCTTTCTTCATAAAACTTGTATAAAAAACCAGGTTATTGCAAGTAAGTTAAAATAAAAAAAACACTGGTAAAGACTTCAATATGATCAAATGCTTGTTTAAAAACATTTTAAAAACAAGCCTAAATAAACCTTTTTCTAACCCATAAAATGCCATATCTTACTGAGATTTTAAAAACTGTACTTTCTTTTTTTTTTCTTTGAAAAAAGGTATTTCTAGGGCTCAATTCATTCTCCCAATCAATAATCTAAAATTCATTCATTCACTCACTCAGCAAAAAACAGAGTATATGCCATGAACCACTGAAACTTGGTTCTGGGAATAGAATTCTAAGACACAAAATCCTAGGATTCAGTAAACTACATAAATTAAAGTAGTATTCATTTAATAAAAGGTGTCTAAAAAGAGGTTATTCTCAAATCCAAGGTTTTTGGACAATGATCTCTCTTTATTGGATACCTTGTTCTATACTGCTGCTTCTCACTGGCACCTGTGGGAGCTGTCGTCCCCTCCGGTTGCTGAAGGGTGTGTCTGCAGGAGGATGGGTTGGACTTGCTTGTCTGTGCATTCTGTGGGCAAAAAACAAAGGGGGAATGAAATGGTGAAACTCCAAGAGGGCCTGACAAATACCTCTCCCCCCTTCCTGTTACTATTAAAACAGACATAAACCTCCTAACTCAGCCTTTGGAAACAAAATTAAATGCTTTTGATGATATGTATAAAAGAAATACTATTAAAAGGGGCTAAAAGAGACAGGGTAATGTCTGTCACACATTTTCTGCATAACAAATTCCTGAATTGAGTAAAATGAGACTTACTTCTTTGAATTAACTTACATATGAAGTTGTGGCTTTCCATTAAGTTATCCATGTTTGGTAGTGCTGAACCAATGTATCTACTAACAGCCTCTGAATCCTAACAATGTAGATAAATTAGTTTAAAAAGGCTGTTGTCTAAATTGCTACTATTAAGTCAATTATCATAAGTAAAATTATTTATAAGTGATTAGAATACTTCTAGCTGTAGACTTTTATAAAAGTTACCATTCACTTGTTGTTTATTTTTAAATAGGAAAAAATTGACAGTACTTAAACAAATAACCTTGGCTATAAAACATACTGGTGCAAGGATCAAAACTACAAATATAAATTTGAGAAGCGTGCAGATACATTACTACTGCACAGGAATAAGCTGACCTCCATCTGCTGGCATTCAATTTTTTTAAACTGAAAAACTTTTAAACACTAAGATTTAACTGAACACGTACAAAAGATTTTTGTAAAGAAATTTCTCTTAGACTTTTGAAAGCAAATACACACTTAATTTTCCAGGTAACTGCTCATAAAGAATTTTACATCATTAAAATAGATATAGATATATATGAATATGCCACAAACAGATGGAAGGACATAAAACAGCCAAATTTAATTTTCAATGATAGCTAATTGGCAGGAACTATAGACTATTATCAGCACAGTGAAGATAGATGCAAGTAATAGAGGATGTGGGAGAGGTTGAAGTGCCACAAAGAAAGGATTAAAAACTATGGTGTCATAATGAGTGAAAGCATCAAGTGCTCAGGAAAGTACAACACCACACCAACACCCGGAGGCAGAACATGAATGCTGGGCTGGACACTGAATAGCGACCTTGTCAGAAGTGGAGAAGGTGGCGCCGACCCTCCGGGGGCAAGGTGGTGGGTAGAACACAGTGTTCTGACACTAGAGTGCTCACTCGACCTTGAGCGAGCGGGATGTTTTCCCCTAAGGACTGGCTGATCAGTCGCTCTTAGGGCTGCGTATCCCCTTCTAGAAAGGCATGGTGGGAGAACCCTAAAACATTAGGGCCAAAAAAGATCTTCAGTCAGCAGGTTCACATTAAGTTTGATACCAACACATTTGTCCAAGGAGAAAACCTGGTTACTCTTATAAGGCAGCAACTTTAAAAACCAGAAGAAACCCACCATCATGCAATCACTGAAATGGAATTCAAAGGAAACTGACAAGTTATTGCAAATACATGCCATGTGGTTTTTAGAGGACTAATCCAGATTCCTCCAATGTAACAAACCTCTTGTTAAGTTGTACAAGGGAAGAGACTTCTGTCTCTTGGTTTTTACTGAGCTGCATCTCTAGTGCCTAGAATACAGCCACACAGAGAGCAAGAACTCAATACAGATACCTTGAGTGAATGAATAAATATGATTAGAATAATGAATACAGTGATACTTCAAGCACTTGCCTTCAAGAAGAAATAGTGCACTGTAGGACTCTGTGTATACTTTTACAATGCTCATAATTTTAATCTGCAATAGGAAGTTTATTCCAAGTAGGCTGCAAAAGGAAGATGTCTTCTGAGGTTAATTTAAGCAGACCAACAAATTAAAATGATGCAATAAGATGGAATATGTTTCCTTATTGAACTGACTAAATACAAATGGCTGATGTATGGATAATAATATATCTTCTAAGATTAAAAAAAGTCTGAAAAGATATTTGTCCATATATTAACAGGTACCTTAATAAAGGGTTCAAAATTTTTATGAAGCCAATTTATGAACTAAGAATTAAGAATTAAAAACTGATAAGTATCTTGTTTAAAACAGATACATGTTTTTGCCTTTTAAAAAAATCATTTCCAGTATGTATTTTAAATAAGATGGATTTTTAAAATACCCAATATGGATTATTTTTTACAGTGATAGAAGCAAAGGGATAATACCTCATCCTTTTGGAAACAATGCTATAAATCCACTTATCAAGTGATTTGAAGTGTGAGAGTAAAAAATAACATACTGGTCACCAGAAGTACTTTAATTATTGAGTATTTTATTCAACTTGTATTTATATTGACAATTTTTCTTTTAAATAAAATGATTTTCACAGCTATAATTATTTTAATTCAGGGCACCTCCTCTATTTCAGCACAATAAAATGGGAAAAATATACAACTTAGAACTGTAATAAAGCTGCATTTTTATCTTCTTGACCTATGGATTAATGCTTTATTATTGCCCTAATGCAAATCCTGAAACCTGGACTGTTGTCTCAATTTCTAAATTAAAAGAAAAAAGAACTAACAATACATATTAAGACTGTTCATTCATTCTCAATTGACTTTTCACATAACTCAACCCTACAGAATTAATTTATATGGAAAGCACTGCATGATCAAGTCCTTTCCTTTGTAAAGAAAGAGTTTTTATCTATTACTCTTCACAAGCTATTACCATGAAAATAAACTTCAAGCCATCCTTGTTTGAAATACACTTTCTAAGTTGGTCTAAAAAGTGAATACGGTTTTCATCCTGGTACTGAGAAACTGCGTTTCAATTTCACTAAAATCTTACTTCATTTCCTCATAAGAACTAAAAGGACTAGTTAAATGTGACTTGAAATATAAATAAATTAGGCGGACCTTATATGGCACCAAACTGAATGGTAAAGATATAAAAAGCAATTCTGGAGACAAATAAATGGCTTTCTAGGTGAGAAAGCCAATACTCACCTATTATTATTTCTATAACAGGTGAGTATTATACAGACTGAGACTCCGTGACTTAGTGTTCCCATCTCCAAAGTCACAGGTAGGTGGGCAGGGTCTGAGGACACCTTGCACAGTGCTTAAGGTGCATCATTTAGCACCAGATCTGTTTCTTTCTTTGACATGAACTAAAAGTCCCACAATGACAACAGTCCCTGCTGCCAGCTGAACTGTAACAAATACAAAAGCACAGACTGAAGGGGCGGCATCAGAAACCACTCTGTCTGAGGAAGAGAGAGGAGGGTGGCAGTACGTCGGAATTCCAGGAAGGAAAACTGAGGAGAGTGAAAATGCAGAACATTGAGAAGAGCAAGGTTTTGGAGGTGAGAGATAATGGAACCAAGTACAGTTCATTTCAGACTAGAGGAAAGGCGAATCAACCAAGAAATTCTGAGGTACAGGAGTGAAATGTTGGGAATCCAGGCTGTTGAGCCTTGATGTTTCAGTGGAATGGGATGGGTTAAGAAAGTTAAGGTTGCAAGAATGGAAGAGATGGGGAGCCACCATATTGGAGAATGGAACAGGGAGTGCATGGGGGATAGATAAAATGACAGTCACAACTATTCTCTACAGAGCATCAGTAGGGGGCCAGGCACTGAATGTCTGTGTGTATGTGCACACATACATGTATGTTCTTTCTTGATATTCTTATAACAACTCTGAGAAATATAATTATTCCTATTTTATAGACAGAAAAACTGAGGATCATAGAGTGACTTGTACAAAGACAAAGAGCTAACGTGTGGTAAAAGGACCCACACAGATCTACTGAGTGCCAACACTTGCTTCCTGTGCTACCTGTTGAGATAGCCTCTCTTTCCATATCACAAGATGAAAAATGGCAAATCCTTGGATATATTGTTTATCTTGTAAACAAAATCTAAATATATATTCAAATTTCAAACTGTCTGACAAGAGTTAACAGATTTGTCTCCTGAGAGTCTGTAGGTATAAAAGATATGGGAAATGGCATTTAATGAATACCTATTCCATTTTATAGACCTGTAAATAGCCCACATTTTTTTAAAACAAAATATAAGACTTCTAGAGGAAAATTCTAATGAAGACCCAAGTATATCTGAAGCTAGTTCACCATCTCCAAATGTGTATCTAAGTATTCACCGAGTCCAGTCTATGCCTACTCTCTTCACCCAAGACTAGTGTTTTGACTTGAACTTAAGTAAAACACATTTCTCACCAAAATCTGAAGTTGTTAATTCAGGCATTCCTATTGTTGCAATAGTAAGTGTCTCCTAATGCAGCTTAAAAATATAATTCTTTTTTTATGGCTTGTTAAAGGATGGACATGCACGTGGTATTTAAGGTTAACTGTTCAAAATGGTTCCTTCTGTAATGGCCATTAAAGGCCTACACATTATCCTTCCAATAGCACCAGCACAACACAAAATGCATATACGTTGGGAAGCTTTCCTTCTTAGAACTGCCTAATCCCAAATACTAGTCCTGACAAAACATCCCCTGGATAGGTTGCAGAGTACAGGTTCCACAACAAGAAAAGTCACTAGAGTAGAAAGGGGAAATGACCTGCTACCAAGCAGGTCATATAGCTGAATTCGTATGAGAGTGAAGAGTCAGACTTTTACTACAGAGCTCCTGAGACATGTAAAGCACTGCTTTAAATGCTAGGCACAAAAGTCAGATACGAGTTCTGCTTATCTTCTGCCTATAACTAGTCACCATATTTGTCAAAATATTTTCTTACAACACTATTGTCCATAAGGCCAAATTTGTTAAGGCCAACAAAGGGCCTTCAAAATGATGACCGTTAAATAGTAAATTTTGCCAGAAGCCAAGGGGTGACTGTGTGATATGAATCCTTTGAGTATGTTGTTAACTTCCCAAAGACCTTGAATCAGTGTCCAAAGCATTCACACTGTAACCTCAATTCACCTGTAGTTAGATATCAACTCATGGTATCTTCTAAAGTATTAAGAGTGGCACAAACCTAGAAAATCCAGGCCAATTCTTTTGTAACTAGTTATTCAACAACTCACTTAATTATTATTCAACTCACTGTGTCCCCCTGCATGTTCTCAGTGCTTTTTTGGATGAATGAATAATGTGTTAATGGGACATTAGGTGTTTTTTTACAATTATGTAAAATAATGTATTAGTATCTTACACCAACAAAAAGTAAAAAAAAAAATCATAAAGTTGGATGAATTACAAAGAAAGGTCAGTAATTCCTTTAATTTTTATATTAACTCAACAAATATCTTTCATATACAAGTAGAATCTTAGATGTACTTGCAGAAAAGAGATTTAAAGGATGACATCATTCAGATAAATAACAGACACTCAAAATATTTGCATATTCCAAGTATTATATTCATTAACATTTAAGAATCTCAGAAAATCTCAGAAACAAAATATTAATGTCCTAATATGTAAACAGTAATGAGCACAGATATGGTCCTCTTTAGTAATCAGCGTGATGACTAAGAGACATATCTGAGATTTTTCTTAAACCCTAAGATTTAAGGGCCACCTTCAGATTACCCTCCTCTTGTTTTTTGAGGCTATTCCCATATGGGAGATCTATTTACATGAATGTCTTTAAACATCACAGGCTATGTTTAAAAACTGATCATGTAAAATGAGAGTTTAAGGCACCCTGAATTTATCGGTTGAAAGAGAAGATGGCCACACAGCACAACACCAAGCCTACCTTTCTGCATCAGAGGCAGTGCCTTTCCTAGTCTGTTTTTGGATGCTAGATCTTTCAGACTTTCTGGAGTGCCTGTGGAATGAAATGTTAAAGAAATACAAAATATATGATGAATACAGCTACAGTAGTTTCATACAATGATAAAAACAATAGACATGAAAAATGACAACTATCTTATTTAGATGGTTTTGTCAGTCAGTGCTTTTAAAAATAAAAACAAAAAATAATAAATAAAAATCTGAACTGGAACTGGTGGGAGACACAAGTTGCCCAACAGGAGACCCAAGAAGCGGGGATTCCCTTAGTTTAAAAAGGTCTGTCTGCAGGAATGATTTAGTATGGACCCCCACTGAGCAACTTTGCCTCTCCTAATGAATAAACAAGTCCAGGGGAGAAATGGAGCGAGGACAGATGTGATGACAGCAATGGTTTGGGTGCTGAAAGACTACAAAGGGGACGTGTCCTCTGCGCTTAGGAGTTGAAACAGGGTGCTGCAAGAATTTGTTGTTTGTTATTCTTCTCCCACAAAATATGAGAAGAAAAATACCACAATGAAATATGCTTCACGTAATCATTTTAAATCAAGTATTAAAATTATATCCTGTTATTATAAACATGCTTTTGAAACCATATAGCATTTTAAAAAGCTGATTACACATCGCCAATCAAAGAATCAAGTTCTCAATTTACGCCATGTCCCAGACAGAGATATATATATAACATTTGGAACTTGAAATGCATTTTCCCAAAGAAATGTTTCTATAGAGAGCTTACCTCCCTAAGCAGCAGCTCATATATACTATTTGACCTAAAATGTGTCTCGCTTACTATGTATTTGAAATAAATATAAAATATTATGGTCAAGAAACTAAAACTTATTACTAAAAAGTCCCAGAGAAACATCGAAAGTAACATGCATTTTAATCTTGATAATTTATATTTTTCTCTCAATAGTTGATTCTTTACAATTTATGCTTATTTTTCTTTCCTGATTTCACTTCCTTCCAACGACAAAGAGACAACTGTCTGTCATTCCCTACTAATGCCAGATAATCAGTGTCTCATATATGCCAAGCCCTGTTGTCCCCACTAGAAATACACGTCAAAGTATGAAATCCAACGGGTGTACAGACTTCTGGGGCTGCTCCTCTCTCCCCGTATCTTTTGCTATTGCCCAAACTGGGTCCATCCTGTGTTGCCTTTCTAATTCAGGGCTTCAGCTGTGTGTCCTCAGGCTTTCTGTTACCACGACGCCTCACTTTCATCTCACAACTGATAAAAAAAGTATTGACGCAGAGGAGAGAAACATCTCTTGCTTACCACTGTCCTTGAATTATTGGAAAAAGGATATATGGAAGGATATCTCGAGGTCAGGTACTGACTTATTAACCTTCATGACAATCCTTTCAGGTATCATCTTTATTTCAAAGATGAGGAAACAGGCTCAGGACAAGCCCATCCAGTAAGAAGTAGACCTGGGATAAGAATGTAGATATGTCTAGCTCCTAACCTGTTTCTGTCATGTACTCTCAGCAGAGAGAAGGGAGGAAGTTGGGTCTGATATATGTCCTTGGGGCTGCACCCTTCCTCAAGAAGGGAAGAAACTATGAAATATGGGGATATAGGCCTTGGAAAGCACTAAGAGATTATATGTCATATTAAAGGAATATCTCTGATATTCTTGTTTACTTTGTTATCTTATGATGAGGAAGGGGCACTGTAGTGTGTAGAAGACTGGAGAAGGGCATGGCACATGCCTGAAATCGATGGGAGGTGGTTGCTGGGAAGGAAAGCCAGTTCCTAAAGCACACAGAACACAGGCATATAGATAGCAGGAGAAGCTGCTGGAGGCCCGGTAGGCATCTGAGCTCAAAATTTAAAAATACCATTATGGGGAGGGAGACAACCATAAGAGACTCAATCTCATAAAACAAACTAAGGGTTGCTGGGGGGAGGGGGGTATGGAGAGGTTGGTTGGTTCTGGACATCGCGGAGGGTATGTGCTATGGTGAGTGCTGTGAAGTGTGTAAGCCTGATGATTCACAGGCCTGTACCCCTGGGGCTAATAATACATTATATGTTAATAAAAATAATTAATAAAAAATACCATTATGGGAAACTGATGCTTTTTTTATGACACTTTTAGAGCTCTTCAGACATTATCTTAAACATGTCAAGGTAAAGTTGAACCCCACCAGAGGCCTGTGCTGGTGGTTTTGTTTTGTTTTGTTTTGTTTTGTTTTGTTTTGTTTTGTTTCCATCCTGTAGAGCAGAGGAAGTGACAAGCTAATGTTCACATTACTGGACCACAAGAGTGCCCAAGGACTGAGAGGACAAATGTTTCTTTTCTCATATTCAGCGGAATGAGAGCAGAGTTTTAGGTCAATTCATGAAACTCCTTGTCATAAAGATTCTCACCCATTTATTCATTCAATAAATATTTGCTGAACATGTACAGAAGCTAGATTGTTCTAAGTGCTTGGTATATGTCTGTAGGGGAAAAAAAAAGCTTTCTGCCTTTAAGCAATTGATTTTATCTGTAGGAGAAAAATAATACACAGCAACAACAAAAAGCCCTCAAGATCTTGAGGGCTTATCCCAGATTTATTTCTTACTGAAATTATATAGTATAATCAAAGGTGGCAAATACTAGCAACAACAAAAAGAATACCAGAGCCAGGAGGATCATAAATGTGTGTGAGGGTACGGTTTGGGGGCAGATGCAGAGTGCCATCTTCAGCAGGGTGATCAGGGAAGGGTTCCCTGAATAGGTGACACACGGTGAGAAAGGGGTTAGCCACCTGTATCTCTCATGGAAAACGTATCTCAGGAAAATGAAACAGCAAGTGCACAGGCCCTAAGGCAGATGTATGCCTGGTATGTTTGAGCAAAGTAAGGAAACTGGAAAGGGAAGTTCTGAGAGGGAGAAGTCAGATGACAAGTTTGGTGATGGTGGGGGAGGGAGAGGGGAAGAGTGGGGGCGGGGGAGGAAGAGAGACATGTAGAGTCCTAGAGATTCTCGTACAAACTTTCTACTACTGTACAACGAATAGGCTTATGGACATCTTGTAGAACTTGCGTGTTTTTGTTTCTATCCCTACTAATTTCTATTACTCTTTCTAGATTCGATTGAGACTTGACTTCTGTAAAACTTTCAACTCTCCCTCCTCTTCTCATCCTTACAATATAAAACACTCACATGCTAGGCTGATTATCCCAATAATCCATAACGAGGGCAATGACAACCACGACAATGCCAATACCAAGGACAGCTAACACTTAACGGAGAACTTGCTGGGTGCTTACATGACGGCTTTACCTGCACTAACTCATCTATAATCTCACCAGTCTTGTGAGGTGGGGACTTCTTTTTTTTTATCCCGTTGAAAAATAAAACTATTGAGGCTTGGAGAGATTAAATAACTTCCTCTAATTCACAAAGTCATTACATATGAAACCATGAGGTGAAAGAAGACTCCACAATCTCAACAGCAGTGAACACAGGCATCCACAGCAGAGAAGACGCCGGAGCCCAGTAGTTCAAAGCATGGACTGTGGATTCAGCCCGTCTGGGTTTAACTGGGTTTCTGTCTAGCAAGGTGATTTTAGTCAAGATATTTAACCACTCTGTGCCTCGGTTTTGCATTTTTTGTTCTGACCTGTGAAGTGGAGATAATACTAACCTCTCACAGACTTGCCAATTCTACATCAATATCGCTCAGTACTTGTGTTACAGTTGTGACATTACAGAGAACAAGGGTTTGTAGTAGTTTGGGAATTTTAATTCAGAACTAGCAAGTGGTAGTGCTATGAAAGTATTATTTAAACGGATAATAACACATATCTGTTTCTTAAAGGTAAAGACTTTTGTCTATAGCAGTGCCAAGCTCCGTCAGTATTCTGTAATCAGATGACAATAACTCATGAGAGGTTCATACATCTAAATTTTTATTCATTTATTTATTATTATTTTATTTCTATTTTTAACCCTCTTGTTAAGAATGACCTTTTTTTTACCTCTCCAAATGCTATAGAAACTTACATTTACTTACCTAAAGATTTCTATGAAGGATAGGTTTTCATAATTCTTTTTAACCACTTAAAATCTTCAAATTGAGTTACACTTAATTGTAATAATTCAGTGTAAAGCAAGAATACAGAATAGAAAATTCTAATGTCTTTTCCACTCCAAATCCTAAGTTATAGCTATGAATATATTATATTTTTTAAAGATAACTGTTTCTTAGAATAGCTGTCTTTAGCTATTTCTTAGAATAGAGGTTTGTGATATGTGAAATAGGAATGATTAGAATAAACAACTTATATTTACATACTACTACACTATTAAAACTACTGATCATATGATCATAAAATGAATCATAGTGAAATGAGCTATATTCTACCTTACATTACTCTAAGTTCCTTGTGATCAGGAATGGCATCTGTCTTGAGTTAGCACTGTAACATCAATACCTAGCACATGGTTGCTGCTCGTAAGTATTTGTTAAATGCATGGTTAAAAAAGTAATTATTTTGAGTATTATCCTGTAATTTGAGAGTTAAAAAAATTACAGTAAGTAAAAAAATAACTATAGTTATAAAGTTCACTTTACATCAAATTAAGTAAATTTAGAAATAGAACTTTCATTGTTTTCTGGGCTTCAGTAAAATACAAAATATCATAAACAAAAAATGGCATTTAGTTATTGACTTATGCATCATGAAGTGTCAGTCATTATTACTGGCCCCTTATATGCTTATCATGTTGCAACAAGGCAGCATAGACACAATTTTATTCTTAAAGGGACACTAGTATTCAGCTAAGCCACCTACAACTACCTAAATATACAGATGAGGAAACAGAGTCCCATAAGGTTTAAGTGGCTTATCCAAGGTAGTAGCGGCCTTAATTATTTGGTGAGGACACCACTATCACGTCCTCATATACTTTGGTTCTCTGCCCATTCTGCCATCCAGTGACTTGAATGATTTGACTTTATTGGAGGGACCCCTGGAGAGAAGTGAATAAAACAGGGTTATAGCATTTCCATTATGTCTTACTTATTTTGGGTTTTAACATGTTTTGTTCTATTAAAAATTTTTATCATTTTATTATTCATAAAGAATGTTTCTTTGGTCTAGACATGCATGAATCAGAAATACTAAGCTTTCTTTTCTCTTCACAACTTAATCATTATATGGTTTTGGCTTTATGATCCTTAGTTCACAGGGCACAAATAGAATTCTTTAAAAGTTATAAAGCTACATTCAAATGGAGGTATAACAATTATTTTATTTTATTTTTTTTTTTAAAGATTTTATTTATTTATTTGACAGAGAGAGAAATCACAAGTAGGCGGAGAGTCAGGCAGAGAGAGAGAGAGAAGCAGGCTCCCGCTGAGCAAAGAGCCCGATGCGGGGCTCCATCCCAGGACACTGAGATCATGATCTGAGCCGAAGGCAGCGGTTTAATCCACTGAGCCACCCAGGCGCCCCAATTATTTTATTATTAAATCAAAGCAAGAGTAAGTAATAATCAGAGAAGTGGGAGTGTTCTTAATTAAATCTAATTTTTTCAAAAATCCGTTTTTAATTATTGTTCTATTAATTTAAATGCTAAGACTCATAAAACGTACTAATGAAGAGAGGTAATTGTTAAAACCTATTTCTGTGCTACTTTCCTTTCCTCTTCAGTAACTAAATTCAATTATAGCAATTCCCTGAAGACATTGATAAATACAGCTTTTCTGAAGGTATTAAAATTCTATTAAAGTCTAAAATCAATATGTTAATAAAATAGTAGTATTACTTAAGGCTACTTTATTTTAAAGATTTTTTTTTTTTTTTTTTTTTTGAGAGAGAGAGTGTTGTGGGGGAAAGGGACCAAGAAAGGGAAAGAGTCTTAAGCACACTGGGTGCTGGGTGGGGCACCCCACACAGGGCTCCATTTCACGACCCCGAGATCCAACCTGAACCCCTGAACTGAGATCAAGAGTCAGAAACTTAACCAACTGAGGCATCTAGGCACCCTTATTTAAGATTATTTCATAATAAAATGAAATTACGTTTGTTTGTTTTGTTTTGTTTTTAAACCCACAGCATTTTAATTTAATTAGAATTAGCACAGATATCATAAGAAAATATCTGTATATATGCTGGCTAACTACCTGGATGGCTGATTGTGGAATGCAAACGTCTATCATCTTGTCTCTTCATAAGCTTAGTAAGAAAACTTTATATCTGAATAGAATCTACCTAAGTAAGAAATGTCCATATGCAGTGAAGATGGCTGCATATGATTAGGATGTGTGCACCCTTTTTGTACAGTATCGATATTTATGTATATGACAACAGCTATTAAACAGGCTTAAGTATTTTAGTGGATGAGTATATTTCACTCATTCAAATAAAGAACATTTTTGAAAAGCACAGATAACAAAAGATGTTATCAAGCAAATAAAAATGTTAAGTAGATACTGAATTTGTAAATGGTTCTACATTAACTCTGCATCACTCTGGCGATTGCCATGAACTCTGGAAGTAAAAAAGTAGGTGACCTCTTTATTCCAGAAATATTTTTAATGTAGAAAGAATATTCATTCAGTTTGAATCAAAGGAATCCATCTGACACTTTTGGTCAGAGATTCTAATATGCAATTAGCTGCTACTAAGTGACAAGTGTGGAAAACTATACAAATGTGATTATTTACAAAAAAAATAGGACCTACTTTAGTGACTCAGGAATTAATCTTTAATACAGTGGGATGTTTTACTTGTGGCAATAATTTATTTGTTGCCAACAATTTAAAGTCCTTGAAAACAGGGTTATTTCATCAAATATTTTTAGTATTTATTTAAGTCACACACCCTAAAGATGTCATGTATAATGATGCAAAGATATTCTCAATCAGACGGAGTTTGCAACTTCAAGCTAATGAAGTGTTAAAATACATCTCAAAAATTATCAAATAAGAATATATTGCATTTTCCTGAAAAAGCATTTATGCCAAGAATATTTTAAAGTAGAAGTAGATAGTAACAATTATGATTACTTATACTAGCCTTTCACATTTAGGAATGATTGATTCAACTGTGAGCACTAAACTCAGAACCTTGATGCTTCAGGGATGTATTAAAATACATTCTTTTCTAACTTGAATACAAAAATATTGATTAATCTGAAGCCACAAGAAGATGAAAATCTTACTAAATTCACAAACAGAATTATGTATACTCAGGTTCATAAAAGTTACTTTTTACATGTTAAAACAATGCCATTTACAAAGAGGTATTTTGTTATTGGAATGATTATATTTTAAACCATCTTCACATTTTTAGTAATAAAACTGCAGGGAAACTTTCCCTACAATTTTAAAGTCAGAATCATCCCCTGGGATTCTAAATTTATGTATTTTTTCCTCATCATTGTTTGTTTTAAATATTCTATAAATTCTAGGAAACCTTCCTAGATCAAGAAAAACCTGCTTCCATGTTAATTCCAAATAAATCTATTACACAAATTGAGATGACATCAAGATTGTTTAAAACTGAAATTAAATTGTAGGAAAATGGTATGTAAAAGTCGTGTGTGTGTGTTAAAAGTCGTGGGTGTGCAGACATAACCTCAAGTATATTTATGCTGTAAGAAATAAGGGGGCAACTAAATGCTTTCCAACTTAACTAGAGAACTGTCTTAAGCAAAATTTTTTGCTTATTTTCAAAATAATCAAATAGGACCTTGATTTAAGACATCCAAAGGCTGATTATATAAACTGTCACTGATTTTAGAATATTTTCCTAGTAGTCAGTGATCTAGGGCAAAAGTCAAATGATGCCCAAATCATCATGAGCTTTCAGTGTCTCCAAATCTGATGTTATCTTCCCTTCTTTCGGAAATTGGCAGAAACTTCTGAAAAAGTAAATAACGCTGATAAGAGGTAAAATGCAAGTGTTAAGTTTTGCCTAATGGCTGACATGGTTATCTACAAATATAGCATCTGTTGATTTAGCTATTTTTCTGTCATATTTATGGGCACATATTATTTCGATATTTTAGTAAAAGTTTATTGTAAATAACTTTCTGTTCTCTATAGTAATAAATCATAGTATCAAGCCATTTAAAATATATGCTTTTTGGTTGAACATAGATCTTATATGCAAATAAGTCATAATAAAAAATAAAATGTATATTCAGAATTATGTATTAGCAAAACTTCCTTGCTGATCTTATCTAAAATGATCATTTCTGCTCCTAAAATTTACTCACAAAGTTATGTATACAATCTATGAAATCAAATAACATAATTAATTCATATGTCATTAAATGACAATTAATTTCCATCTCATGTATATAAAAACTGCGAAACTATTATTTGGACTTCCATTTTGCTTAATTTGTGGCCCAACAGACTTACATCTATATTCATTATAAATGCTGTTATATTTAATTGTCTTGTACTCAAATAGCATTACATGAGATGAAATTTACTGACTCATTTGTCTGGAATAAAGTCAAAGGCTCTCTAGAACTGTGTTTTATAAAAGGAAGTTCTAAGTCCTTGATGGCCAGGCCAGAACCTTGATTTTCTTAAACACTTCTGTGTCTCTAGCCATAGTAAGAGTGCACACTGCAGACCACAATAAATATTTGTTGAATGAATGAGTAGCAATGTGGATGTAAGTTTTGTTTAATTTATATGATTGCTTTATATTTTTATTTGAAAATACTTTAAATTTAGAATAATTTTTAGATTGGAGATTTGCTAACTGTTCTACTCTATGAAATTCTGTCCTAGGAACCAAAAGGAATTAGTTTTAAATTTCAAATACGAAGTCATCTTAAAATGTAAACTTCTTAAAGATCAAAACATGATTAAAATACTCTTAAAGTCTTTATAAACTACCAGTTTGTAGTCTTTTCCAAAATGGTAAAATGACTTAATTTTCTTTGAGTGACAAGGCTTAGTTTTTCTTCCAAATTGAAATCCTGAAGTTATCTTGATAATTTACAGATAACAGAAAAAAAATTACATCACTCTTAACTAAGATTGCAATTATTCTGCTATCTATATCCACACATACTGGAAATGAACAAAAGGAACCTTTTGTAAATGCTTTACTAGTTGTTCTGTTTCTGACCTACCAAATACGCTTCACTTCAATCAATATACCAATATGCTGACTGAATTTCTGCTTCGACTAGAAGAGAAGCACCCCAAACATCCAATAACTTTTTGTGACCAGTCAGAAAAAGATATTTAAAGCCAATGACTATATGTAAGAAGCAAGTAAAATAGGAGAACAGGGTTAGCTACACCTGTGAGAAGGATAACACAGCATTTCTGACATTAACAGCATGAGGCACGTTCAAAGGACTGATGCTACTTTTAAAGACCTACCTTGTAGATTGACACTAGCCTTCAACAATATTTGATTTAAAAACACCATATACAGACAATATATAAGAACCAGTTATTTTACTTTCAATCAGACATTTTTAATGTTCCCCCAAACCTAAGACAACTGAGATTAAACCATCAACCAATAGCAAAGAAAAGGCTTCCATGACAGATTTTAATATATTTAAAACACCTGAAAATTTTTATTTATTCATGTTTAAACAAAAACCATATTTAAATATGTTTCTAGAAAATCAAAACACTGAAACAAATGCTCATTTAAAACAGAACTCTTCCACTGGATCTGACTTTCTTGTGTTTAAACTACGCCATCTGCATGCCATCCTCATTTTAGTAACACACTGAGGTGCTTTATTAGAGGTGGGATGCATTTAGTGATGGAATCACAACATATCTGGTTCTGGCTCCTGAGAGGAAGCATATAATGACCAACACTTCTCTTGGTTATCCTTCACTTGGTGGCCTATCAGCCTGTCGAAGCCACTTGTCTGTGAGGAGGAGTTGGCTAGTACCTGTCATTCTCCGGAGACGCATGCTGGATTTGAATCCTGGGGCTAGGAGGTCGTCTCCTATCTAGGGAGGGGGACCATCTACCCCTGTTTGCCCAATGAACAAGACAGGAAAAAACAGGACATTTAGTAACTCCTAAAATAAAAGAATATATGGAACATTAGGACTGGAAAAGCACCCCAAAAAGGCAAAGTGTCGATTTTTTGCTCCATAATTTACTTTTGATTTTGATAAGCCTCGGACAGATAGATTATAATATTGTAAGAAAATTAATCTTTTCACCCTATAAGTGAATAGAAAAAATAGAAAAATAATTTGGGAAGATGTTTGATATCTGTTGTGTGTAATTTTGTTCTTTTGAAATGTGCTTGTGTGTGTACACACACACACACACATACACAATATATGACTTTAAGTTAAAAAGATGCACCCTTAGAAACTTGGCTTATGTTTGAATAAAATAGGTTTAATAAGTTACCAATGCTTTTTTGATACTAGGCATTGGAATTATTGGATAAAGCAGCAAAGATAAGGTGTAGGGATTTATTATAAAGCAGAAACACAGCTTTCTATTTCTATGTTTACAATAATATCTTTTTTTGTGATCAACAGCGAAATGAAAGTTTGAATCTTCATTCTTTTATTAAACTACCTTGAGATTCTGTCTGTGTACAACCACAAATTATAAACACCTAGTTGAAAACTCAGAAGAGGCAATAAGGGACTGAACAGGCCAGATTTGGGAATTTTTATATATTAGATATGAACACTTTGAATAGGATGATTTCTCTGAATATTGGCTTCCTTGTATGCAACAAGGGATGACTGATTGTCTCTAAGCACTCATATGGCTGCAAGAGTTATAATTATCCAGACTAGTCCTAACATTAAAAAAAAAAAAGCCATCTTCTTTGCCATTTCACCTAGCTGACTGGATTTATTATTTGGACAAAAGCAGCAAAGGGCTGTCAACATGTGACTAGGCTACCTGAGATCGGCAGGTACTTGATTCTGAAAGCCCCCTCAAGTCTGTCTGTGCTTCATCAGTCACCCTTAGAAAGACAAACTTGCCATGATTCAAGTAGGGATTTAAGGAAACTATGAAGCAGATAAAGGTATCAATAGCAGAATTTGGGGAGCAAACTGTGTGACATGTACTCTTCTAAGTGTTACACGTTTGTGAAATTAAAAATACTTTGCATTAATTTTAAATTACTCAATAATTTTAAATTGTTGAAATGGTTGGTCAGTCCAATCTGATTGCTCTAAAATGTATTTCACTTTATTGGCTTTTGTTCTGCAGAGACAATAAAGAAAAATATTTCTAAAATAATTAAGAACAATCACAACCACAATATCCTTTATATTATGTTGTGCTTAGTTGTGTTAAAACTGACAGAGTTGGAAGTGTTTACAGTATGTGAAAACACAAAAATACAGTTAATGTGGGTTTTTTTGGTGAAGTAGTAAGTCACATTAGCTTGACAAGATCATGAATAACCTTGCTTCTTGAGGCAAAATTCCAGTCCTTGTGTTTAAACAAAAAAGTAAAGGAAAATGCTGTAGTTATGGAACATGCAGTGAAAGCTACAAGAGGGAAAGGTGTACATTTGGAAACAGGCAACTGTGAACGCAAGCTATTAAAAAGTAATTTTTGATGAAATATGTAGCATAATACATGTATTATCTGTATACTCAAAGTCCTTCTGAATATGCTGATATATGGTACCAATATAAGAAATCCATTTGCTTTTCCCTCATATATTTAATATGGGAGCAAGATCAATTTACACTCAATTTTTGTCCAAAGACTAGATATTACGTAAGTTTGACTATAACGTATTTGTGAGTTTCAAAAATATTAGTACATCTTATATGCTTTTAAATTATGTGCAATATCTTTCTCTCTTATGATACAGAAGGAAAGGCCAACAGTGGAGACTTTTTATCCGCTTATTCTTGAGCCAAAAACACATTTTCATCTTGGAAGGTAGCATGGAAGGCTATGTTGGAGTTAATAATCATGAAGTTGAATCAGCTCCTTCTTGATTTCTCTTCCCAATATAGCCTGCCTAGAAATTACTGGTTAGTCACAGTATTAGTATTTCAGTATCAGGTATCCCATATTCATTAATTAAAACCCTCTATTTGCTCCCCTTTCCCTGTGATCACAGCAGAAGAAGAAATGTCACTCTGATGGTTGAAGGGTTGAATTAACAGGCTATGAGCTCCTTGCATAAGGAACTAGACTATTTGTTTTTGTTTAATTTTGACAGTTACAGAAAAAGTAATCAATATATATTTGTGAATGTCCAAGTAGATAATAAATTATCACAAATAAGAGATAATAAGAACCTTAACTAAGAGATTAACACTGGTGAGGGGGCCCATTGATGAGATACAAAGGAATTAGAACTGACAGGTCTTGATAAGCAATTAAATGGTTCTTATGTCATGTCTTTCCACCCCCAGCACTGATAGATTGTAAAACATTTATGTGTGTGAGTGTGCAATTAATATTTACACTTGCATATGTACACCTTTCAATGGTGCGTATCTCTTGGCAGAACATAGCTAAGCAGTTCAATTTTCTAAAAGAGAAATTATATGGAAATTTAAACCATTCACTCCATAAATGGCACAAGTAAGAAACTTGTGAACTACTGTATTAGAAACCAAATCTGAACAAAAGAGACAACTCATTATACAGTATGTATTTTTATTGTCTAATCCTACTATTCATTTTAGTCCTTAAAAAATGGGTAATGGGCATTAAGGAGGGCATTTGTGATGAGCACTGGGTGTTGTATCTAAGCGGTAAATCACTAAATTCTACTCCTGAAACTAATGCTACAGTATATGTTAACTAACTGGAATTTAACTAAAAACTTGAAACAAAAAAATAATAAGTAAAAAAACTACAATAATTGTTTTAAAGTAAAATTAATATAGATAATTATACTTTGAGACAAAGTTTATTTTAATTCAATTTACAGTTGTTAAGTTTTAGGTAGGTACCTCCTTTCCCCTTAGTCCTCGTGTTTCCATACAGAGGGAAATTCATTCAAGCAATGCTCCTGGTCTCTTTCTACCCTCTACCCCAGGAAAGAAGAACTGGCTTATTTTAAAATTTTTTATCTTTTTTTAAAAGCTTTTACTTATTTATTTGAGAGAGAGACCGCACACATGCAAGGTGAGAGGCAGAGGCAGGGGAGAAGCAGGTTCCCCACTGAGCAGGGAGCCTGAACTGGGGTTGATCCCAGGAGATCATGACCTGAGCCGAAGGCAGAGGCTCAACCAACTGAGCCAAGATCGGCGACTTCGTTGAATGAGTAGGCACAGGTGACTTAGTCCTTTCTGGATTACTCCTTCCAAATCAAGCTACCTGCAAACAGCAAACGCTACAGGACATAAACTTACAAAATAGCTCTAGGATGTGAGGCCTGGGACTGAACCTGTCTTGTGGTTCAGTGAATCTGACTGATTCTGGGATGAATTATTAACAAGCCTATAGACTTAAAGTCACAGCTTCTAAACTTGTCCCCTGTATTTATGGTGATAATTAGATCTCCTACCTTCTAGTTCTGGGTCTAGCTCACAAGTAGACCCAAATTTGGAAACAGAAAATAGGGGGTATTTTTTAAAGACCCCAAATCTCCAAATTGAACATTTACTTAAAAAATAGTAATGTTATCACAAGAAAGGGCAAGGATAAATAAGATACGATCCCTCTCCTCCAGGGATAAAATATAGCAGAAAAAACAAACACACTACTAAATAAAATATAATATTTTAACAGAAATATATAATATTTTGTGGGCCCAGAAAAGTGAATAATTTTAACTGGCCAAAGGTATGGGGGAGCGGGTAATATAAAAAGGTTTAATATAAAAGCTATAGTTATCTGACCTGCATTTTTGAAGAATGAGTTAAAAGCAGACAACAAAGGGAAGATGGTATTTTAATTTTAATGAAAAGGAAACTTGAAACAAAAAGTAATAAAAACTATAAATAAAGTTTATGAAATAATTAATGGGGCAAGAGTGACAAGGAAAGGGCTTTAATATAATTCAGTATAATCAAGGGAAGGGATCTGTTTGGGAGTTTCTCAGAAGAGAATTCTCAAAAGAGCAGGAAAAATGTTTCAGAAAATGTGCCTGCTTATATGTCAAAGCCACTCAATAAGAGAAAAATTTAGGAAAACAAAGTATTTTGCTATAAAAGGATGTAAGGGGGGGGATAATGAATTTAAATCAGACATTCTGATGTACACAAATGGCAATCATTTAGAAATTCAGACCTAGTGCTCAAGAGAAAGTTCTGGCCAGTCAGTTACAGTGGAGCATTGTCTTAATATGTATTAGAATGGAAACTGTTGATAGAAATACAATTTCAGGGGTAGAATGGGTGGGGCCAAGAAAAACTATTGATGGAGCTGGGAAAAACACCTCTCTTTGTGCGGTGGGATAGGAAGAAAGGTCAGCAAGAGGAAACTGTGTCCTAACAGGCATAAGAAAGAAACTTTGCAGATGGTACCGAGTAGAGGAGAGGTTCAAATGACAGGGTGGTTAACGCAAAATGTTACAAGACGCTGCTGGACAACTGGGGAGCCAGTGAAGTTGACAGGAAGTTTAGCACAGTGATGGAGCCGTGGTAAGGAACAGGAGTCAGACTGCAGAATTTATGAGGAGGTAAAAAACTGGAGGCGATGAGTAGACTACCCTTTCATGAACCTTCATTAAGGCTATGATTTCTATGAAAGATCAAAGAAGAAGAAAACACATCCAAGAAAACTAACTCCTCTCCAGTGGCTCTAAAAATAAATGTTTCTGAACACTTAAGTAATAATTTGTTTTAAAACCTGGGAAAGAAAAGGTGAATGGCCGGCCTGTAACTTACTCTTTCCCAAACAGGGAACAGGGGCGGGGGGAGGGGTGGGAGGGTACGGGAATGAATGACCTAAAGCAGACCCTGAATAAAGATGGAGGAAAAGTGGATCAGCCTTGACGAGACTTCCTCATAAACATTCAGTGGTATTTGCTACTGAAAACATAAAGAAGAGTCCTCTATTAGACATCTTCAGTAGGAAATAGTCTTCCTAGAACTTTCATTGCAAATAAACCCCAAATTTCTTGATTTATAAAACATGGCTAGATGGAGCAATGGGCTAATCCATACTTATTTTTGTTATTTGTGTAATCAACAGAATATATAATGAAGGCACTCAAAAACTGAAATGGCTTCCTTTGCAAACAGTGCTTCTTCGTGCATGATCTAACCTGGGCCAAACCACCCTAATAAGGGAGGAAAAATGGATCCGGTGGTTTGTGACTCCTTGAAGAAAAGAAAATGTCATCTGTGCCTGTTGCTCCTCTATCTTTGAATCATTAGTGAACCATGGTATTGGATATTGAGTCCGCCTTGACAATTTCATCCTTTGCATTGGCACAAAATGTCATTGGTTTTAAAAACTTAGTGAAGATACTTCAGAGAAGGGAAATGAGTTGGTAAAAGAGCATACAGATGTTCATCAAATGGTTCCGAATCAGCAAATTATTTAACTTTCATAGTTCATGAGGCTGTGGAAACACGTTGCCATCTTAAGAATATGAAATTATGTTTAAAAAATTTTCTCTAACATTTTATCTACTATGTATAAATTAGGCATCCACTTAAGAAGCTCTCTGGTCAATCAGAGAAATTAAGTAACCTGGAAGAGCCTCCAAGCCTCCTTCTCCCTACTCTCTGCACATTCTGCCTGGAGATGTTGGGTGCATTTTCCAAAGACAGCAAAGTCACCACTGCTAATAGTGTGATGTTCTGCTTCAGAGTGTGCACAAAAGAGCATTTGAGGTCATTATCTTCCAAACCAATAAGAATCTACAACTTGTGTAATTTTCTTGATGAAAACTTGTTTTATTTTCTTCTTGGCAACAAGGTTGACTGTTATAAATGAAAGATCATCGGTAACATGAATTTCTGCCCCTGTATCCCCTTTCATTTGTTTAACGGAAAACAACTTTTTATTCAACATACAGAGTGAATATAGGTTTCAATGATATTTTTCTTCCATGATAAATATACTCACTGAGACTTCACTATGACCAGCGCTGGCCAGCGCTGGCTGGCCAGATTGTCTACAGGCTGATCTATTTTAAGGATATTATCTGAGAGGTGAAACTAACCAATACATAGATTTGTGAACTCTATGGCTTTAGTGTAACAAGGGAACACATACTACATAGGTTTTAGCATAAGAATAAACCTGTGCTGTCCAATAGAGTAGCCACGAGCCACAAGTGGCTATTAGGAATACAAAAAAGGAATGCAAAATGATCTACAGTTTTTAATTGATTATATGTCAAAATTATATTTCATCTATATACTGGGTTAAAGTATTAAGATTAACTTCATCTTTTTAATATGGCAACCAGAAAATTAAAAATTATACATGTGGCTTGCATTATATTTCTATTAGCAGCTCTAAAAATGATACCAAAAATGTTACGGTATTGTTTTGTCAGAATATTCTACTGACTTGAGCAATACTATTCTGTTTTAATACCAGACAGAAACACACAAGGAAATAAAAATAAGTATAAAATATAAAAAGGTTTTTCTTGCTACTCTTGTATTTACTTCTTTTCTTGGGGTGGATAATATATCATAAAAGAGAAAAATAAAACAATTTCAACTGTGATTTTAGAAGGGCCTATAGTAATTTCAACTAAAATTTCTCTTACAAATATTAAAAAAACCCCATAAATTTGATTCCACTGTTTTCTATTACAAAATATACAAATACAAGAGAAAACTAAATAAAAAAGTAATTTCTTCAGTAGAACCATATGCAGTTAAAAATGGATGTGTCCACCCGTACCTATTATTAAAGTTCAGAGATAAACATCCCATAAATAGATAAATGATCCAAACTAGAAAGATTGTTAAAGAAAAGTTTAAAGCAGCCCCTAAAGAGGAGGGTTACATATTAGCACAGCTAAACGTTTTTCTTCAGGATTTGTAAAGAGGTAGTAAACAATCTCCAGTTCATGACTTCTAACTGAAAAGAAATAGCAATTACATCTAAGGCTATCAATTATAACCAAATTTACTGGGATAGAAAGTTCCACTAGCTCCTCAGAATTAGGAGACACTGTAATGCAAAAACTGTGAATACATCTGAATTAAAATCATAATTATTTAATAATCAGTCAATTAAAAGTGTTAAGCAAAATTGTGTGTTTGTTTAAATAATGTGCATTTATTTTTGTAAGGCATCAGAAAATCTAAGATAAACATACCTTTTTTTGTTGTCAAAGTATAACTTATTTGTCTGTCAAAGAGTAAGCTGACTAAACAATGAATATAAATTCACAAGGGAAGTTCTCTACGTAAACAGAATTCTTATTTTAAGTTTGTGGTAAGTTGCTGTAAAACCCATAAATACTATTTATCATCAGAATTAATAGGAAAGTGATCCTCCCCTTCGGATAACTCCCTGGACCTTACATTATCAGCATACTGAAGGCTCCCTGAGTCCTGTGTAAATGAAACCACTGAACAGCAACGGAAGGGGGAAAGCAGCAGCCAGAAGCAGTTACAAATTACATCACACCATTTGCAACAACATTCATGGAAATATATGTATGTGTAGCCTGGGGCTTACCCACATACACATATCTCTCCTTACACGTGTATAATAAGGGGGGGGGGGAGATGGAGACAGTTAGCAAAGTGAACATGAATGAATAAACCTGTGAGACTCACATGAAACAAAACGAAGTGATTGAAAAAAAAAAGAATCACTAGTACAAATGATAGGAAATTAAGAAAGTCTTTATTTTATACCTTTCTCGTTCTGGTGAATGCAAACTAGTATCTGGTCTCAAGCAGTTGGTACTAGCACTCCTAGCCCTGTCAAGGGAGGGCTGCAGTTCACTAGTGCCAGTGCATTGCATCCAGTGGTAGAAGAGAAAGACAAAGAAAACAAAGAAAGGAAGACCATGTTAGAGAGTAAAGCATAAAATAATGTCCCCTTTACATAAAATGCAGAATCACTGTGATTCAGTTCATAAGGGTGTGAGAGAGCTGACAGGATGGCAGTGCAAAATTTTGTTTAGAAAATGAAACTAAACAAAGATTATGCTTGAATTGGTTTGCATAATTTTTTAAGAGGGTCTCAGACTGAAAAAAATGAGACTAGATCACACCTACTTATGAAAAAACTGGATACAGAAAGCACTAAAACAAAATGCCTAAAACTTCGTTACCAAGAACAGATGCCACACCAAAACAAAATGAAGGACATCAGAGGAGAAAAAATTTACAACTCAACTACTTTGGTTCACAACACCAGACAAGGGAAGTGGAAGGCATGACTTCCAAATGGTCTTACCTAACCAATATTTCATCAGTAAATCTCAATACTCTTGAGTGAAAGCATTCATGATGAAGGGGGAAGTCCTGTCTAGTCACTGACTTGGTTTTGGTATGTGCAGGCAGAATTGAGCTTCACACAGTAAAATTATCCAAAAATAAAATAACATAAAATTAACGATCATAATCAAAATCAACAAGTAAAACAACAAATAAATGACAAGACAACTAGGATTCTGATATTTGAGTAACTAGATTTCATTTAGAGAAATATTCTGGAATTCATAAGTTTTATAATTAAAGTTATTTTTTGGTTTCTTTAATTTAATGTTTCTCTGTGCATAATTATTTTCAAGAAGAAATGTTAGTGCTTTATTAGAATTTAAATTTGTTATTTTTAGTAGGCCAGGGATTCAGGATTAGTTTATAACTGGGACGCACTGTTAGGACTCTTACCTGTAAATATTCCAGTGAGAACAGTTCTCTAATAAAGGCATCTTAGGTGGTAATGTTTTATAGTGCCTACCAAAATGTCTGGAACGTGGCAACACATACATGCAGGAAACAGAAAAATATATATGAAGCAAATTTTACTAGGGCATGGAAAAAATAGGAGGCCTATAAAGCTACAAACAAAGACAGCTCTTTTGTTTTTTTATCAGAATAACCATAGTAATTATTTGAAGGTAGAATAAGAATTTTTAAAATATGGAATCATAGACATCAGTCTTCATAATTAAGATAAATATGTGAAATTATAATTATATTGCCTTAATTTGAAAAATATCTTCTAACAAAATATTGATTTATTAATATTAGTTATTAATATTTATTAATATTAATATTTATTAATATTAATAACTAATATCAATAAATCAATATTTAAATTTACTCTTTAATCCCTGATTTAATAGTATACCTGTTTCTGTGGAAGAAAACAACTTGCAGCTAAATGTCCTAGCCAAATAATTTATGTATTTTTGGAATTAAAATGTGACTGAGAGAGTTAACACTCTAGCAATAAGCAAGAGCTGACCAGCATGCAGGGAGAAAGCTGGTCACGGGACTGGGCTGCAGAAAGGAAAGGCCAGACCCAAAGATCAAGTGACTGCAGTGGAGGAAATCCTTCCCATTTACTAACTTCTGAATTCAGATCCAACCACAGGTAAAACTTACCACTAGAAATCAGATGAGATGGATAGTAGATGCAAACTTGAATATGAATTTTGATTTGGCAGAAAAAAAGCCCAACTTTATCTAAATTATTTAAAGATCTCTGAGGGATTCTGGATGGCCTCTGGTACACCAAGGGCATATTAGATCAAGTTAATCATCTAATTTTTTTTTTTTAAGATTTTATTTATTTTATTTGACAGACAGAGATTACAAGTAGGCAGAGAGGCAGGCAGAGAGAGAGGGGAGGAAGCAGGCTCCCTGCTGAGCAAGGAGCCCGATGCGGGGCTCGATCCCAGGACCCTGGGATCATGACCTGAGCCGAAGGCAGAGGCTTTAACCCACTGAGCCACCCAGGCGCCCCTCATCTAATTTTTTTGACAATTTAATAATGTTTCAAATTTAATTGCTGATTATAAAACTCACAAGTCTATTTCAGCTTATATTAAAATACAAAAGGTAAGGGAATATACATTTGCTGAGGACAAACTAAACATTCAAACACCCCGCTGGTTTACTCATATGTATACTAGCTGTCAAATCAAAAGAAATCTCCTAAAGCTTCAATTTAAAAATATATTAGAGTACTATATTTGAAAACTAACTGAAGACAAATTTTACTGAAACTAAGGATTCTGCCTGCTTCACAGACAATAGTCTCCTTTTCAACTCCCGACCTTAAGCAAATATCTTCAGCAACTGGTTGTTAAACAACTTTTTAAAGCAATCGGTTCAAAAGTGGTTTGTTTATTCAGAAATACTCAAATGAGGGTTAGCAAAGTGTGTGAAACAGAATGGAAGATAGCATAACATTTATATATAGTATGAAGGCCTAAATTCCTGCCTTGGCCTTGTCCCTTAATGGCAGTGAACCTGGCTAATTCAGGTCAGGCCTTTCCATACATTTATATAAAAGAGGAAATAACATCCACTTAATAGGGGTGCTCAGAGAATTAGATAACAGATATAAAGTATCCAGGACATAGTAAGGCAGTTATATATAGAATTTTCTGCACAATATTACTTTCTTGGGTCGTGTTTTTATGAAAAAAGGGTTTAATGGTTAAGATACATATTATTGTAAGTATTAAGTTATAATAATTTTAAGCTATAATTATAATTGAATATTATAATTATTAAAATAAATAAGCAGAAAATGGATTAAACAACATGAGACAGATTTCTTGACTCTAACATGCTGTGCACACTAAATCTTCAGGGAGTGACTATAATTTGCAAAGTTTCCAAAATCTGTTTGACTCACAAACTCTTTTATTGGCACCACACCAACTCTTCAGAATCTAATTGTGGAAAACTAGTTTAGTGGAAAATGTCAATAGACCTGATTTTGAATCCTTGCTCGTTACTTATCAAATTAATCTTTCTCAGCATCTTTCCTCATCTGTAAAGTGAGGGTAATAGCATTCGTATCATATAATTACTGCCAGAGAATTGAGATAAACTACATTAATGTCAACACTATGTTTGGTGCTCAATGAATTTTATTTTCTTTGCTTGCTAGAAAGTAGCAAATCCTCAAATTTTATTCTTAAAATTTCTAGGTGAATATGAAATGATATATTTGAAGACTGTACAAAATGATGAAATTACCAGCATATCATATTTTGCATATACTGATATTTCACCTTTATATGTAGAAAATATGGGAAAGAAAAAATATATTTAGCTGTTCTAGTTCCATTCGTCTAAATTTATTTTACTTTTTTTTACAGTCGTAGTCAAATCAATAGGACTATGAGAAAAAAAAAAACTTTTTGAATTTGTAAAAACATTGTTCCTACTGACAAACTATTTGCTAGGAAAAACAACTAATAGTAAGCCTGGGCAGCTGAACATTATTAAGAATCTAAGATAATTTTTACAATATTTATAATTTTATATTTTTCCCCAGTTCACAATCCAAACTAGTATTTCCTCATTTTTTTCCCCTCCCTGTGGCGCTACAGGAAGACATGGAGGTTATTATCAATAGGATAATTTTATATATATAAGAAGATGAAACAATTTTTATTAGCATGATCACATTAGTATAACTGAGAAGAGCCACACATTCCATGCAGACAAAATACGCTCCGCATTTGTCCAGTCCTAGCTCTTTCCTCCTCTTTCCTACTGTCTTCGTATTGGCCAATATATCTGAAAAAGTTTGCCTGGGTTGTCAGTTTGTTTCACTGACTTTCTACTTCCTTACCTTCTGTTAACTCTAAATTGACAGTAAGTGTTTGCAGACCGCATCCTTTGAGTAATCTGTAGGAGATTTACTAATTAATTTATTTATTTTGATTATGAAATCCAAGACGGAATGAGAGGTAACGTATCAGATTCTAAACTCCAAATTACAGGAGAATATTACATCTCTTTTTCTTTTCATCTTTAAAGAGGCAGCATATTGTTGCATGCTTATATGAGAACGTTTGTATTGCAACCCTGCTAAACTAGTGGGGGGATGAAGGCAGGGAGGGTTTAGAAGTTCAAGGTCAAACATTCTCATTCTTCATCAAGAAGGAAGTTGATGCTCAGCTAGGAAGAAGTGACTGCTATAAGATTTTATTAAAAGCAAACAGAATATAAACAATGGTAGATTCCAAAAGGAACTAAAAAAAGGCTAAAACAAACATAATCATCAAAACAATAACACTGCCATGCACAGATCAGACCTTTTGTGACTAGACAGGTGTGTGTGTGTGTGTGTGTGTGTGTGTGTGTGTGTGTGTGTATGCTGCCGGGGCGGGGGTGGGGACGCTCACAGTGAGTATTTTGAATTGTAATTGCGGAAATCGGTTCCTCGGTTTTAGGAATGCATAAACAGTTCCACAGAGGCTCGTCAGTCTCTGGAATTTGAGAAAACAAATAGAAAAGCAGTCTGCTTGGATTAGAATTAAAATATATTTGGAACCTTTCCACAACCTCCAATAAAACAAAACAAATTTTGAATACTCGGGAAATTAATTTTACATATTTGTAATAATACCTTTAAGGGCGAGAAGAAAGAATAGTAGAATGGAAAGAGAGTCATCACACACAGTTACCATTACCAAATCCCTGTATTTACCTGGTAGTGTGTAGGCATTCTGCACTTCGTCCTCGTTTTGCTCTGGGCAGCATAAGAAGCTCACTGCACAGACAGGATGGGTGGTGGATGAAACAGATAAATCATGAGGCATTAAATGACATGGATAATGCCAATGGTATGCCGATGAAAACGTGAAAAGGGAAGAAACCAGATTGTCTGCACTAGCATATTTGCTCGAGAGGTTAAACAAAAATAAACATGACAGCATTTCAAAAAATTTAAACAATAAAGTACAAACATCATGGTCAAAGTCCTCACTGTTGTTGATTTGCTATTGTATTTCCAAGTGACTTTCAAGAATATTAAAACAAAACTAAACTAAATCTTCCCCAAATAAGACCAATTCCAGAGACCTGGGTATTTTTAAAACTTCTGAAAGGCCTACATATCTGGACTTTCTGATGCTCACTGGAACCCAAAGCATGAGTCCTCTTGGCTTTTACAGATACTAAAAATGCAATTATCAATATTTGTTCTTAACCAATCATGAATATACTTGACTAGAATTATTTTATTCTAAAAACTGGTACTTTTTCTGTGCTCAGATTAATTTCACTTCATTAAATGCCCTGGTCAAGAAGTCATTTTTTTTTTCCATCCTCACCTAAATTGAAAGTGACCCAAGTGGATGTTGACAAGTGGCCCTCATTCAACTCAACTCAGGCTGAGTGTAGAATCCCATTCCCCAGAGCAGTTCTTATCTCAGTCCCCAATATGATTTCACTCTTCAAGGTCCTGGCACCACTTCCCACAGTAGGATGACAAAAAAGGATTAAGCAGCTCTATTGAGTTCTGTGTCCTTGACTACACCACAAAAAGTCAATCACGAAGCACAACTAACATTTCCCTACTCCTTCCTGAAAGTTCCTCCACTTTTAAAAACCCAGAAGAGAATATTCAATAAGGTGGGTGTTCTAAAACCTTAAATCAGATCCGGAGCTTGTGGTCTGGCATATTACACAGGTATGTGGTTCGTTTGCGAAGAAAGTCTATGGGCATGTAGAACAAAGGAGTTGTCATGTAGATTTTTAGTAATTGTGTCCAAAAAGTACTTATTTATACGAAAAACTCCATCTCATATATTTCATACTTTATAGACATTTTATGGAAATAAGGTATATAAAAATATTATTATTGAAGTTCTCACAGAAACTCTGCAATGTCTTTCAGATGACCTGTATCCAAAATTGTTTAATAACATAAAAAAAAATTATGTAATTACAGCAATAACATCCCATATTTGAAAATTGATTATATAGGCTTCCTTCTACAATTTAGAAACAATAAGCTATACATTTTAAACTGGCTAAACATAAATTTCAATTGTAAAAAAAATGCACACATTATGACAATATAACATTAGCCAAATATTTCCTACAGTTGCATTTCTATTAGAATATCCTAACAGCTATTCCTTGAAAGTTCAGTTTTGAGTGATTAAATACTTTTACTTTCTGATGTATTATGTCAAGATATTTATCATATACTAAAACAGAGCAAATAAAGAGTTATAATGGTGAGATCACAGTTTGAACAAATACCTGTCTTGTTCTGATAAATACTGACTGTCCACATCTCTGGATCTGTGATCAATCGGACTTCGGGAGGCATCGTGGTGTCTAGTTGGAGAACGTGACCTTCTTGTTGGATGAATTTCATCTAAACTCCTAAAATGATTCCAAAAATACAAACGCATCAAAATGTATACTCTTCCCAAATCTAGCAGACAGACTAACGGCGAATATCTATCAGTAACTGGCAGAAGGCTGGCATGGCTTGAAAAGTGTTGTTATCATAATTGAATACATATTTTATCAATTGAGTTAAAGGTATTTATTCTCTAGGAGTGCTTTGCCTGTGCTACATTTCCCCAACCTTCTCTTGCACCTCTGTCAAAAATGACAATTTTCATCTGCATACTTAATTTAAGTTTCAGAAGTATATTTTAAGATAAGATAAAATACAGCACTACATTACCTAAGTTGCATGTACTTTTGAAGCACTTAAAGTGTTTCAAAAAGACAATTCTAAATTCTAAAATTTTTTTTTCTAAATTCTAAATTTCTTAAAAACACATTCTGCCTCTTAACCTTTTATTCTTTGCCATTTCTCTCCACAAGTTATCCATTATACAATTTTTCCTAACAGGAGAAAAAACTAGCCAACAGAATACAAGATAGTTATTCAAAAACTGTGCTTGGGACATAAACTTCTTCTACCTCCTAGAAAAAATTTCTCAAGATTCAAGAACAGAATGTAATACATTCTGTAATACCCATTCTGGTAATGGATAAAAAGACATTTTTGCTTACAAATGATTTTGGAAAAAAAAAATTTGACTGATTAAACCATTATTTCATGTCAGTAACAGTCTTGAGGCAGCTTACATTGTATATTAAAATTAAAAAGTACTGTCAGAGACTTGAAGCCCATCTCAAAGCCTACCTCTGTAATGGCACATTTGGTAAACGTGAACGCGGCCTTCCCTGATCATCGCCGCGGTGAGGAGATACTGAACGTGAGCGGTGATGAGTTGTTCTTTGCTGTTCTGGCACAGTTAATGTTGTAGATTTACTTTCTCTAGCACTAGACCTATAACCTACTGGCAAGAGTACACACAAAAAATCTGTCAGTATTCTTTGATAATGTAAACATTAATGTGGAAATATCAAATTCTATCTAAAGCAGCCACTGACCTACTACAACAAATGCCATGCAATCAGTATTATTAGCTTTTCTCTTCAAAACTATTAAGTATACGTACACAGAGTGTAACATATACATGCATAAAAACAGGTTACAGATTTGTTCAAAGGTGCCCATGGAGATACTGCATATGAATAATAAAGCTGATGTCTCAGATGTTAGGATGAGCTGGGATACTATTTTAAATTAAAAAGTGAGTGAGTGAGTGATTTTTCATTGACAGTGAACTATAGTTAATAGATAAGTCAATGCTTAGAAATCTGGGGTCTTTTTAAATGTTATTTGAATTTTTCTTCCGAAGGATAAACTATTTTAGCTGGATTTCAGGTGGCTTTGCAGGAAAAAAAAAAAAGAAAAGAAAAGAAAATGTTATCTTATCAATTTTAGTTAACAAAGAAGAGTACTAGATCTTCACTATTACAAATATTCACTGAATTTTGCAAACTACATATAATACTGTAATTTTCAAATGAATATAGTGTATGGATGGTGATGACTATGGCAATAATGCAGAGAAAATTAACTCTCCAATCACCAAATCTACCGCAGACATCTGAAACTATTCCACAAATGTGTTGATAACATAATTTAGTTTATGCAGTTAAGATAATTGCAATTAAAAATAAATTCTAAATTCATTCTCCCCTGAAACAAAAAGGTTTATATCATCTCTGATTTAGTTAAGACAAAGCCATAATTCAATCTCAAATCGAAGTAATGGTTTAATTAATTTTTTTCCCCACAAGGATCATTGTTTGCCATTATTGAAAGGAAAATAAAAAATTCTGTGGCCAAAGGAAAAATAACTATATTTACAACTACATAAAAGTACATGAAACATGAAAACATTAAATTTAACTGGGTAGTTTGAACTTTTCTTCATTTATTTACTTAGTAACTCCTACATTATATTAAAATATGCCTTGAAACATCATTATTGAAGGCAGAGTAAAATTCTCCAATAGTTTATTTGCTGTGATTGTATATTTTAACTAAGTTTAAAGAAAGGTATCTAAACATTTCATAAATGTTTATGAGTGACAATTCAAAAAGACAATATCATGATCAGAGATGCCCAACAATTCTGTCATTCTAAGAACATCAGTATAATGACCAAATAATGTAACCATAAATGTTATAATTTATAATTTCATATACTTCATTCTATAACAAAAATCATAGCAATTAAGCTGTTATTTTGAATTCCACATAGGAAAGTTTCTTTGTCATTGTTCAGGTGTATAAACTGTAATATTAAATTTAGAAAGAAACCAAGTAAATTTACATACAGTAAATTTATTTCACAGCTCATTATAAAAAATCATGGTTATTTTTAACGATAATTAATGCAAGGTCTCAATTACCATTTGTTGTCACTTTATAACTTCAATCATACAATAATTATGGAAGGTCAGGATTGAATTGGGAGCACCATTTCAAGATTTCAATGAGAATTCAAGGTATATAAATGACACTTTCATATTTGATATAATTAACTATTAAGAAATAACTTAGAGAATTTAGATATCTTACTGTTAGAAGGGTATAACTGATTTTTCCCATGGGTTCTTTGTATTTACATAGAGAGTGATATTTAGAGAGTGATATCTTTTTTTTATCTTATCCTAATTCGTATACATAGGTTTTTGATACTTTTCAAAAGAATTTGGTTTTCTTTGTATTATGTTTAATTTACTGCTTACAACACATATTCTTTACCTTCAGAAAAAGGGGGAAGGAAATTGCTATTTTATGCTCATTTCAATGTTTTGGTTAACTCAAAGTTAGAGTGTGTTTATCTGTTTGTTTTTTCATTTTCTGAATTTGTAGTAATGCTCAGAAAGATTGGGGTTACCACCACATGTTTTGCCCACATAAGGGCAATCTGCATATGGTTATTTTTATTCTTCTTTTTTTAAAAAAAAAAAAAGATTTTATTTATTTATTTATTTGACAGAGAGAGATAGAGATCACAAGTAGGCAGAGAAGTAGGCAGAGAAGCAGGCGGAGGGGGAGGGGGAAGCATGTTCCCTGCTGAGCAGAGAGCCCGATGCGGAGCTCGATCCCAGGACCCTGAGATCATGACCTAAACCAAAGGCAGAGGCTTTCACCCACTGAGCCACCCAGGCGCCCCTGATTTGTTATATTCTTTTAAGAGTCCTGCCTCATTACTTTTTAAATGCTAAATAAAAATGAATATTACTTGAAATGAAAATTTAGGCACTGCTTCCATATGATAAAAGATTACATATATTTATAAAAATCATAATATTGCTTGTTTCAGTACAGAATGTAAACATTTTTAAAACTCAGTGTTTTTTAGTGGTATCCAAAGATGAATAATTCCAATTGTAGTGGATCCTGTAACTCCCCTTTTGGCCTCTATCTGTGTGATCTCTCAGGAAAATGACAGGAAACTTAACATTTTAGTAATTCAGTATCTGTTCAATTGGCCATTTATTCTTTCATCCATTTGCTCTTGCCTCATCATTAAAAAATGTGAAATTCTGGGTGAATAAAACTGGAGAACCACACACAGAAGTAAATTCTGTTTAGATGAGTTGGTAATGACCACATTAAGATTAATGGCCACGATTCTTGTTAGAAAGGCTTGATGACTTTCCTACCATGATTCATCTGATTCCTATTTAAATATGTCAGTGGATTTAATGTACAATCACTCTTCCACTGTCAATAAAAAAAAAAACAAATATTCTGTTGAATGTAATATTAAAGTTTCTGTGGAGAATGCGTCTAATTATTATGATACTTTAAAAAACAAACAAAACAAAATATGAAATTTAATCCACTAATATTTAAAACTCTTGCAGTCTGATATCAGAGTATTATCTAAGAATACAGATATGAACAGCACTAGGCTTATTGTTTTTAAGAATATTTGCTAATGTCATACAGTGATTAAATACAATATTTTCTCTGAATTATACAGGAAGCAAATAAACCTAATTTTAGAGAACTCTCCAAATTTTAAAGAAGTTGTTATGTATCTCTTCGAATTGTGAATTTAGTCACTAGTGTGGAATCTGTCCACTGACTTTCCCAAAATCACTGCCCTCAAATTAAGTGCATCTCCAGCTGAAAAATCACATAAATTAAGGGGTCATATATCATTAATGTCCTAAAGAAATGCCTTTAATAACTCATATTAATATGTTCCAAGATTGTCTCTTTACTTCTTATTTGAAATTTCCTTACTTCTTAGTATATGGGCTGCCATAGCAAGCACTGATATTCCCTTACTTTTTACTTTTTTCTAGTAAGTCAAGGAAATAGCACAGGATTAGTACCAGGAAAATAAGTCTTTACTACTTGGTTTTACTCACTTTCTGACAAGAGTCAGATGAGAAACATAGATTTGAATCACACAAGCCACAAAAATTTTACTAACTGGACAGTGACAAAAAGATGTTAACTTAAAACGAATACTGAATCTTTCTAAAGCATTTCCTTACTTCAATACGTACATACACATTCTAGGTATAATAAGTGATAAACACATCACAAAAGCATTAAAAGGTAAGCCATGCCACATGCAATTTTAAACCCTGCCATGCACCTTTCTCAGTATATTCCATGGAAGGCTACATTATTTTCAGAAAGAGAGGAAGGAAAAATCATAGGCATATAATATAAAACATAGAAGAATGGAATTTTTATTTGAGAAAATGAACCACATCCTTTCAAAATGAAATTTGTATTTATGCTTATGCTTGGAGCATTGTGAAAGAATGATTTCAACCTGGCTAGCCATCTTAGCTTCTAAGAAAGAACCTGGCTGAATTAAATATGTGGGACTATTAATGAATAGTTACTAGTCCATTTTAAACTTTCTTAATAATTTGGAACACAAGTCACCATGGAATAAAAGAATACTGATTTCTCTGTGCTACGAATCTCCAGCTCAGTATCCCAAGTCAGTCTGGAAATTGACAGTGAACACAAGCATGAGAATCACAGTGAAGCAGGGCCATGCTCTTCACCCACGCACCTGGAGGAACTACTCCAATACCATCATCAACCTCATAATCTGAGATGTCACTATCACTGATTCGCTGAGATCCTGCACAACAGTAAGGCAAACAGATACCTCTGTGTCTTATTGGTTTATGAAATGTAAAGGACATGGTCAAAAAAAATTTTTAAAGGCTAATGACGTTACTACTAAGTACATTTGGGACAAGAATAACACAAAGTAAATGCTAAGCTGATTTAAAAAAAAAAAAAAAGTTTGTTCTCCAAAGATAACATTTTCTCAGTATTTGCTCTGTTTAATCACTTAAATTTTCATATTTTCTTTAATTAATGCATTATACACATATAATATATATATAAAAGCCTACAGTGAAGTGTATACAGTTTCCTGCCCAATTCGGTGCCCTCCTCCACTGTTCAGGGAGGGTGGGAGGATGGGGGAAGGGTGAAAGACTTTCTTGGCTGGAAATCTATTGAGCTCATAGTATTAAAAAGGACATCACAGCCCTGGATAAAATATTTATGTTTATTCTTCAAAATTAGCCATTATACTGCATGAAACATTAACTTTGAGAAAATGAGTGATCAGAGAGGTACTAACATGAAATATTCAATCATTAGAGCAAAACAATTTGGTTCTAGATTACCAAAATGTAGTTCCCAAGTTTCAGATAATTTTTTAGTCATAACTCAAAATTTAATGGACACATGCAGAAAAGAATACTCTTTTTTCCCCAATCGCCAGATGAGTAACAACAAACATACTTTACAATATTTGTTTAAAAATGTTTCTTATGAATAATAATACTACAAATAACCAGCAACTATAAAGTTATCAAGAACCTTATATTTAGCAACTCATTAATAATAAAAACAACTCAATGGGTATTGGGCAAAGAATGGTAATTCTGAGTTTTTAAACTTTCAGCTCTGGAACCACTCCACTATACCATACATACATTTCATTAGGGAAATACAGAAAATAGTTTTGCCAAGTCTCTTTAAAGAGATAAATAATTTTCCAATATTTTGATCTCTAATAAAGATTTGAAAAATATTTGGAATATCAATCTCTAATTGGATCATTGCATCATAACTAATTCTGGTTAACTAAAAATAACTTTAACCTACTTTGAAGTTTTTTGCTAGAGCTTTCTCCATGAATGTGTCGCCTTGGCATGAAAGGTGATGGCTGAGGCAGAGGTAGTGAAGATTCATCATGTGTCTGAAGTTTATACCAATGGGGCTCATCATCTAAAAGTGCTGTCTCCAATTCTATGAGGATCTGAAAGGGCAGTTCTTAAATTAAATCAAGTGTCTTGACCAAAGCAAATTTTAAAGCAACTGTAATTAGTACATATCACAGAAACTTCAATAAGCATTTGGCTAATCTGTACAGCATACGTCACCTCTCCAAGAAATTCACTCTCTTCTTCTTGTACTCTTGGTTGATCCCACACAGTTATTTCTAACATCCGTTCTCTAAAATCTCTACGATGTACATGTGAATAGACAAATGTTTGATTCCATTTGGGTTCTAGGACTTTCTTTACTGTTTTGGTCCTTCTTTTGCTTTTATCACTGAAAAATAAGTATGTCTTGTAAATGAAACAGCAAAATGAAGCATCTGCTGCCATCTACTGTAGTGACATGTAGTACTGCTACTGGGATTTTGTTTTTTTTTTTACTATTTTTAATCCACAACTTTTAACCTAAGTCTAAAAAGACTCTAGAGTTGAACACTATTCTAATTTTAACTATAATGTAAGCGGTAGTTATGATAATAGGTATATATACACAAAGGTACATTCTAAATGATGTATAGCTATCCAAGGCGAATAGGTGTATAAACAAGGTAATGAAAAATTTTTAAATTGGTAACATTATTTTTTAAAACATACATAAAGCCTGAGGGATTTTTTTTTTTCAGGGAGAACATAGTATATTCCCTTACAGAGAATGATTTGTTATATTTTAAAACAGTATCACAGGTGTGCATATGCATATCTTCAAACTCATCAAAATATACACATTAATTATGTGCAATTTTTTGTATAACAATTTTACCTTGATAAGGCTTTAAAACTAAATAAATCTATATCACAGGAGATGCTATTGTACTTTTTCTATTACTAAGAATTTTTGCATATTTTTTCTGAAATTATTCACTACCTTCTATCTGGAAGAAAATACATTTTCACATAGGGATTCCTGGGACGCCCATCTACTCTAGTCGGTAAATCTGTTGCTTGAAGAACATTTACAATCAGCTGGTGTCCCACTTTATCATACCACAACTTCACCTAAGATCAATGAAGAAAGGAATTATTGGTAAAATCATGAAGTATTACAATTCTTAAAAAAAATACTAAAACCATTTTTGAAGAACTTTTAAATTACAACTATAAATATTATTTCTGAAAAGAATTCCAAATTGAAAGCATAACAACTTATGACGTGACTTTTCTCTTTATGTATTTTAAACATGACTTACAATGGGCAAGCCTACAGTGTTATACTCTCTCATATCAGGTTATGAAAATAAAACTGATATAAATTTTATAAAAAAGGAAGAAGGGAATATTAAAATAATTATCCTTGTCTTTAAGTGCTAAGTGCCAGTGTTTGGTGATTATAAATGACTTAATGATTATGGTGTAGCTAAATACATTTTGTAGTACCATATGTGTTGAAATGAGGTTTAATGAATAAGCAATTTACACAAGTGATTTGGTAGCAGTCAGGAAACATATTTACTGTGGGCCTCCTTTACACCAGGTACTGCTGTTTTCTGGGTTTTTTTTCCCCCCCCCATTTAATTTTTATAATTAACCTATAATAGAAAAGAGGAAAAGAACAAGGAAGGCAAGAAAGGGGCATTATATACCTTTGACAAAGTGAAGGCCAAATAATGATATTTCTACTAAGATTCCATAATAGTTTGAATAAAGAAAAAATGGGAAAACCGCACACTAAAATATCAGCAAACTCACTTCAGCAGTCAATATAGTATTTGTGCTGGCAGTGATCAATGTTAAGATTACTATTTTTTTAATTTAGAAGCCAGTTTTATGGTTGAGTAAGAACTATGAGCAAAAGTTATCTAAAGGGAATACACTGAACATATTTAAAAGTTATTATACAAAAATAAACTAATTTAACATGATTGGTCTTTCATAGTATAGGGCAGATTAAAGATTCAAACCTGAATCCATATGAATCCATATCTCTGTTCTCAATTAATAACAGAGATGTGTTTTTCATAAAACCAAAACAGATTTTTATCCCTCCTAAAATACTGGTGGAGTATATGAGAGATTCACACACACACACACACACACACACACACACACACACACACACGGGGCAGTGCAGATAAAATAAACAGAAAGGACTATAAAAAGGTATTTAATTTACTAAAAATAGAAGTTAAAACCAGGAATGGTTTTAAAAATAACAGCAAGCTTACAGTTACCTTCTTTGTTTAATTAAATGCCAAGAGGAAAGTAGCAAGAACAGATTATAGAAACCCACATGTTACCAAAGGAGGAAAAGTAAACTATTTAGAGAATAGTTTAAAGCAAGGTTTCTTTTATTTATGAATATAAATGTCCCGTCTTCTACCATAATCTGCATAGATGTGGCATTTTGTAATGGTTTGCCATAGTTTCTTTACTCTGGCTTTCTCCACATCATATATTAAGCAACAGTAAGAAAAACTATAGTTTTTTGGATTTATACCAGAAATGAAGTATTTCACCAAATAACTCAAGAAGTTAAAATAGGTATTTTTAAAAGAATTTTTTTCAGGCTCCAGGCTCATAAGGGTGTTAAGTGAGTGGAACATGACCTTCAGAGTTGATCATGTTGAACCAACTACCTACCTTAGAAACTTTTATACAGCACACAAAACATAATGGGTGTTTTATCTACTTATGTTGTCATTTATCATTGATTGTTTACAACACCTGGGTACATTGCAGGCACTCAACAAATATTTTCAAATAAATATATAAATAAAGACTCATCTAAATTTAATAAATACATGCAAAAATTGGAAATAGACTACAGTGTTAAATATAAGACATATATCTGAAGGACAGACTTCAAATTTGGGGGGACATTTAAAGGACAAATATCCCTTCATTTTTAAGGACAGATTCAGAACAGTGAGCAAAGACTAGTGGTCTCCAACATGTGTGAAAAATACATACAGAAAGTTGTCCTGGCAAGACTTGTGGGGCATCTTTTAGGGCTCCAGGACTTGTTGGAGAAATAACAGAAATGGAAGGCCTTTCCATCTTCTGAGATTCAAAGGAACTTGAACCTAAAATGAGAAAAAAATTAAGTAATTTTTAGTGACCCATTTATAATAAGCATGCGAGAATATTTTTTATGAAATGTTAAATGTACCTGTTATTTGTATAAATCTATAATTCAATACCATCAATAAGAGTAGAATCTACTTTTAATTGGATAGTCACAGAAAATTATCATACGGTCTTCTTTGGTTAATTGCCTATTTTAAAGGATTTAAAAGATGTAATTAAATTTTATATTTTTTTGCTCCAATGTAATATTGGTTTTATATATTTCTGGGGGGTATTTGTACAGTTTAGGTTCTGGCATAACCTCCCATGTAGGTAAAGGCTTCATGCTTTAGTGATAAGAAAGATGATGCCTGTTATTTTAATTATCTTGGCTAAAGTATCATCTATTATGAACTGTCCTTGCTGAAATTAAAATGAATGCACATATAATTTATGAGCTACATCTAAGCCTAGAATTCATTCCTTTTAAAATAAGATTTACCATCTATCTTAGGTTTTTTTTTTTTTTTTAAGATGTATTTATTTACTTTGAGAAAGAGTGTGTGCAGGAGCTGGGGGAGAAGCAGAGGGAGAGGGAGAAAATCTCCAGCAGACTCCCCACTGAGTGGGGAGCCTTAACATGGAGCTTGACTCATGACCCTGAGATCATGACCTGAGCCAAAACCAAGAGTAAGACAATTAACCTACGGAACAACCTATGCAACCCCTTGCCCCCATCTATCTCAGTTCTGATCTTAAAAATGAATCTCTTGAATGGCTGAGAACGCTGTCTCCAGTGATTCTCCACAAGAGATCTACTTCACCTTCACACGGAGTATGATCCACACACTTTTTCCTATACACACAAATTAAGTCTAAGTTAAGCCACATACCATCACTCTGTGCTCTCCAAAGCCTTCAAGATAGAATTCTATAAAATTCTTTGTTACTATGTTTCTCTTTTCAAATATCCTTAGAATAATTTTTTTCTTCGGTCCTAGTACAAGAATACTGTTGCTTCTAATAATCAATTTGTTTGTAATAATATAACAGTTTATTTTTAAATAGTGTCAGCTATAAATTATGCAACAGGTCCCATTTCCCCCTTTGTATTAGTTATCAGAAAGCTCAAATCCAAATATGGGCTCATCTCCAGCAGGTATGCATACTGGTCTGCATTTGATATGCAGATCCTTGTCTATCCCATTCACATACTTTCTACCTCCTTATAACTATGAACACTTGTTTTCCTCTCAAATCACTTGTATTTTATATCTCCATAAATGGGTTACATAAGAACGCTTGCTCATCAAGCCCAAGGTATTGTGAAGTTAATGCCAATCCGTTGCAGAGTAAATATCTGCATCACTTTCACCTCCTTACCTGTCTAGACTTCACTGCACACATTGTCATCTTCCATCACGTGGAATGCCTTTAATGGCTATGTAGATAATGCAACCCTCTAGCCTTACTGTCTCCTGACTCTCTTATGCCCACTGAACTTCACCTCTACTCCACCCACTCATTTCCATGACCCTATCAGACAGTTTAATATTTTTTATTATTTTTATTTTTTAAAATTCTGTTATTATTATTTTAATTTAAATTTTAGGTGGTTAACATCAGTGCATTACTGGTTTCTGGAGTAGAATTCAGTGATTCATCACTCACATACAATACCAGTGTTTATATTATGCTGCTTTTAAAATATCTATTAATGTGCTCATTTCCTAACTAGAAAGTCTAGCTCAGCCTAATTACCAAACAGAATGAATAATCCGGTACCACAATACATTTTTACCTACAGCAAACATAGCTAGTACTGGTTTATTAATTGAGCTCTATGAGGGTCCTGTTATGATGCAGAGGGTACTGCCAGTTAATATTTTTGGATAGCCATAAAAAAAAAAATCTTAAAGAAATCTTAAAAAAAAAATCTTAAAGTAGAACTTTGGGTTTTCAATGATTGTCACAGTTGCCACCTTCAGACATCACTGAAGATAACCTTAATATACTAATACCAATTCATTTATATCAAATAACTAAAGCAAATGATAAATCTTTATTCTTCATTTCATTCAGTACATATGATAACAACAAATAAATCTTATACTCACTGGACTCCAGTGGAGGATGGGAGCTCTCAGGAATCCGTGGAATGTCACTAAAAGAAACAGGGTATGGTGAAAATCCCATTAGCTAAATTACCCTGCCTGAGGCAATCACAACCACATTTTATTTCAGTGGTGTGAACAATCCTTTTGGGTCTTTACAGGTGGGAATGGACAGGAGTCACTATCAAGGCAATTACTAATGTGCATAGATGTCAAATACCACACACACATGCACACACACACACAAACTGTAGTAAAAATAAGTTTTTATATATTTAACAGCAAAACACTTCAACATGACAACAATCAGACTAATATTGTGGCTAAAATGACCACAATATTTTTACTACCAAAACAGCAAGTTTTGGAAATAAAAAAATGTTAAAGGTAATATTTTATTTCAATTCTAGAAAATCAAAATGACACATATTTTACAAATCAGTAATATGTTTTACAAACACATCTGAAAGAGTTTACTGAATGAAAGGGATGAAAACATTTCTTGATAATAAAATAATATGGTGAATATCATGGGCAAAGTTAATAAAATAAAAAGGATGAGTTGCTTTGGAAATTAAAAATGGTTCAAGCTTGCAACAAAAAAGCTAAAATATTTTATATATGTGAATACATAACTCATATACACATATATAGCCCTATATAGAGATTTATATCTCTATACTGAAGTTAGCTAAATATATGGCCATTTACTGTATGATTAGAAAGTGACTTGTGAGAACACCCATTCCTGTCACACTCACAAATTACTCTGAATAAATGTTTACTATAACCTCAGCTTAATCCATTATCCACTGTGACCTTAAGCACCCTGGACCAGCTTGGTTTGGGAAGTGTACTACAAAGAACTACTTTACCTCTGGTTTTTCAAAGATAGTTTAATATCAGTTTAAGGAGATTAATAATATGCAAGTATTAATATGACATATTAAAGCGGACTGGAGTTAGCTAGGACTGACAGAATTATTAGAATAATGTTTGAGTATTATTTAAGAATTTCTAACCACTTACCTGTGACCTAACTTCACTTTGACTTTTCTTTGTACTTTTTGGGGGGGAACACAAAAACAAGTTTATTTTCCTGACTTCTCATTTTCACTTGTTTTGTGCAAAGTAATTTTCATACCTATAATATTATACTTCTTACAAAGATAATACATCCTGTGTTGTGTATTTTATAAATACATTTTATTACAAATTTTTGAACAACTAATGTTTTATATAAAGCATTTCATATGATAATTAAGAAACTAATCTTCAATACCTATGACCCAAGAAACCAACTGTTTATCTTCTGTTACCTTATTCTAAATTCATCTAGGCAAATAAAAGTATATTTTTAAGAAAATCTAGAAAGAATAATTTTTTTTAAAGATTTTATTTATTTATTTGACAGAGATCATAAGTAGGAAGAGAGGCAGTCAGAGAGAGAGAGGAGGAAGCAGGCTTCCCGCTGAGCAGAGAGCCCGATGTGGGGCTCGATCCCAGGACCCTGAGATCATGACCTGGGCTGAAGGCAGAGGCTTAACCCACTGAGCCACCCAGGTGCCCTGAGAAAGAATAATTTTTTAGATAGTGCAACTTTTTAAACCAGCCCTGAAGTCAATTATGGAAATTAGAATTTGGAACTCTAAAACCAGGCACAAGCTTTGGATTTTATATGTCTGTGAAAGATAGATGGAGAAGTTGAAAAAACACACTTTAAGGTGATTTTGAATCAAATTTATTAATGTTAATTACCTCAGTAATATTTTTAGGCATAAATTTATATGTTTACAAACAAGACTTCTTAATTAGTTCTACTCATTCTACTCATAAGTAAGATAATAGAATAGTTCTGATACCAATTATAAGCACAAATGCCAAGACAATTGGTAGGTTGGTAAAACTGGTCAATACTGCAGATGGCTGATGTTTCTTAGACCATGTTGATCAATGTGCACATAGGTTATATTAGGAATGATTTATGGAATTACTATGCCACTAAACTATGAATAAATATTGCTTTCTGCTTTAAATTAGTCACAGAACTATATTAAACATAATTATTAAGTATAGCTAGAATTGTTCTTCTAGGAGTCTAATAATTTCTCTATTAACTGGAAGGTTGATATCAGATTTGATTTTTATTTAAATATAATCTTTGCATTCCATATTTCTTTGAATTCCATAATCCATGACAATTTAGGATTTGGCTATGCAGATTATTACCTTTTAAATTATTTTCATACAAAAGTAAAAATAATGAAATTGTTATTCCAGTCCACTTTAATTGTCTGTTAATTTTTTTAAAGTTACCATGAATCAATATTTTAGCTGATTACTTTTAAACCTCTACATATCTGCAAGTATTTGGCAATGTGTACAATACTTGATTTTAATTTATTTTTATACTTTGATTCATTTTCCAATTTACTTACCTCTTTTCCAGCCTCATATATACCTCAGCACTAGAACACATGTCATGTAAAACTAGAATAAATTATATAGTGTTGCTATTTTTAAAAAATCTGCATGGAAATGTACAATACTTTTGCAAATGTCTTCAATGTTTACTATTAATAATCACCACTTAAAATTGTTTATAATCTTGCTTTTATTTTAGAGTTTATATATATTATTCTTTGAAATATATGATAATACAGTTTCAGTTCTTTGAAAATTAGGATAACTATATTTTCTTGTATGTTTTGCATTGACATATATACATGAGGACAACAAAAATTTAAGGCTACTACTTTTTCAACATAAAAAGTCTTGAACTAATGGCTCTACAATATTTTAGAGAATAAGGGAAAGAGGGAATTATTTCCAAAAATATATTTAAACATCAAGCCAACTATAATGAGACAATTTTAAATGCCTTCCAAAAAATGACAGCCTGGCAAAAGAATATTTGGACTTTGTGGACTATTCAGGAAAAGCTAATGATGTGGGGAACTTTATGTACAAATATAAAAAATATCCCATTGGCTGTAGATAATTATGCTAAAAATTGAAGTTAAAAAAGTATTATGCCAATTATTATGACCAACTAAAAGGTTAAAATATTTCACACTTGCTTGATTCTAAATAAAAATTGGCACTACCCATGGGTAAAAAATTATAGAAAAAAAAATTCTATTCTTAGTAAAATAATAAAAAGTTCATGTAGATATGAAACAATTACTATTTTAAATACCATAAAAAGACAAGTTAGTGACTCTCTTTAAGGAAATACTACTCATGAAGTAAGAGTTACTAAAAATAAACAGTTTTGTCATTAAAAGAAAATAATTTTAGTTTATAGTTCACTTCTGAAAAAAAGTATCAATATTTTTTGATATTACAAGTGTTAAATGTGGAGCTTCTAAAATGTAGTGAAGAAAATTTAGCATTCAAGTTTAAAAAATTAAGAAATTTTAAAAATCTAAAATGATGCCCATAATTGAAAAAAAAACTATCCATGTTAACATGTACTGTATGAATGTATAAACTTCTTTTTAAAACCCTGCTAATACATGTAATTTACTAAACTTAAGAAGTAAGTTTTTTTAGCCTTACCCAATAGGCCTTGAAACAATAATTTCAACTTGAGGTTCTGATTTTGATTCTAAAATAATGTTGTAAACTTCTTCATTTGTAGCTCCCGGCAGGGGTTTACCATTCCATTCTAGAACTTCATCCCCTTGAATTTAAAAAAAAGGGTATTTTTTTACCTTATATATTCTCTTTCTTTTTTTCTTATCTTTTCTCTTTTTTTTTAACAAAGAAATGCAAAACATATACAAATAGTTTAATTGTCTAGACCCTGCTCTCAAAAGCAAATTGACTGACATATAATGTCAGCTAAATGGTTCTTCTAAACACTTTTTTCTTTTCTTCTTTCTTTCTTTTTTTTTTTTCCTTTTTTCTTTCCTCCATAGAATATTACTGGTCACAGGAAACAGTACATTACAAAACTACCTTTATCTTTTGAAATATACCAGAAATAATATAAAAAATAATCTCATGCTATGGGATGGAATTAGCATAGCCTATTTGGAAACATTAAAAAATAATAATTAGCAGCATGTCCTCCATATAATAAATGCAGGCGGCTCTATATGTGATTCTTATTGAACTCTGCATAAATCCTGCTTTGTTTTTGGTTGAAATAGCAATTAACATTTATTAGCATGAATTTTCTAATTATGAGTCATGCTTCATTGTCTTTATCAGACACACAACAGAATAAAAATGCATGAAAGGATTTGAGTTCATACCCATAGGGCAACGCAGGTAGCTATGGGAAAGTTACAAAGCAAGCAGATGTAGAACTGTTGCATGACAGTTAACCCACTTCCAGATGTTCATAACACACACATTCTATACATATTATATATTGTGAGCATTAAAATAAAATGAAGAAATATTTTATAATAATAAAAACTATAGTACTTATTAATTGGTTAAATATTCTAAGATTGATCAAGGAGAATAATATGATGTTAAAATACATGAGCTAATACTTATTTTTGATATTTTAATTAGACATATCACCATAGATCATTTGGGAAAAATTATTTATTTTCATGAATATTTAGAGCAGTTTTAGATCCTAAATGGTTCTCTGAACAGTACCCATCAATTCACAATGGTAGGCTCTACCAAAATATCCCAAACTTAAGGATACTTTGAAGTGTCTTAATTTGTTTTGTTTCTGCTCATTTTTTTATTCTCAGTGCCTGTAACATTTCAGTAGGTAAGGAAATGTAGGCTGAACTAATGAATCAATATGATCGTTATACATATGAAGCTAATTGTAAGCATGAGAACTTTGTTTTTAGGTCCATCTGTGAAAGGAAGTAGAAAAAAATTGTTTTTTCCCAAATGCTGGCTTACTCAAAAATTTTAAAAAAAAATTTTTTTTAAGCATATATGATGCTGCTTTGGTTTGTAAGAGTATGCTTAGTATCAACAGTTAAATGACATCTAATAGTTTGTCCTAAGAAGTTATCCAGCAAGGTTTTTTAAATAGGCAATGAATATATTTCATTTTTTTAAAAGAAATAAAATATAATTATAAATTTAAAATATATTCAGTCATTTAAATTTGTTTGACCGAGAAAAGAAATAAAGTTTACATCATGTGACTATATATATGTATGTGTGTGTGTATACGAAAAAATATTTTCTGAAACAGTACTTACCCTGATATCCCTTATTTTATCCTGTTCTATCTCAATTTTTTTAAAAAAATGGATACAAACCATTAAGTTAATGTAACTACCCGGTAATGAGCTGCAGTCAACATTTTGCAAAAGCACTGAATTATAAAATTCTCCTCTTTATAGACAGCAACCTGGAAGCATAACTTTTAACACCATATTAACTTAATACATGCGTTTCTTTACAAATCAATACCTCCTAAACTAGAAGGTGGGTTTTTTTTTTTAAACAATATTTATTTTTATGTGGATAATCTCTTCAGGCAGAGACGTAGAATATGATGATGGAAAGATGAAAAGGAGATTTCCTCTGTCCTTACATTTTGTGGGGAAGAAACAGAGGAATGGTTATCTTTACTAAAATGTCATATGCAATGATAGGAGTAATAGAAGTAGAAGGTAAGAGCTAGGGAGATAGTAATTAGTTACTGTTCCAGGTGAGGTATCAGGAAACACTTTAGAATTAAGGCAACTTTAGATGCCTTTTGAAGGATGGAAAGGACTTCAACACGCAGAGCACAGACCAGAGAAGCAGCCAGGTAGACAAGAGGCATGGACCAGGTCTCAGAGACAGGCAGCTTGCCAACGACATGTAGGCAGACTGCCTTGGCAGAAGGTAAGGTGAATGGATTAATGGCTGGATAGCAGAGAACAGAACTACAGAGCTTTGACTTAAGCAGATGAAGAGGGGGAGACAGTGAAAGGCTTTAATAAGGAGCATGTCAGTGTCAACTTTGTCCTTTTGATGATTAAACAAATTGTGGCACAGTGCATGGATTTAAGGGAAAGAAGCAGTACAGAAAGTTAAGGCAAGATTAAAGCAACAATGCAAATGCGGAGCAAAGGTGACGCTAATAAACACAACATTGCATAGGCCAATGGTGCTTATATGCAAACAGAAGGAAAACCATCCCTAAATGACAATGTATATCAAACAGAATATATGACTTAATTTATTAAAATACTTTTTTAAAATGCATCAATTGCTTGAAGTGAAAAGTCCACTTGTATGTTTTATATTTATTTAAGCTGAGCTTTAGCATTTAGATTTAAGTTTCTCAGGCTCTAGGCACACTAAGGGTTATTTACATAGAAAAAAACCCTTTACTGACTCTCTTACATAATCTTTAATTAAAATACAAAGACAAAATCAAAAGCTATATGTTTATGATATGATTTGCAAATTCAGATTTCTTCTTCTTTTTTTTAAAGATTGTATTTATTATTTGACAGAGACACAGCTAGAGAGGGAACACAAGCAGGGGGAGTGGGAGAGGGAGAAGCAAGCTTCCTGTCAAGCCCGGAACCCAATATGGGGCTTGATCCCAGGAGTCTGGGATCATGACCTGAGCTAAAGCGAGACGCTTAATGACTGAGCCACTCAGGAACCCCAACAAATTCAGATTTCTATAGTAAAATTAGAGCATTACATTGATTTAAGGGATTTATACTTTTTTTTAAAGGGATTTTCACTTTCTAAGGCTGATTTTTCAGTCTTTGAACAAGCAAAGACTCAGTTTATTGACATAGTCACTGCTGATTGAGTTATTTTCTAACTAGTTTCATAACTAGTCCCTAATAGTAAACAACAGTGCACTGTACTGTACATCTTCAAAGCCATATGTACTGCAGATGGATAAAACTCTCTGATTTGATTTTTCTCCCTATACAACACCTGCATAGGAAGTCTCAATCAAAGAAAAAAACCTAAATGATTTTGAACTGATAGCCTGGTAATTGATTACAACAAAAATGTCTTTAACAGTTACAAAACACTTTTCTAAATGTCTCGGTTATTACAGTCTTAAGGTATAAAAATTGAAATCAGCCAAGAAATGTTCTTTTTCTATGTGTTATGGGTTACTAATCCTCAATTCTACAGTTTAGCTTGTTCTGTTTTCACTGTAATTGTCTTTCAAATGCATAAGCAGACACGCCAACCAAAAGGTTTCTACTAAACTGTGAAGTAAACCAGAAAAAAAAAGTTAATATGATTTTAACTAAAATGAAGAATAAACAAGTTAACCAAAATAGATTTTAAAGTATGTTGCTACTGAATATGGTATATCCGAATATATTAAATGATTTTATTAGATCACGTTAAGGTTACAGAGCAACAGGAGGTAAATTTCCAAATACCAAGAATTAGCACACCTGCATGAGTTCAATACACACCACAATTAAATTAACAAATATTTTTATTACATCATCTGTGTAAGAAATGTGATGATGGTTATATTTTACTAAAAACTACTACTGCAAGTGTTTGGGACCACTGTGAAAACCTTTAGCAATTCTAATAGTTTAAAATATAAACTAAAGAATTAAGTAGTGATACTATTTTTTCTATAAGAATAAATTGCTTTGGATTTTTGTAGCAACATTATGCAGTCATCTACAAAAACTAGGAATCCTGAAGCATTTGTATCTATTTTTAAACAAATAAAATTTAAAAAAAGATTCCTAAACTTACTCTCTCCAAACTGCTGATGTATCTCCAAACTGATGTATCATTGCCTATTACTGCAATCAGTAAATACCCACATCAGGACAAAAGTCTTTATTCATGCACTAAAATTAGTTATTTGATTCATATGTAACTTACCCCAAATTGAAAACCACCAATTCATGCAAGGAGTACAGACTGTTTAAATGTTAAAAAGAAAGTTTACCTGCTCTTAAGTGTCCAACTACATCTGCAAGGCTACCCTTCTTTACTTTGGTGATGAAGGCACCAAGGCGTCCTAAGTCGGTCATTTTTCCTCCAACAACCTAAATAATAATAAACTTATAAGTGCCCAAAACTCATATCAGAACATAAGTTTATTACTTTGAGGAATTACTCTTACAGTCTTTTACAATGTATTTAGGATTGAGTGTAGGTGTATTAATAAACTGAAACATATTTTTTTATAATTTTTAAAAATTTTTAATAAATATACAGTGTATTATTAGCCCCAGGGGTACAGGTCTATGAATCATCAGGCTTATAGACTTCACAGCACTCACCAGAGCGCATGGAACATATTTTTGATTAAACAAGTTGCAGTATGTTTGTTTGTTGTTTGTTTTGGGTTTTTTTGTTGTTGTTTTGTTTTGTTTTTTTCTAGGTAGCCCCCCAACACAGGGCTTTAACTCATGGTCCTGAGATCAAGACCTGAGCTGAGATCAAGAGACAGACATTTGGGGTGCCTGGGTGGCTCAGATGGTTAAGTGGCTGCCTTGGGCTTAAGCTGTCACCCCAGGGTCCTGGGATCAGTCCTAGATCAAGCTGTGGCAGGTTCCCTCTTCTCCTCACCCTGGTATTGTTCTCTCTCTCTCTCAAATAAATAAATGAAATCTTAAAAAAAAAAAAAAAAGACATTTAACCAACTGAGCCGTCCAGGCACCCCACGGAGTGGCAGTGTAGTTTTAAAAAGAAAACTCCTCATTGTATTTGAGATGACCATAGGTCCTATCGAAGTTCATATACTAATTACTTATATTGACCTAACAATGCAGGGGGACCATGAGTAACATATATTCTTACAAGAGAAGTGCCAGGTCTTCCCTACTTACTGTGTGACACAGTTTACATTAGGGTTCACTTTCCTTTATCTTCAAAATTCATACCTATCATTTGAATTACAGTTCCATATGCACATGATGCTGCATTGTTACTCAGTTATGTCTTGTGTATAACATTAGTAGAATACAGGTCTAAGACATAAAGACTATGGATTCAAACCAAGAATAGGCTACTTTGGGGAAGCAATTTACTATAATACAATGAGTAATAGCCTAAGTTTATCCCTGCTACAACCATCTGACTGACTTTATCCGAAATATATATGTATTTTATCTAACTCATGAAGTCTGAGTTATATTACTGAATATTTAACACTTTTATGTGGCTTTTTCATTGTAACTAAAATTAAATACATCTGAAAGTTTCTAAGTTTAATTTCTCCCAATGCAGTTGCTAAGTATATGTAATTAAAAGTGCAAGGCATATTCTCAAAGCTTGAGGCTGATCCATAATTCTTTAGGACATGCCCATTAGTGGAGGTGATCAGAATTATCTCACAGCAAGAAAAATTAATGGCAATAACCAATAAGTTGATATTATAATTTTTTATTTTTTATTGACATATAATGTATTATTGGCCCCAGGGATAAAGGTCTGTGAATTGCCAGGTTTACACACTTCACAGCACTCACCATAGCACATACCTCCCCCAATGTCCATAACCCAACCACCCTCTCCCTACCGCCACCCCTGGCAACCCTCAGTTAATAAGGTGATATTATTAAGTGCATTAACTGAAGAGAGGTTTTAGTTAGATTAACAGTCAATAGTTTTGAAGAGGTTAAAACTATCACACAATTATAATACAATAGCTTGGTAAATAATTTTTTTTTAAGATTTTATTTATTTGAGAGAAAGAGAGCGAGCATGAAAGGGGCAAGGGGCAGAGGGAGAAGCCGGCTCCCCGATGAGCAGAGGGCCTGATGTGGGACTTGATCCTGGGACTCCAGGCAGTTGCTTAACCAACTGAGCCACCCAGGTGCCTGCTTGGTAAATAATTTTAAAGCCCATCTTTGAATGCTTCTCTAAGTTTCTGAATGCAAACAAAACCATGTGATTTAACATACACATGCACACAAGCATAGTAAAATAAAACATGTATGTGTATTTTTTCCTATAATAAAACATAATCTTTTGTAATTAATTAGTTTTTCATTATATCTGTTGGAAGTCAGTTAATAGTTTTAAAAGATACATTTTACTCTCTTGGTATTACCATAAATTCTATTGTACTTAGGAAACAATCTCTTTAATGATGTTTTATGTTGCTTGTCAAGTTACAATAAAATTATGCAGTTCACATTATCTAACTTTACTACCATCCATTAAAACCTTTTTAATGTAAAAATCGTCCTTGAACTTCATACTCAGATAAAAATTCTTTATTTTCCTCCTTCTTATGGCAGTTTCCTAACACATTTGTATGCCATATTAATACAATGATTTTAAAATATTAACCTAGATAAAAACACTAAATCTACCATAAGATATCAATATATAAACAAATATATTCACTAGGAGGACTGTATTCTAGAGAAGAGAGGAAGATATTTAAAAATCATTGTCAGAAACTTTGTTGAACGCAGCCCACACTGTGCTCCAGCTTTAAGAAACACTTTAAACCAGCATACTTACCTTCAGACCCAGTAATGCACCTGATTCTTTGGGCATGGTTGTTCTCTTGTTAAGAATAACACGTCCGATTAATCTATCCCCCTCTTTAGATGGTTGCCACGTTACAGGATGCTATTAAAACATAAACAGAGTTAAAAAAAAAGATAAGTTGTTTTCTTTCCTATAAACACATAATCATTGGTTGTAGCATGATGTGATTTCCTCAGTTAAAGGCACTCTCGAGGAAATTCTTTATTCTGGTGGGTTCTACTGTAGGCTTACAACAATTTTGCATTGACAGCTACATTTTATTTGTGGTAGACTCTTAAACTAAATAGTTCAAAAAGTTGTCAGCAACTTAGTAAATCTCTCGACCACTGCTCTGAAATAAATTGAAATTTAAAATATATCTGCTAGGGGCGCCTGGGTGGCTCAGTGGATTAAGCCGCTGCCTTTAGCTCAGGTCGTGGTCTCAGTGTCCTAGGATCCAGCCCCGCATCAGGCTCTCTGCTCAGCAGGGAGCCTGCTTCCCCTTCTCTCTCTGCCTGACTCTATGCCTACATGTGATCTCTCTCTGTCAAATAAATAAATAAAATCTTTAAAATAAATAAATAAATAAATAAATAAGTAAATTAAATATATCTGCTAATAGAAAGAAAACTGAATCTGTATTCTGAGTTGTTAATGCTGATACCTTTAACCAAATAATATCTCATTTATATATACTCATCATTTAATAATTATTTTCTATTTCTCTTCTAAACTGCACTGCCTTAAATTAAATGAACATTTTCTCTCTTAAAACTGAGTAAGATTGCCATCTATCATACATCGAACATAGGACAATACACAGCACATTTTGTTCCTAAGCTCCAAACTTTTGTTCTCCAAAAAGCTTACCGAACTAATAGGTGATGTTTCCCGGCTATGCCACGTGGCAGGATCCAACCAGTAATAATCCAAATCACCTGCACCACAGGAAAAAACGAAAAGTGCAATGATTTAAAGTGGAAAATGCATCATTGTAAGTATGACTTCTTCAGTCTATAAAGTAAAGGGTTATAAATATCATAATCTTGACTGTGCACATCCCAGAATGATACACCCTTGCATTGCAAAGGCCGTGACCTGAATCCTTGCAATGAATGTGTGTTACACATGCACTTAATACTATATACTATTTTTTATTCTCGTAAATCAGTCTAGAAACACACATAAAAAGTGCTGAAAGAGCTGGATTAACCTACTCAACCTTCCCTCAAAAGACGAACCATTCCAAGGCAAAGCCTGCCATCTAGTGATACTGGCAAAAAATGTATTCACTGAGCTGAAATAAATACTAAAACTTAGTGTCTCTCTTTCTCCTCTTCTGTATCATATCCTTTCAAAATCAGTCTCTGGTCTCTATCCTCTTCCCTTAACAGCTGACAATAGGGCATACATTTTTAGCACAGTGTTGAATAAATTAAGTACCATGAATAACTTTTAGCAATAGTACCATACAACAAACAAAAAATTCAATTTTATTAAAGCCATAAAAAAGACTTTAAAAACTTTAAAAATCCTAATTTCATAAGCATGAATTTATGAACCATTAATTTTGATTTTTGTGGCTTAAAAATAAAATACTACAGAAAGCACCTGAGGAAAAAAAGAAAAAAAGTAATGGAAAGCCGCAGTGCTTTGCGTTTAGTATTTGCATAGGAGAAAGGCGAGCATGGGTCAATGTGAGAATAAATGATCTTTTAAATTTTAAATACTAAATAGATCAATGAATATTTTTCTCCTGATGGATCTTTAAAGAGAAAAATATTAAGAAAGTGAGTCAGGCATGCCCACTAAGTGAGCTATCTAGCTGAGTGTTGGAAAAAATGCATTTGGGTGGTATCTGTGAAGGTCATAAGTAAAGAACTGTATATATATGAAAGGCATGGCTGATACAGGCACTATAAAAGAAATATTATAGGAAATGTAAAAATGTTTAAAAGCTACAGGCATAAAAAATCCATGCCCCTAAGTTTCTTAGTAGTTGCTTCTCTTTTCCTTTTAGGTAGTATCTTAGAAAAGCTGAAGGAGATTGTTATATATAGTGCAATAAATACTAAAATGTTCTTCAAATATGTCATGGACATGAAAGTATATTCTGGAAAGGTTTGAATATTAGAAACTGCATTAGCAGAAACTATATTCTGTTTCTGTTTCTGTTTCTGTTTCGGACAGAATCTCTACCCCTTTCAAAATCACATACTTTATAATGTATGCCTTGATGTCGAAGACTATATATTTCTACTCTTCTTTCTGGATCATCTCACTTAATGGAACATAAGGAAAGTAGTAAAAGAACAGGTTTTTTTTCCCCCCTTTTACTTTTACTGTTTGAAAAACTTTGCTTTTTAATTAATTTTTTTCTTTGACTATAGCTGACAGGTAATGTTAACATTAGGTTTACACATATAACATAGTGATTCAACTTTTCTATACATTGTGCTAGGCTCACCACTAGTGTCGCTACCATCAGTTACCATACAACACTATTATATTATTGATTATAATCCCTATGCTGTATCTCTTATTCCCATGACTTATTCATTCCATAACTGGAATCCTGTATCTCCCACTCCACTTCACCCATTTTGCCCATCCCCTGCCCACATACTTATTTTTAAAGTTGCTTTGTCCTTACTATTATGACACTGTTCATTTTGAAAGAAAAACTATGTAGCATAAAATAAAACTGTTAAGTACTTTTAAGTAGTAACTACAAATTTCATTCAAAAGATTAAAATAATTCATAAAGCTTTTTCCCTAAAATTTCATATATGTAGGAGTAAGAAAGTCTGATGAATTTTTAAATGCTGACTCATTCTGAAATACTGTGACAGATTAATAGAATCTGGGATTTGTGGGGCTTTAAAGAAGAAAATTAGTCATTAAGTTGATAGCTGAACTGCTCTGAGAAGTCTTTGAGATTTAAAATAAAAATGACAAAATCCATCCCATTTTAAAGATTTCAAGGGAAGTTTTTTGTATTCTTCAATAACTTAGCTCTTAAAAACGGAACTTCTTATTGGGATCATTCTCTGGTTCATGTACCAATTCCTTGTATGGTGGGGTTCAACCCTGTGTTTCACTCCCCTTGTCCTAAATAAATCTGGTTATACATATCTGATGAATATCCTCTGTGCAAAAAGTGCTCCTTATATACAAGGGACCCAAAGCTGATGTTTCTGGTACATTTTGGTGATGATACCGAGCACACTTTATTATAAAAACAATGCTTTCAAGCAATGGTATCCATCCATCTATAAGCTTTGTATCATAATGATCTCAAATGGAGAGTCTAATTTAAATGGTTTAAGATGGGATCATTTTGTTCATGCATAGTATTGTTGATATCTACTAAAAATTGCTACTTAAATGTAAATTAAGAGGGGATTCAATATTTTAAAAATACAATAATATTTGTACATATTTTAGTATACAATTATACTTCCTTCACATTCTGAAGAGTTCCTAATAGTTTTCTTACCACAAATTTCATTATCATCTATTAAAATCTAGTATTTTTAATTAAAGACTTATGAAAATTAAATTCTAAGATCTAAATATGTATTTTTAAACTTATTTTTCTTCTTTCCATGTAATCACTAAATTTTAAAGATATTATTGACTTTTAAAGCCCTGTAATTTATCTTTATAATTCACATTTCTCTATTATTAATGGACTAAGCAACACTGGGCAAAACTTTCTTCTAAAATATTCAGAATCTAGTATTTCATTAATATAAATCATTTTCCTTGATTTTTTTCTAACAGGTAATTAAAGGAATTGATTTCCAAGTAGCATGGCTACAAAATGATAAATTCAGGGTATTTTCTTATGGACTTAATACAAAACCATTTTGGTTCTAATATTCAATATAACTATAAAAGAACAAATTTACTATTAGCATTAACTTAGATCCAGGGAATATATCAGATGTCTGAGTCTACTGAAATGGCTCAAGGTCATAAACAGCCAAAGTTCAATGAAGTTTTGTAATTTTGAGTATTATTTTTTGTTAAGACTTTAAAAATAGACATTTATCCTATCCCTTATGAAAAAGTAGTTAATTAAACTTAATGAACAAGCACACAACATTCACTGAATGAATAAAAGTCAGCTAAAGGACCCCTGGGCCTTCTGTAAAGAGAACTAGCTTTTCCTAACCCAGGTCATGGTGACTAGAGAATGTAACAATGTATAAACATGCACCTCTATGATTTAAAATTTTGTATCCTGTGATATTTAATGTCAGATGGATTCCAATAAGACCAAAGTCACTGGAACAAAAATGCTTTCTAAATCATACAGACGCATGACTGTGTGTGAGTATGTTAAAACCATAAAGAGAAAACCATAATTCTGATTTCACACAATAAATATCTAACAATACATGATAATTACACTTGACCAAGTGGAATGGATATCTAATGTGTAAATAGTAAAGGAAAGGTTATCCACACCAAAGCATTTATGTATTAGACAATTTGAACTTCTTTTCCATTTGCAGAAGAAATACACCGCAGATTTTTAACCTCATTATAATGACTGGTGATAAAAGATGGGACTGAAATGGATTCCAAGATTGACTCCCAGTAACTGTGCGCAATTCCAAATACATATCCATAAGTGTGCTACTTGTCATCTCAAAGAAAACTATTCTTCCTATATAGTACAGATTGTTGGTATCCAAAGAAATTATAAAACTCATAGACCAAAAATCAGTAGAATCATCTTTACCAGAGGTTTTCTATACCTCTTAAACTGTTTCCCTCTTTTATTTCTGTTTATCCTCTATAGTAGGATGTATGTTGGGACTAAGAAAAATTAAATAAATCCTCATATATTTGATTATAGCATAGTACATAAACAAAATACTCAGTAAAATTATGTTTGTTGAAAAGACATTCATGTTGAATAGACATACATGCGCACACAAAAAACCAATTCAAGTTCTAAGTAGTTTTTATTTTTTTTTATTTTTTATTTTTTAAAGATTTTATTTATTTATTTGATAGAGAGAGATCACAAGTAGATGGAGAGGCAGGCAGAGAGAGAGAGAGAGATGGAAGCAGGCTCCCTGCTGAGCAGAGAGCCCGATGCGGGACTCGATCCCAGGACCCTGAGATCATGACCTGAGCCGAAGGCAGCGGCTTAACCCACTGCACCACCCAGGCGCCCTCTAAGTAGTTTTTAATTTGAGAGAAGGGAGGGTGTTTTTTACACTGAGCACCATGGTCAACACACATGAGTTAGTAAGTATTGCTTTGGTTAAAATGTGATTAAAAACTTTATACATTTTAACTCATTTTAATATTTTACAAGGGCTTTCTTTTCATAGATAAGAATTAAAATCCAAAGTCTCAGAACTGAGAAAAGAAGTTCTTAACTTCTGATTAATATGATAAAAATACTATTTTGAAATAACTTCCTCTTATTTTAGAAGTTTATTTCAAATAGTCCCATGCCTACAAAGGTCAAGTGTGTCTGCTCCCACCCCTAAATTAAAAATTATAGTGGCTCTAACTTTGAAATAAGCCATAATTTGCTATACAGTACAGCGAAGTCCCAGAAAGCCTGATTTTACTTAAGTTAAATTAGCAGTCAGGAATAAGAAACAAGTATTATTTGACAGGTCTTAGAATCCAGGCATTAAAATAAAATGGGAAGCTATACTTGCTAAATTTAATCATGAATCATATAATCAGTGAAATATTAAAGTCATAAATAACTATAAATACTATGTGTATGTAAAATCAATAAATTATCATTCACTACTGAATTACTATCTGTCTAAGTCCCTAGAATAGGGAAAACATTATCCCTCAAACACTTCTTGGTGATTTCATTCAATATATACACTAAGGTTCATTCCATAAGTTGACAGCATATGCTGCATAATTAAGGAATTTGTGTCCCTTGAGGCACGGTTAGAGACATCTCCAAATCAGTAGTCTTCAGCAAGAACCCCTTCAAAAGTTCTAAGTGTTATAAATTCCAAATTCTGGTTTTGATTGAGAATACACACAAACACAAGGTGCCACTTGATGGAAGAATTACAATATATTCAGCCCGTAGGGATTCACTTGAGTGGCTGTTCTCTAAATGCTTGTTAGAAATTTGACTTTCAGAATTCCCCTTTGTTAGCAATGTGCTCTGCTTCTACGAGAGAACCACCAACACCACTCTCTCTCAGGGTATATGTTCAAGTAAATGCATCCACTATGATTTATTAAGTTAATGAGGTGCCAAGGATGTTTGTATTCAGAAATTGCTGATACTCAATAGAACCTCCAGAGCTGAACTACCTCCAAAAAAAGATGTAAGGGCCTGTGATGCCATCTCTGTTTAATACTGTTAGGCCACGGGAACAGAGGCTTGGTAGCTGATCTAGAATTTCATGAACATATTTGGTAGAGCTAGTTCTTTTCTGGCTATTATATGTCCTTTTTGGTGAATGTGAGTGCTGATGGAACACCAACCCTATGACCACACAATTCTACAAAGCAGTGATGTGGAATCAAAATCAATCTGACTGACCTCTGAGCTCAGGCATTCAGATAATCCCTCAATGTCACAGGAAACTCCCACAGTATTCCCTTGCTCTTGCAAGAGTAGTCTGAGATAAAGCACATGAGATGCTTTACAAACTGTAGAGTGCGACAGAAATGTAAGTTGTCATTACAGTGTAAATATATATACTGAAAAGTATTTCCAATAATAATACTGATAAGCACCTCCGTCAGTTCTAATGCCAGGTAAAAATTAAAGAATTGCTCCCACAGTTTACTTATTTGAAAATTTGAATAATCAGAGAACCTCACTCTAATTTAATTCCCCTATTAATAACTTTATATTATATCTGAAACTAATAATTATGTTTTCCCTATAAAAAATAAAAGCTAGCTTTTGTATAAAAAGAACATTTTACTTGACATTAGAGATTTGTGACTCTATCCCTAACTCTGCCATATTCTTGATAAATCTCTATAAACCTTGTCCTCCTCTATAAAAGGGGGTTAATGCCACTTTCTTGCAAAAGTTTCATGAGGATTAAATGAGATATGCCAGCTTTTTAAATTATAAAGGACTTCAGAAACAGATTTTATTTTATAACTACACAACTGAAATGAAGAATATGATATCATAGGGGCACCTGGGTGGCTCAGTGGGTTAAGCCTCTGCCTTCGGCTCAGGTCATGATCATAGGGTCCTGGGATCGAGTTCTGCATCGGGCTCTCGCTCAGTGGGGAGCCTGCTTCTCTTTCTCTACCTGCCTCTCTGCCTACCAGTGATCTCTCTCTCTGTCAAATAAATAAATAAATAAATAAATAAATAAATAAATAAGATCTTATACAAAATATGAAATCATAGGTGTTAGAGATCACATTAATCGTTAATTAGCTATCATAACTAAAATATATGTAGTATCAGTAATCTCTGCAAAGTATGCTCTGAAATGGGCTTAGAAAAATGTTAAAGTCACTTTGTCTACAGAAATTATTAATTGGCCTGGTGTAAAACCAATGCTCAAGTGTTCAGAATGAATGAGTATTTCTTTAATCCCAATTGCTAAAGGATGAGGGAAAGGGCCATCACATATAAAAAAAGTAACATACATCTTTCTGTTAATTTCCATAAAGCCAAGGGGAGCCTAAGGTAATGAGAAAATGGTTGTTTTTATAGTATAGTCAGATGATCTATACATTAGTATCTAGATTAACCCCAACTAAAAATACCTGGACTGTGAAATAATTTTATCAGAATGCACAATGTATCCCCAATGTAAAAATAGGTATTTTGTCATTTCTTCTTTATAGGATCATGTTTTAATGTGGGAGAATAAAACACATCTATCAGCAAAATATCTGTGACTGCATTACTCTATATTATGAAACCAGTAGGCTCTTATATCCCTTCATCTTTTTTCCTGATGACTCAAGAAATCCTTGAAAATGTTTCCTTGAAACCAGCTTGTAGTATACCTTAAAAATTATTTGGTATAGATATCAGCTATGGAATACATTTTAATATTTATATCTTAATAGGTTATAAGCATCCTAACTTCCTAAGATTCCTCTTTTTCAGTTTATATTCCTAGCCAAATCATCTAAATAATAACAAGATTGATGGTCTTAAGAAAACAACTAGAAGTTTAAATATATATTAGAGTCACCCTAAATTATGGGATTTTGGAAAAGCACAGAAAATTTTATGGATTTACTTTCAGTAAGCTAAAAGACATTGAGAAGTAAAAAGCTATTTGAGATCATTAACATTGGTCATCAGCTTAATTTTTCCTAGTTTTGAAAAGTATATAAACTTAGATTTTTGAGACGATACAAAGCTTCAGAATTCAGAAACACTTCCAAAACACCATGATGAGTAATTACACCCTTATTCTTTATCTCTGCACTGACCTCATGCTGCAGGCCTCAGAAGAAGATTAATTAAAATTGCTGAAAGTTCTGAACAAAAACAAAAAACCACACATGCATACTCGCACACACACCTTTGTGTCTTAGAATAAATAAGGATGTTCATGGTCTTCAGGACATCTAGACCAAGTTGTATTTATTATCTATATTAAATGACAATAAAAATGTATCTAAAGAAAAGTGTAAGATCATTGATGACAGGGCAAAAAGATGTCTACACATAATAGCTTAGAGAGGAATACCTTTCATGTGTAAATATGGTCTGAGGCCTAATGATGGAGAAATTTCTTTCCCAGAAGCTAAATATGCAAGAGTAAAGTACCCTGAATAACAAAGCACAAAATTAACAAATTTAGGGAAACTTTTTTCTTTTTTCTAACACAATGATTCTACATAAATAAGAATTTTGGAAGTGCTGCACACAGGAGGGAAATATTTTACTGCAACTTTCCAACTGACCAGGCTTCCACATTGAGACTGAGTATTCCATTCACGTGGGAGAACAGGTTGTCATGTGCAAAGCCTCGGAATAACCAGCCAGGAAACCCTGTGGAAAAAATCGGGGTTTATATGTTTTCATTGTTTGGGGACTGGATGTTAACCACAGGCTTAAGAAATGGTAGTGCTGGGCAAGTTCACAGCAGAGACATTACAAGAAAGCATTCTAGCTGTAAATATCTTTGATAAAGGAAAATGTTAGTCCTTATCCAGACCTCACACCTCGGCAACACTAGCAAAACAATATTAATCTGCAATAATAATTCTGAATGTCAAATCAAGTTCTTCCTTTCTCTACATCCCAAAGACATGGAAATGAAAAAATACAGAGACTGATACATTATCACGGTTTTAGGGATATAAATAACAAGAACAATAGATGATGCTGAAGATGAATTCCAAGGGCACATGGAACAAAATGGAAGTACTTATGAGGGACTGATAGTCCCTCATAAGGGGTACTAATGGTAGTGTTTAGCATTTATGGTACTAATGGTACTAATGATAGTGTTTAGCATTTAAAAGTATGTAGTAAAGTTATAAAAAATAGCAGGAAATAAATATACTCTAGCAAACATTTTTGGTAATATAAATAGATATTTTAAAACCAGAGCTCTAGCAAAGAAAAGTTATGGTAAATACTGGGGTTTCCCCCACCTTTTGTTTTGTTTTGGTTTTGCTTGTTTTATTTTATTTAATTCAAACAATTTACAGTTATGTATTAAAGGACTTTTTTTTTTTTTTAATTTGGAAATTCCTGTACTCTCAGTGGGAAATTTTGAGAACATTTTATGCCTCAACATTGTCCTAGAGAAAAATGTGAACAAGTATCCATACTCATAAACTTTCAAATGACAGCCACAGGAAACCAGGTTGCAAAATATTGCATGGTCACTATCTAAATCTCTGTCACAGTGTCAAAGTGGTCAGACTGTATAAGGCTTCTAACTCTACTCAAACTGCCCATGATGGAAGATATATCAGGCAAGAGAAAGCACAAAAGGAAGGACCAATACTCACAATGCATTTAGATCACATATACACTTATTTTTATAAAGCAAACCACATTAAGGTTGATCAAAGATTAACTTACTGACTCAAGAAAGGACTTCCCTTCCAGAGTTCCTAAATATTTAAGGGCTGGATAAATGAAAAATATTTGTTTCCAATATAATAATTTCAAAATAGCTTCATCTTAGATAACATTTTCATAACAAAAGCTGTTATTTAAAAAAAAAATCATAAATCTCACTGGCCTAGACTTAATGGGCCCAATAGGGTTTCTTGGCTGGGTCACGGGTGCTCTTGAGAGAAGACGGGACGGTGTTCTACTCAGGAATGTAAGGCAATCTCACGGCCAGTGTGCCTGGTTGTTTAAATCCATGATTCCACCATTACCTAGCGGCACTGAACTACTCCCAAGTGCAATTCAGAGAGAATATATTCTGGAATACAACGTTTCTCAATATTTTTTGAAATGCTTTATCTTAAAGCAATAGTATTTGCAGAGGTCTTTGTGAGGGATATGCAATAGTCAACTCAGATACTCAAAAATCTAACTCTGAATTAAGCCAGAGTATCACACAACCATGCACCTGGTCTACATGACATTTCCAGATAGTCCCTTCCCTCTCCCTGCTTCCACAGTTCTTTTCAGATATTGTTGACTATACGGATCATGGTAATGGTGTTATTCATACAGATCATGCTCTGATGATGATTATCTTCTCTGTGAAACTATTCAAAAGAAATTTCTCTCTGGTGTCAGTGTCAGGAAAAATTAGTGTGTATTTAACTGGTTTATTTTCATGTTATGGAAGCTGAAGTTTTATGACTAATGGTACTTTTCTCAAAGCATGTGTGTTAGAATGTTCATGGTTAAATCTGCAGCCTAATTTTCTTCCTTTATTTTTCCTTGTCAATCTTTTCTAAACGTTTTAACTTATTTCATATGACCTTAAGTCACTTTTGATATTAAGGTAGACTTTAAAGCAGAAATCAAAATAAAATTAGAAGAATATGCACAAAGCATGTTTCAATGTATTTATCATAACTTCTGTTTTCATTAAAATATGGCATTTTCCATCCTTCAATCTCAAAATACCTTTGATGCAATAAGAAACAACTAAAATGCAATTAATGTACAGGTGTTCACTTATCCATAGATTAAACAGCAGATTCAGAAAAGAGCAAATTATTTCAGCAAACTCTCCATTTGGAAATCTTGCCAGAGAATGAAAAGCAAGTGAAAAAAAGGCTTCTAATTTAGCAATAAATAACACCACAAATCTGAGCTCCTAGACTTTATTCTTCCAAAAACCCACTAGATCCTCACTAATTTTACAGTCAAAATCCTGAGTTTTTCTATTACTCAACCCCACAGGACTACTGAAGATGCATTTTGTTGGTAAGGAAAGCACACTGACAGCAGTAAGAATTCACAAGGAAGGGGACAAGGAAATTAAAAAACAAACAAACAAAACTTAAATCAAACAAATTAGTTAAGGGTATACATGCCCTCAATACTGTGATACTTGAGTAGCACTATGAATATAGCAGTACTAATGGGCAACATAATAACTGATGTTAAAACAATACCCATTAGGGAACAACCCCAAAAAATTACTTTGTGGCATATGAACTTTTAAGATAACAGAATGAAATCTCCTTCTCAGCTTTCCTGGTTTACTTTAAAACTAAAAATGAAAGCACAATATATAATACTGATGAAAAAGATTTTAATTAAAATAACATAAACAAATAGCATCAATAACCACCAGCTGGCTGGCAAATATTTGGCATTATCAGAAAACTCAGCTATCGAGAAGTAGCGACTTGAAGCTGAGTTTTCACCATTCCAAAATTAAATCATTACTCATAAAAGCAAGGAAAAACAGACATGGCAGTAACTTTTCATCCAATATTGCTTTAGATTTATGAGTATTAAAGTAAGGATTCAATGAATGATAAATAGTAATTCTTATTTTCTCCCTTTGAACATTCCTATTTCTTCACATTTTGTAAATGCAGTACAAAAAAAATGGGAAATATAGAGTTATTTGTTCTTTGCAAAATATCCTACACACAGAGTGGATGAAATATCTTCTAAATATTCTCAATCAAAATTAATTCCTTTTTAAAGTAAGAGTAAAGCGAACAAAACTCTTCTAGGTGATTGGTAAAATAACTGAATTAAATTGTGAGATTAACAACTGTTTGGTGAAAAAAATTGAAACAATATTGTTTTCACTGATATTTAAAATTTCCAGTGACATTAACTCTGTCAATTATTCTCTGAACTCTTTTTTTTTAATGTTGATGTATTTTACTTTATTATCTTAAATTTAATTTATTTTTTTCAGTGTTCCAAAATTCATTATATGAAAAAAAATTAAATTGCTATTTCAACAAAGTTAAGAATAATGATTTTTCACGTGTTCTCTAATGCAAATTTCATAAATGTATAACAAACCTTTCCTGATGAAAATATAGTGATTTCACTCACAAAGAAAGTAAATATCTTTAAGTAATTTCTCATAATAAATACGAGCACATTTAAGATTGCTTGAAAAATTCTAATGATTTTAACAACAACATAAGATTACACTGCACCTGATTTCGATATATATCAACACAAACTTTAGTTAGAGTGTCTTACTGATCACAGCAAGAATGAGCTGGGAAAATGGAAGAAACCCATGAGAAATATAAAATTATTAGTGTGATTATAATAGTTCCAATATTAAGAAAAAAATAATTTGGGGCGCCTGGGTGGCTCAGTGGGTTAAAGCCTCTGCCTTCGGCTCAGGTCATGATCCTGGGTTCTGGGATCAAGCCCCACATGGGGCTCTCTGCTCCGCGGGGAGCCTGCTTCCTCCCCTCTCTCTCTGCCTGCCTCTCTGCCTACTTGTGATCTCTGTCAAATAAATAGATAAAATCTTTAAAAAAAAAAAAGAAAAAATAATTTACCTTAATCTTTCCCAAAATAAAAAGATATTTATTTTATTTAAAAAAAATTTTAATTTAAATTTAATTTAGTTAACATACAGTGTATTAATAGTTTTAGGGGGTAGAATTTACTGATTCATCATTGCATATAACACCAAGTTTTCATTATATCCAGTGCCCTCCTTAATGTCCATCACCCAATTATCCCATCCCCTCAACCCATCTCCCCTCCAGCAACCCTCAGTTTGTTTCCTAAGGGTTAATTTAAGTCTCTTAGGGTTTGCCTCCCTCTCTGTTTTTCTTTTGTTTTATTTTTCCTTCCCTTCCCCTATATTCATCTGTTTTGCTTCTTAAATTCCAAATATGAGTGAGATCATATGGTATTTGTCTTTCTCTGACTGAGTTATTTCACTGAGCATAATACCCTCTAGTTCCATCCATATTGTTGCAAATGGCAAGACTTCATTCTTTTTGATGGCTTAAGGATATATTTATTTTTATATATACTTTAACTCAAATTAAAGGCTTATCTCCATTTAAAAATGAAAGACTCCATTGACAGGCATCTCCTAAACTCAACCTCATTTTCTTCTATATGGTAAGACTCTGAGTAGCTTTTACTTTTAGGTATAAAATACTATCATGTTTGAAATACACTTTCAAAGAAACTAGATTAGGATAATTGTTGCAACTGTATTTTAATTACTAAATACTTATTTTTTGAATGAGAAACTTTATGACTCTAGCCTGGCTATTTTTCATTTTTTACTGTTGAAAGGGATAAAAATAGTGAAAGACAACTTGCTAGCCTTTAAAATTGCACTTATTACCAATAATTTCTATAGTTCCATTTGTTTTCCAAAGTGATATACTAATAGTTTTGATGACAAAAAATTACACACATACACACACACACTCCAGATCTTTGGGCCTACTATGGTCTTTGTTCAATGTAATTAACATTGCATCATACTTTAGATCAAACATCCACATGTGCCCTTAGTTCACAGGCATGAAAACTGTACCCATTTCAATTTAGCCCTATAAGCTAGCCATGGCAAATGTGGAGACTAAGGATGGTATGTTCAAAGGATGGCAAATTCAAAAGGGACAATTTCAAGCAAAAAGTCCAAAAACAGATCCTTCCCCTCATTATAAGCCATAGGTTTCTCACCAATACTCTAAAGGGTCTAGATATTTTGGGGGCTCTTCTTCTGTACCCAATTTTTTCAGCACCTTCATGTTCCCACTGAATAGCTCCAACTACAGCAACATTTCATACTTTCATACACTAAAACAAACCTTAAGAGATCTCTATAAGTAAATGGCTGCTGGAACAAGACTAGCCTCTGATATCAGGGAGTCACAACATATTTTTCAAGGAAGCCTAATGTCAGAAAAAGACCCTAGTGTCTGTTAAGCCATTCTGAACAGAAATAGCCCTAGCTGGCCCTTCGGGTGCAGATGAAATAATGTGGGTCCCTATGAAGTACAGTTCCCCATTCATCTAAATGAAAGCACTATACGTCACATTTGAATTTTCTGTCATTTCTAATCTCTTTGCTTATATCAATGTGTCTTATCATTTATATACCCTTTGGAAAGTTAAGCTTGGGGTGGTTTTTTTTACTATGATGTGGAATAAAAATCTCATGAAAATCTCAAATGAAGTTTTGAAGCAAGAGCATTTTGAAGTGAGTCTTGGGTTTACTCACTAACCACTGAGAAATGGCTTACCTTCATATAGGGCAAGACTTTTTTCTATTGTGGAATGCCAAGTCCTTGTGTTTTGTTTTTGTGACCTTTAAGGCAAACTTTATAACCTGAGTTACGTGAGTCCTTTTACATGACCAATAATTAGAGTTGGGGATTCATATACTGTTTAAAATTGTATGTAAAATTTTGTGCACAGTAAGTATTTTTCTGAGAGTCCATTGCTTCCTTTATTTCTCTAATGGGCCTATCATCACTCTCCAAATTACAAATGGTCACTGGATGAAGGGGTGACTGGGACACTGGTATATTACCTTGGTGTTTTACCTTTAGCTGCCGGAATTATCCTCTCTTGCAGGGCCTCAGCCTCAGCCGTATGCTTTCATTAAGAACCCTATGCTTAGGAAATCAAGAAACCATACCCTGAGAAAATAAGCTTTATGATTACATAGAGAGGGCAAAGAAATTCATCTCGGAAAGTACTTTCATGAGCTATCAGGAGTCTAATGAATCATATTTCTGAAAAGACTTTAATATCAACAGGCAAGAGAAATACTATACACAGATGTGCTAATATCTCTTTCCTGATGAGTCCCTTAAACAATTTCAAAGACATTTATGAAGAAGGGAAATCTAGAAAAAAATAACAAACTTTATGTAATCTAAGTAAACTATTAGAAAACAAAATCTTGAAATAAAAGTAAAACTTCAAAGTGAATAAAACAATTGTTCCAATGTGGACCTACTTAGAAGTTAGGACTAAGCTTCAAGGGCTAAGCATTCTATAGAGAGAGAAAAACAAATAAAACAAAAAGCAAAATATTGCAAGGTTAACAGCTTATTACCACAAAAAAGTTCAAAAGCTATTAATAAGTCTATAATATCTGACAGATGTTATACAACTGAAAACATGTTTGCTAGAACCCACATCTGTTACAATCAATATGCCCCCTTTTCTGAAGTCAGCTTAAATTTATTCAATATTGACAATTTGTCAGAATAAGAATTTATCTCCCTGGTCTTTAAAACTCATGCAATTCACATAAAACTTTTCTTTAAAATGAGTGATTTACAGTAAGTAGGCATTTACAATTTTTGGCTGCAATTCTGCAACAAACTGTCCAACTCATTATATGATTATGAAAAATTACCTTCTTAAAGACGAAAGTCGGCCTACTCGAAGCAGGCTATCCAAAATCTAAATCCATTTCACTAGTCTACCATTTATCAGTGTGAAACTGAATACAGTAAAATAAGAGGATTATTAATATTACTATAAGATAAGGAGTAAATCTTCACTGATCTCTATTTTTATAATTAGACATGCTTCTTTTTAATCTTCTTCTTAGAAAACCAAGAAGAAGAAATATTTACTTTATTCATTATTGACTCTCCTCACAGTCACTTTCCTATTATCTCCTAATTGGATCTGGTTTTCCCTGGAGGCCACACCACAGTGGGAAGATGGCATCGTGGAGGGGCCTGCTGTGCTCAGTCTGTCTCAGTGTCAGCATCAGGGCCTCTCTGCCTCTGGCTGCTTTGATCTGCCCTCTGTTAAGACACGCTCTCAGAGGCCACAGGTCACAGAGTTAGTGTAGGTATAGGAAGCAGTAGGGACCCTGGAAACCTTCTCTCACCCCACCCCCGATATGCTCCTTCATTGCTATACAGATGCTGTTGTGATTGGAGTTTGTATATTAAAGAATTTTTATATATTTGATTGATCCAAAAATAAAAGCATTTCATCTAGAGGAAAAAATTATTTAAAAGGCATAAAAACTGCCTGCATTGGTCATTTCTTTAGGTCTCAATTTCTTTATTGGGCCTCCATGCACATGTAATTAAATCTTGTTCTTTTCTTTTTCCCCCATGTTATTCTGGTTCATGTCACTTTAATTCTTAAATCACCTAGAAGAATTCTGAATGGTAAAGAAATTTTCTTCTCCCTAACATGCCAGGATTACCCAGAATATATACTTGCTGTTCACTGAGATTAATTTTGTCTTTGTTTTCCAAATGAATTCCATCATTTAAGAGAATTTTCCTCAGGGCCATTCACGGGCAATAATTCAGAATGAAAATATCTCCCTCTCCTGAAGAGCTTTTCGACCACGTGTTAATAACCAACAATATCACAAACTTCAAAGAGAACTGAGTGGGCGATCTTCTGTATGATAATTGCTTCACTAATGAAGTTACTGCCTTTATACATATATTTGTAGAGACTGTAAACTCAGACTGCTCCCTCAAAGCTAGAGAACAAGAAATCAATCACATTATTTTCCTCTCACCTCTCAGGTGAGCATGAACCATCATTGCTTCAGTCTTCATCTCAAAATAGTGGATGTCTATCATTAAGAAGACACATTAAGCGTGACCATGAACACGAGGTTCATGATCTTTATTAGCTAGCAACTATAGCCCTCTGCAAGCACATGGCTCAATTCACAATAAAATCCTCTATCCTCTTGAAAGAACGTGTTATTTATCATGAATGTTAACTAGCATTTGATAGACAGCAATCTGATTCATACTTTTACAAGCAGGAGGTGGCTGGCTGCTTCTTTTCCTTTTGCCTCTGATCACTTGGATTTTAAGCTTGTCCTCAGCAGAAAGTGGACCTCTTGAAAGTCATTTGCTGGGAAAAGCAGGCAGGCGCTTTCTTCAGCTGCTCTCAGCAGTACTTGCTGTACCTGAGAGGGAGCAAGGAGTAGCCAGGAGAGCTTGTGTCCCTGGCAGGCTTTCAGAGAGGCCCAGAGCCTCTGCATCCAGGACCTTACCCTGCTGCTGCATACCTGGAGATGCCGCTTCTCCCCAAAGGAATACAGTCTAACAGTAAGTGCCCCCAGGACACCTCAAACTTGCTCAATGCCAGTCTGGCAAAAGAGTTACAATGAAGCAAAGAGATTTACCAGTTTAATTTAAAAGAGCCATAACCTCCCTTCCAAAAAGCCTCAGCTGGGATAACCCTGCAAAGACAAGACAGGAAGAGCACTATCCCTTCCCTTTATTAAGAAAAATGTATGCCTTTAAAAACTTAATAGTGGGGGCGCCTGGGTGGCTCAGTGGTTTAAGCCTCTGCCTTCAGCTCAGGTCATGATCTCAGGGTCCTGGGATCGAGCCCCACATCGGGCTCTCTGCTCAGCGGGGAGCCTGCTTCCCCCTGCCTCTCTGCCTACTTGTGATCTCTGTCTATCAAATAAATAAATAAAGAAATAAATAATCTTAAAAAATATTTAATAGTGTCTTGTTCTACACAGAAATCATCATCAGAGGATCCTGAGGACCTGAAAAACGTTATGTCATTCACACTGAGAGTAACAGTCGTCTCTTTTCAAACAGGCAGAATGGAAACAAGAGTCAGGAGGGGTTGGTTACTCTGTTACTCAAGGTCATACACCCAAACCTCTGACCCAAAGACTGCATTTTCTTTTCTTTCTTTCCGTCTGGGCTCTCTAGTCATTATATCTGAACAGTTTTCCTTTTAATCCACAGCTGAACATCACAGAAACACAGGCAATTCCATGCTGTGCTCTAAAATCAGGACTGTCGATTAGGAGAAACCAGGCCTTGGCAGCCTTTGTCTAAACACTTCAAAATAACAATCTATGCAGAAACTGGTATCCTTCTCTCTTTAAGAAGATTAAGTTCTGAAGCTTTCTAATTTTAGTGAAATTCAGTAAACAGGGAAAACAACTGTCTTTTGTCCATCAGAAAAGGACAATATATACTTTCTGAATTGTGTACTACACACACACACACACACACACACACACACACACACACACCAAGCTGGAAGTTAAATACTAAATAGCAGACAATTTAATGTACGCTTCAGGTAGTCACTTGAAACATGAAAATAACTTCATAAAATGCAGCTCGATGATCACCACTATATTCTAAAATGATGATATATTTGTGTAATTGCCACATTAAAAGAAAACTATTCCTTATTCTATATTGATAGGCTCTGAATGAAGCACTTTAGTATCTTACTCTTGGGATAATTAAACAATATATTCCATGAATTTTACATTTATGTATAAGATTAATATAGCTTAGTTTACCTGCTCCTGAGTGCAACGTATGAAGTAGGAGAAACTGCAGAAACCCAGCAAACATAACAGCAGCATCGGAGTGGTTAAATAAATGCTACTGGCATCAAAGCACTAAATTCTAGCTAGCAAAGGCAGCAAATCCACAGCACAATAAAAAATCCGCCAAAAATGCAAAAGAACTTTTAAAATTCCTTGTGGTCCTTGCATTCTAAATCAAAACCAAAAAAAAAAAAAAAAAAAAAAAAAGGCTGCAGTGTCCAACATTATACAACGGTGACACTAAGCAAGGCCATAAGTGCTGCTGTCATCAAAACAGATCTCTGCAGTGTACAGATTCTCATTGATTACCGCATTAATCTATAGTGCTCTGTGCTATACTAAAGAGGTTCCCACTGTAGCAAACACCAAAGCTCTGGTAAGTCTGTAATTAACCATTTCCTGAAACAATGCTCTGAAGATGTTACCTTCCCATAGGCAGAGAAACGAAATGAAACGAAATGAAATGCTGTGGTCCCTTAAAACCAGCACAACAGAAAAGACTCAGGCATATGCTTAAAGAGCTCCTCCTGTTATGCCCCCAGTGACACTGCACTGAGATATCCATAAGCTAAGATTACAAAGACAAGCAGACCCCTGCTGGCTTGTGGACCACAGAAAACTCACCTGAAATGATTTGGTCCCATTATCAGTCACTGGCAATGGTTCTGCCAAGCTCTGTGTAACAGACCATTTCCCCTGCAGTTTCCCTGAGAGGTCTTACTCAGCTCAATGACAACAACCGGCACCAGGAGGCATCAACCAGGAGTACAGGAGTGATTGTTGAGAACAAGACAAAAGTGTTCCGGTATGGCCAGCCTAGTGCTAATAGTGGCTCATCTCCAGGGGGCAAAAGGACAGCTCCAAATAGGTTTTGCCAGGGAGTTGGCGGCGGCAGGGGCGGGGGGGGGTGTCATATTATATTAAAAGATGCAGTTTTTTGATGATTGTAGAGTCACAAACTCATAGTCTTTTTCACACAGAATCATTCTCTGTTAGGTCACTATATTTATTCTATCAACCCCATATCATGAATTACAGAACAACAGCAACAATAACAACAAATATTAGTTGATGTGAAATTATGTCACTCCTGAAATTTCATTTTTATCATGGTACATCACTCAGGTTCCAGAGACAACAATGAACAATGATACACTTCTCTAATTACTGGGGAATATTACTGAAAAGTAGAGGCAGACTGTTTCTAGTTTGTTTTAGAAGATTAAATGATCAAATGATAATAGGGGAAGAATTAAGAACCATCTTTCATTTATTTAAACTAAATGCACTGTGTTTAATTAAATTATATATACCTGTCAGAAATAATTATCTGATGAGAAAAAAATTAATACTGAACCATGGATCATCTCACCAACACCAAATCAACTGCAAAATATCAGTCTCACACAAATCAGCAAATCTCAACGTTTTCAACCTCTTAAGGAAACATGTCTTTAGTCTCTATTTAGAATCTTTGCCTTTTCTTTACCCCAAATAAGTATGCCTAAACTGGCTTAAGTTAAAGACTGGCCAAACTGCTTCTTGGAAAAGAGAAAAGAGAAAGAAATATTATTTGAATAATTGTTATGTGCCAAATATTGTACTGTGTTATTTCACTTACTACATGTCATTCTCATAGGTATGGCAAAATCAGTATTACTTAACCCATATTACTAATGAAGGTCAGAATCGCTAATTAACTTGCCCTAAGTCAAATGGTTTATAAGGAGGAGAGCTGGAATTTGGACTTGACTTTGTCTTACTTAAATGTCCATGCAAAGGCTTTTCACTACACTACGGTAAGTAGGAGTTAATTATTTTGATGGATTACCTCAGAGTTAAGGTGCCTGTGACCTGGTGTGGAAAACCATGGTGATGCAGGGGCCTACAGTCATCTACCTCTATTTCCTACATCTGAAGCCAGGGAGGGTTTTCCAGAACTGTTTGTGGGGCTGAACTCTTATCCTTGTTGAGTTTACATTTCTTTCTCTATGGCCCTGTCACAGAGAACACATACACATGTCAAGGTCTAGAGACTGACCTGCTGACCCAGCGAGTATACTCAAGATAATCTATGGAAGGAAGTCAAACTTTCAAAAATCAATTCACCAATTTCCCCTAGGTCCAAGTGATACCATACAATTTTGTTTGATTGAAATGTAAGAATCTATGGACTTTATAGACCTATGCAGGCTAAGCCAACTGAAGTAAAATATCTTAATTCACTGCATGGGACTATTATTGTATGTGAGTTTTGAGGTAATTCTTTTTTGTATTTTCTCATATTTCCCTTTTTCTCACTAACTGGTATGAATTTATTTGAGATTATAAAGTCCTTCTGAATGCTATTAATTAATCTAAATTTTCCTCTCATTCCATGTCATGAATTTATGTTAATTTGGTAGAATTATCTTGAATTCCCTGAAGTGTCTCCATATGAGGAAATTAATCAAATGGTAACAAATTGTATTTCTAACAAAAGATGTTTGGTAAACCAAATAAGTTCTCTGAAATGGTACACATAGATTTCATAACCAGAGTTAAAATACAGAATCAATATGAGAAGGGGCTAATATCGACCTCATTTTAAAATATCCTTTCACTTATTTCTGGGTACCACATACTCTTGAGATCTTATGCACAGTAACAAGTGTCAGTCACCTAAGACACTGTCCACATATACATAGAAAAAGAAAACCCTTCCATTTTTATCAGGTCAATTCAGAAATTTGTATTTATAATATTTACTTATTTAGAGCATTTCTATCCCTTTGTCCATTTTGAACCACACATATCCCACCTTGGGGTTATATATTTCATAGCCTCTCACTCAGCTGTGACTTCACAGCCTTTCAAAGATCAGCAGACTGATTTCCCTGGGGAGAGAACACATAAAGCCTAACATCAATTGCAATTTTGAGCTTGTTTCACATACGCCATTTGACCTTGTGCTACTATGGTCCAGGTCAAGGGCCTGTGTGGAAGCGTTTCAGCTCTTTTCAAGAACCTGGGATCCATTATTTTGAAAAAGTGACACAAACTTCCTATTTTTGGGCTGAATTATCCACTAATGATGACTCTTATTTGTCCAGTATTTCTTACTTTCCGTACTAGCATGAACCAAAGCATGATATCCACTGACTACAAAACAAAACTCATGCATAATTAAACAACTTGCTATTGCTTTTCCTTATTTTCAGAGAATACTGGCGGTCTAATCTTTGTATCTTTTGGGGCTGGCTATTACACAAGAAAATAAATTGTGAATGTGATTAATCATCTTACAATCCCTAGAGCTATATTACAAATCCAGTAATTTCTTTTCAGAGGCAAAGAATGAAGATAAAGTTGATAACTAGAAACTTTACTCTGTTGAGAAAATGGAACAAAATCACACCATACCTGACACACACAGAATGGGAATAATTACACTAGAAAAACAGATACAGAGGGAGTGTTAAATAGAGGTTTCTTTTCTTTTTTTTTTTTTTAAATATAGGTTTCTGTCCAACTCTTAAAAATAATGAAGTGGGATTCCCGTGCCCCAAACTCATTGTTGCTTACCAGCACCTGCTCCTCGGGCCTTGACTCTTTCCTCTTCGGAATCAAGGGACCTCACTTCTCCCCACCCTTCTGACGAGATGGGTGTCCCAGGTGCACACATGACAGCAACCTTGTAAAGAAATTCAGCCTAGGGATTTTCAGCCTTGCTTCTAAACAAATTCAAGATCGTATCTAAGAAGAGCACAAAGTGCTTCCTCTACCACTCCACTTACATCATTGAACAATAGCACCAACCCGTGGGTCAGGAGCAGCAGAAAATGGAAACTAAAAGAAAATATTGGTGTGAGCTTAGGAAAGTCTCTTTGCATGACTGACTCAGGTCACTGCAGGCACTGTGCAGCTATGCAAAGGACTGCTTGGATAAAATGCCACACATAAGCCTCAGTGGGCCTGGTGGTGTGGAGACTGGTAGCATTTACTGAGGAGAAGCATATTGGCATCTCTGTTGGGTTTTAACCAGATCCACAGGATTCAGGAAATAAGCTCTCTGCCAGATGACACTCTGCTCCTAGCCATTCCTTCTGTTTACTTATCCTCCAAATTGCTCTAACTAGTGGCCTTTCTCCTGCTGTGAGCTTATTTGTGGAGAGGGCTAAATAAAGGATTTTTATGACAACAAAATGGCCATTAGCCCATAGGATGATTTCTTAAAACATAACTCTTCTTTTGTTTAGTACTATTAAAATCAATTAAATGAGAGAGTTTCTTATTATTATATCTTTGATTTGTGGGGAAAAAAAAAAAAAGGTCTGTTTCTTCCTGAAGACATATTTGAAATTAGCTTATCTTTGAACATATGTACTAATTCTATATATATTATTTTTCTCCTATTTACATAAACTATTAAAGGTAGATTCCCTCTTCTTATTGCTGTATCTTCCTAGTAGAGGCAAATAATTTTAAATATATATATGGATCTTTTTTCCTACTATATGTGATCTGGTGCATTTCTAGACTGTGAAGAGCTGTACCTTCTTTCAGAGAGAATGCAAACTCTTAATTTATGGGGGAAAGAAAGGAGTTATACTTTCCCTCTGTCATAATGTAGTCCTTTCATTACAACAGAAATGTGTATTTTAATTTAAGCATATTACTCTGCAAGTAATCATTACTTTTTGGATTTTAATACAGAGAATGTTGCAAAATGTAAAAATAAGGTATATCATGTATATCACACTTCCTAAGGCATATTCATGTGCTTTAAAACAAATCTGAGAAGTGACCAGGATAAAAGGCATTATAAAATAATCAACCATTTATAGAAACAGACATGAGAGTATACACCAAGACTGACTTGTCTCGAAACTAAATTCCTAACCCATCAACCTAAATAAAGTTTCTACTACACCAAATTTTTATTTTCTAATTAAACTTCAATACTAAGAAAAAAGCCAGAAAGTATAGATAAAACTTATTACAATCAACTGACAGTACCTTTAAGCTTCAAATATTAATTATATACAGTAACCTGGAAATTACGGTTTTTTTTTTTTCCCTCCACAGTCCTAGCCATTGATGCAAAAAAAAAAAAACAACAAAACAACAACAACAACAAAAAACAAGAGACTGATTTCAAATCACAAATCTCTTACAAGTACACTTTGAAGTAATAATACTGTATTGAATTTCTAAGTTTCATATAATACATATTAAGGAGATGGCCCTGAAATGCTATACAGTAAATATATACTTATTTCCTAACTCTCCTCAAATACTTAAAAAGTTAAAAAACGTCTCTGCTCATCTATAGCTGACTCATCTACGTAAACGTCCTCTGCTGGTCACAATCATTATCTTATTAAAAGATAAGATATACCTCTACAAAGATAAACATATCAAGTAATTGTACATAACAGGGATGTCTAGATTATAAAATCTCAGTGGGATGTAAATAAAGCATCTGATTCTCTGTGGGACTACGAACTGAAGACTGTCCACGTGGAAATAACGTGTTGTATCTGCCACTTTGTGAGCCACACTGCATTGTATTAATATTTTGGCATCAAGGGCAGGACAAACTCTGGGGGAAACAGGGTAAATATATTGTTTTTCAGTCTATGCATGTGTAAACTCTACACCATCTTAGTAAAAATCACAGTTCTTAATCTTTACAACCAGTAGCAGAATACAGTATTTGTAAAAAGTTATGGCATAAATGCAAGTTCAGTTTCAAGGTACCTCTTCTGAAACATTTTCACTGACTAAACAATCCATGTGGTTCTCTTCATTGTTTTTCACTTCTCTTCAGGTCTTAACCGGTGAGTTCCATATTGGACTTTATTCTATTATTTCTCAAAAGTTTCATTGATCCCTGCATGCATTCATAATTTCTTTCACCTAGCAAAAATTCTGAATATTGGATATGCTAAGCACTAGAGTAAAGAGAAAAAAGAGCTACCCCAGTCTCTTCCTTGAAGGTTTGAGTGCTATTATTATTCCCATATGGCAGATGAAGAACCTGAGGCTTAAGTATGATATGTGACATATCTAGTCCATGGCAGAGTAAGAATCTGAATTTAAAAATAACAGTAAAAATAAAAGCTAATCTTGGTTTAGGTCACAACATCCTTAAGTATGGGAACTAACTTTTACGTAGCTTCTAGTACAAAACTGTTCTTGGGGGTTCATGATTGAGGCAAGCGAATCTACACCAGGTAAAATGCATAGGATATTACAGGCTGAGGTCCTTCCCGAGACTTTAGCATGGCGCGCCCTTGCCTTGACCTCAGAACACTAGTTTATAAAGATATTAAGGGACTGTTCAGAATCAAAAGTACCCTGATCAAATGTATTCAGGACACACTGTGTATTGTATTATTTTCTAGAACAATCACAGGGCATATTACCTTTAAAGGTGGTAAGAAGTCCTTAATTATAGAAATTTTGCCCAAAGTTCGCACTGGCCAAACTTGATCACACTCATTTTTGGCAGCACACTTATTAAAACTATTATTGCTTTGCTGAGATGCTAGATGGGAAGGGAGGGAAGTACTGCATTCTGTTTTATAGATTCAGAGTAGATTTTTGAGGACCATGTTGTTCGTTTGGGTAGTTTCTGTAGTAAAAGGCGCTGTTCTGTGTCCTCCTCTGTCACTGTGCTATCTGTGATTCTGCTGTCACAAAGCACCAGCTCCCCTATCTCCTTCCTGACCCACACAGATATGCTTCTGGACCGAGGTCTTCGATTTATTTACTTCTACATAACCATACTAAAGCAACTGTTCTGAAGGATCCTCAGCTAAAACAAAACAAACAAACATAAAACAAAACACAAAGTCCAAATGACATATTCTGGGAAATCCTAATTGTATATATGATGGACATAGAATAGACCAATATTCAAAATACAACTAGGGGATTTTGTGGAGTAACAAAAAAAGGTTAGTCCTAAAGACATGAGAATGAATAAAATACAGGTAGTCCTTGACTTACAATGGTTTCACTTATAATTTTTCAGCTTTAGGATGGTATGAAAGCAATATACATTCAACACAGACCACAGTCTGAATTTTGAATTTTGATCTTTTCTTGGACTAAAAACACAAGGTATGATAGCCTGTCATCATACTAGACCTTGGCAGTGAACCACAGCTCCCAGTCAGCCACGTGATCACCAGTGTAAACAACAAAATACACTTACAACCATTCTGCGCCCAAGCATTGTGCTTTTTATTTTAGGTACCGTATTCAATTAAGTGGGATATTCAATACTTTATTATAAAATAGGCTTTGCATTAGACGATTTTGCCCAACTATAGGCTAATGTAAGTATTCTGAGCACATTTAAGGTAGACTAGGCGAAGCTATAAAGTTCAGTAGGTTAAGTATTAAATGCATCTCAATTTAAGTATTTTCAACTTATGATGGTTTCATCAGGATGCAACCCCATCCTAAAAAAAGGAAGAACTGTATTAGGATTTGGGAGATTAATATATTTAATTAACTTTTTTATTTTTCCCCAGGATTGAGAGCTACTTTCATACCTGCAATTTCCTGAGTCATAAGGCTGCAACCTATCTTGTGTCAGGATTTATGCTTCCTACAAGGCTGTGTTGGATACTAGAAGACACTCTGGTTATATAATGCCTTGCCTGAGAAAGTTTGAAAGAATAAAAACACTCAAAGAGTTTATTGCTCTGAAATTCTGAAATACAGATATGGGAATCTCAAGCTGTGGTAACGAAATCATTTGCAATATAAATGAATGCTAGCACCCTGTGAATGTTACTATTCTTTTGTCTCACGGTGTATTAGAGGACAAGAATGCATGAAAAGAATCTTTCACGAAGAACTGGTCAGGGACGCCTGGGTGGCTGGCTCAGTCGTTTAAGCAGCTGCCTTCGGCTCAGGTCATGTTCCCAGGGTCCTGGGATCGAGACCCACACTGGGCTCCCAGCTCAGCGGGGAGTCTGTTTCTCTGCTACTCTCCCTGCTTGTGCTCACTTGCTCTTTCTCCCTCTCTCTGACAAATAAATAATAAAATCTATTTAAAAAAAAAAGAAGAAGAAGAACTGGTCAGTACAACCTGCCTTGATCTGCACTATCCTCCAAGCTAGGGAGACTATCTTCTAAGCCAGCTATCTCCCAGACCCTGAAACAACCACATAGAGAAACTGAGTCAAAACTGGGTATCAGAATAGCACATATGTGGGGGCATCTGGGTGCTCAGTTGGTGGAGGTCTGCCTTCCACTCAAGTCATGATCCCAGGGTCCTGAGACTGGGCGTGCCTCAGGCTCCTTGCTCAGCAGGGAGCCTGCTTCTCTGTCTCCTACCCACTCGTGCTCTCTCTCACTATCTCTGTCCCTCTTTCTCTTTCTCTTTCTCTCTCAGGTAAATGGATAAAATCTTAAAAAAAAAAAAAAAAGAATATCACATATGCCAAAATGTCAGAGAGTAGAAGGATATCGGCCAGGGTGAGGTAGGGAACACTTCAGAGAGGACCTTTTTAAGGAGAAGAGGGGGAAAGGTGAGTGGGCGATGAAAGGGAGATTAAAGAGAGGAGCAGAAAGTAAAGGCAGGTTGGTATTAAGGATAGCGATTACCCTGTAAACCTAACTCACCAACCCAGAATGTTTCTCCAATTCATACCCTCTGACTGATCCTACACATTTTCTATAGGAGACCTAGCAAAGTAGGGCAATATGAAACTGAGTGGTTTTCATGGTGCTGAGATATTTGAAGTATAGTGAAAAATTGACCCCTTCAGCCTAAAGCGTGGTACAAATGCTTTAGCCATTATCGCACTTCTCTGTAAGAAAAGTAGAAACCAGGGATTTCTTTCTCTAAAAGAAAAGGGAATCCAACTGACAAAGCCAAAATACTGAGTGCCATTTCTGAGCACTTGTGTGTCCTTTGTAACTTAAGTTATTGATTATAGCAAAATGGGAAGGCTTTTCAACTTGAAGCTAGATAGGAAAGGTATTACAGAATGAGGTATCACTGATCAAGGACCAAAGTTAATGTTAATTTCTTGTCCCGGGATTAAATCATAATACAGGCAATATAAATTCAGTCTACAAAATCTACCTAAGGAACACAATGAGGTTTCAATTCCTTACAAGACATTTATTGATTTTTCACCCAGGGTTCAGACAGAAAAATTTTCCTCATCTATCCGAGCTGTATAAAATTTAATATTAATCCTTTCTTTGTGGGGGAAGCACTCTGAGGGTGATGGCCTTATGCACAGATGTCAGTTCCAGTTACCTGCTTCTTACAAGGGCAAAATTGCCTCTGGTGGCCCTGTGTTTTTAAACCCAAACCTTGAGACATTACAAGTCTTGATTCAACCAGAGGTGTTGCTGAAGTATCACCCTATATACTTCAGGATTGGCTTTCTCCTTTCTATTCTGACTCCCGAGATTTCTCTTCATGTAAACTCAGGTATACCTTTTTAAATAAACGTTATCTTTCATCATTTATAGGTTTTCTTGTAGTGGAAATCAGTTTTGCTTGTTTTCCATTTCTTTAACTTAGGCAGCCATATAATCATAAACAGGAAGTAGTTTCAAATAGTGTATTGTGTAACTTTTCCCTTTTGATATGTTGGCAGTTTCAAGTCCCATTTATAAGTTCAAAAAGCCATCAAAGGTATATATGTATTTGTCTTTATAGGATATAATTCAAGTACTGCTATCTAGTGAGTAGTAATGACTTTTTTATTATACTGTGGCCCAAACACCAAGCTTCCTACAATCATGGACATTTCTTCACTAAGAAAACAACGAATAAAAAGGCTAAGTAGAAACATTAGGCCACATACGAGGAGACTTCAAACAGCATTAAAGAAGACACAAAGTCAAGGAAAGAGAGAGATGATCACTTACATGATGTATAAGCTAATTAACTAAATGCTATATAGAAACTTGCATTTCCACTTCATTATTTCTATTTCCCTTTTCTATTTATTTGTATCCATTTGTTGTCTTTATTTGTTGTTGTTTTGTTAGAAGTACTTTTAAAACGTTTCAGGAATGAAACAAATCAGAATGAGTGATTTCCCAGAAGAGGAGACTCCCTAAATTCTACCACAATTAAATTTCCAAACAAACCACATAAAAGGGCAGCATTTTCCCTGGTTTCTACTATGACTAAAGGACCACAGTAGTACTGGTTTGTTTATTCCTTCCTCAATTAATTTTTAAGAAGACCTTCCTAAAAACAGTATGTGTGCTGCATGTCCAAGTAAAACACACATAAAATCCTCCCTCTACTCAAACACAGTCCAATATTTATTCCAAACAATAAATGCTATGCTACAAAGCATAAATAAGACAAGTGTAGAGCTGAAATTTACAGAAACCACAGAGGTGAAGCTGTGGAACCCGCTGACAAGGAGACCAGTGCTGGGTAGAGGCGGCTGCCACCATGATGGCCTGTCCCCCTGACCAACGCTACCCCAGGTAACACGGCTCAGAGCAACTCCAGTCAGCCTCCCAAGATTGCTGCCTGGAAAGAGAAGCAGAGGAAACCGTGGAAGAGAAAAAGCCTCTGCCATATATTCAGCTGAACTACCACTCAAGAAATGATAAACTAGTGGTATTTTCCTACTGCTAGACTCTCACAGAAAGAATTAATAAAAGATAAGTTCTAATAAAAAGAAAAATGAAGTCAGAAAAAAAAGGAGATATGGGAAGTAATTATAAACAATGAAGTCAATAAATCATGGTAAACATGTTGGTAAACCTAAGTATTAAATATAAAAATAAAATTAACATTTATTTATTTGAATGTTCAAAAACATGCTAGGCCTGTTCCATGTAATAGTAATATTGGGGCTAGAAAGAAAACAGTAAATTTTGGAAGAAAGTTAAAGCATGCTAAAGTCTTCCTTCATAGAGGGCTCTAAGGACTTTCAGATTTTGCTAAAAAACTGTAAAACTAAATACTGCACTGAAAAGCTAAGGTTCGCATTAAAGGATAGAAAAAAAAAAAAAAAAGAGGTACAGTGTCCTAAGATCTAAAATAAATGAATAGGCTCAGAAAATAACTTGATTGAGCCGCCTGGGTGGCTCAGTTGGTTAAGCGTCAAGATCTCAGGGTTCTGGGATTGAGCCCCACACCGGGCTCTTGGCTCAATGAGGAGTTGCATCTCCCTCTCCCCCTACCTCTGCCTCTCTCCCTGACTTGTACTCTCTTTCTAATAAATAAATAAAATCTTAAAAAGAAAGAAAGAAAATAAGAAAGGAGAAAAAGAAAATCAAAGCAAGAAAGAGTAAAAAGAAAACCCAAATTAAATTAGTATAAAGGAATATGTTTATGGTAGGAGTTTTAAAATATAAGGAAGACAAAAAAATGAAGAATATACCTTATTTTACCATTTAGATATATGTATAATCAACATTTCCTTTCAGTTCCTTCTCTGTGTACATAAATGTTTTTTCAAAAACATATAGTATATATACAATTAGCAATGCCTTTCTCTCAGTCATTACAAATATATTTTTATAAGTAAACATGAGAATACATAATAGAAGTTTTATGGCTACACTGCACTCTTTAAACAGTGCCCTTTAATCAGAAAATTGAGCTAGCTTCCAATTTTTACATTATAAACACTGACATAATAATAAATATTTATCCATATCCATCATGAAGAGTTTATTCTGCCAAGATACTCTTTGAGATGCAAACATATTTTATAAACTTAAAACACAAATAGGTCACTTAGAGGTAAGGATCCTGGCTATTAAATAAATTTGACAGTTTACTCATTAATTGGGCTATAATTTCTTATGTGACTTTGATTCCAGCCATCTAGACTCAGTTTGAGCAATTCCAATCACTATCCCAAGCACCCTAACCCTGAAAAATACCAGGTCTTGGATGATGGTACTTAATGTACCTCACGGTTTCCCAGAGGTTCTTAATCTCTAACCTAATTCATGAACTCCTAAACAAACTATTCTCTCTAATTTATAATTTTTTGGGGGGGGGAGTATATCAATTAAATTCTCAGCTCTGTCCTTTCTGACCACTATTAGTTCTCCTTTAACTGCTTTTGCTTTTCACTACTATTGCTGATGTTATTGATGTTGTCTTACTTATTTTTTAAGTCTAATGGCAATTCCTTACTGTAATTCACACTATAATTTCTCCGTTTCAAATGACTGAATTTTTTTTCTTTCATTAAAACATACAGTAAGTTAATATCTAGTGGTAGTAATATTGTGGTTTCCTTTTCATAGTTTAAAGAATTAAGTAATGTCCAAATTACTAAAAATAAAGAAATAGAATTCTGAGCACAGAGAAGTAAGCTGTAATCACACAAGAAATAAAGAATTTCTTGCCGTTGCATGAATAGGTACTTATTGACTGAAGTACTTTTATCAAATGCACAGTCATTAATTCAATAAACTAAAGGGCTGCACCAAGAATTAGAAGACAAGAAAAGCTACCCCTTTTCAAACTCAATTATCCTTAACTATACTTTTGGGTATGTCTTTTCTCTCTACTCAAATATACAATTTATTAGCTTCTTACTTTTATAATTAGCTCCACAAATTTAAAAAATGGAGAAAGATCTAGCAGTGTACAACTTAATCCAACAACTACATTTCTATGTATGTAAATATAAACTATTACTCTAAGCATAAAGCACTATATAAACACAGAAACATACTGTCTTTACTTACACTTACAATCAGTTTCCTTCAGGAAAAGACGCAAAATTGCAAACATTAAACATAAAATTGGTTCAAGAGAACAAGAGAGGAACTGAAATTTGGTCTAAGTTTCAAATCATGACTAGAGAGATAGGAAGGCACTTAAAAGGGTAGTACATCAAATGCCAAAGAACAGAGATGGAAAAGTATATGGTAGGCATGAAGGGCAGGGTGTAGATGCTAATCAAGAAGACCACAGGGTGGGGCGCCTGGGTGGCTCAGTGGGTTGAGCCTCTGCCTTCGGCTCAGGTCATGATCCCAGGGTCCTGGGATGGAGCCCCTCATCGGGCTCTCTGCTCAGCATGGAGCCTGCTTTCCCTCCTCTCTCTGCCTGCCTGTCTGCCTACTTGTGATCTCTGTCAAATAAATAAATAAAATCTTAAAAAAAAAAAAAGAAGAAGAAGACCACAGGGTTAGAGAAAGTAAGTCTGTGAGAGTAAATTGGTGCTACACTGAGGACTGACAGGCTTGGCTTGGGTTTTGGATTTCATTCTCTATGAAATGAACCAATCTGTAAGAGCTTTACCACTAACCCAACTGGGACAAAGATTAGGAGAGTCACAATTACTCTCATTTGTATAATACTCTAGACTCTGAGAATTAATTTCCTATCTATTGTCTCTACCTAGGCATGGCTTCTGGTTTCTGTCCTAGACATTTGCAAGGTCACTCTTCTATTCTTCAAATCCCTCTCAGTTGTGGGCTCCTAAGCACTACAGTCGCCTACAGAATTCATACCTGTTCGTCTGACACAAAATAAATTTAAAGTACCAGGGTCAGAGTTCTAAAATGTATCTGGATACATACAACTTCTTTTTATTCTGTCCCCAAAACGTAAGTTGAATTATTTCAGATACAAGTTGTGTCATTTTGGCTGCTTTTTCCATCAAATACGTGTTCATATACATAAGCAACTTTTTAAAATGGGATTCTCACATTATGATACAAAATTAAAATTCTCTTGGAAGAACCAGCACTTCATAATTTATAAAGGGCCAGGGCTGAGATTTGGAAAAGTCCTTGAATGAAAACTGTCAAGATCTGCCCTTCATAACCTTGAATACACACTGGAATTAGCATAATAGATCCTTAAGAAACAATTAACGATCCTCAGGCCATAACCCAGAACAATTAAATCAGAATCTTTGTGCTTGGGGCTTAACCACTGGTATCACTTGTAGGAAGCTTCTCAAGTGATTATAAAGTGTATTCAACTAGTCCTGTAGTTCTCAATTTAGCTGCACACATTAAAATAAATCGGGGCATGGCTCCACAATGACTAAGTCAGAATCCTTTCTGGTGCTACTCTGACAATTTTTAAAGCATATTCTAAGGTATGTCCAAGGATGAGGATCATGGATATAATCCATCCCTCTCATTCTAGAGTCCAAGGTAACTCAATTCTTGAACAAACTGGGATTGAAACTGTTCACATGACCTGTAAACTGTAGGCTCTTTTTCTTCCACAAGTCTGTAAGCCTAACGGTTCCCAGAACACTCTGTATGTCTCTCATTTTTCATCCTAGGCTCTCTAACTAGAATGCCACATTGAATCTTCCTGCCCAAATTCTACCCCAGTTCCACCATGAAAACTTAGCTTTGTGGCTTCCCTCTGATTTTCTGTAGCATGTATTATCTATAGCTCCTATATGGTATCATAGAAATAAAGGTATTTTTTAAAGATTTTTTTTTTAAATGTATTTATTTGGGAGAAAGAGAGAGAGAGCAAGTGAGAGCACAAGAGTGGGGGAAGGGAGAAGCAGACACCCGGCTGAGCAGGGAGGCGGGTCCAGGGCCTTGATTACAGGACCCTGGGATGATGACCTGATTCGAAGGCAGATGCTTAACCAACTGAGCCACCTAGGCCACCAGAAATAAAAGTATTTGTTGAGCCCTTGCTGTGTGTCAGGTACTAGGTACATGGAGCCATACGACATTATCTAATTTAATCTCAACAACTACTTCATGGGGTATGTACAGTTATTCCCAGTAAAAGAAATGGAGGCTTACAGAGGTTAAGAAATAAGCACACTGTATTTGGTCTCTGGCTGTGCCTAAAACTGTGTCTTCATCACCTTGGATATCAGTTCTTTTCATAAAGTAGGTACTTGATAAGACTCTTTTTTTAAAAAGATTCATTTATTTACTTTAGAGAGAGATAGCAGGGTAGGGAGGGGCGGAAGGGGAGAGAATCCCAAAGCAGACTCCCCACTGAGCATGGAGCCCCACACAGGATTAGATTCCAAGACCTTGAGATCATGACCCAAGCTGAAACCAAGAGTTAGACCCTTAGCCAACTGAGCCATCCAGGTTCCCCCTCAACAAAATTCTTGATAATCTTATGTTTTTTATGTGTGGAAAACAGTGGAGACAAATGCCAAACATTACTATTTATCATGTATGCACATAAGTATACAGAAGACTTGGTTTCTTTCCTACTCTGAATGTTACTGTTATGAACAATTCATATGTTAAAGTCCTCAAACCAAGTGAGAATGTAACCATGTTTGGAGACACAGATTTTAAAGGGATAATTAAATTAAAATGAGGTCCTGGTGTGCCTGGATGGCTCAGTAGGTAAGGAGTCCAACTCTTGACCTCAGCTCAGGTCATGATCTCAGGGTGGTGGGACTGAGCACTAAGGTGGGCTCTGAACTCAGCTGGGAGTCTGCTTGTCCTGTTCCCTCTGCCCCTACTCCTGGCTCTCTCTCAAATTAATAAAATCTTAAAAAAAAAAAACATTAAAATGAGGTTGTTAGGATAGCCTCTAATCCAATATGGCTGGTATCCTTATAAGAAGAGGAAATCTGGACACACACAGAGGAAAGGCAATGTGAAGACTCAGGTAGGAGATGGTCACCTACAAGCTCTGGAGAAAGTCCTGGAACATATCCGTCTATCATGGATCTTAGAAGAAACCAACACTGCCAATACCTTGATATTGGAGTTCTAGCCTCCAGAACTATGAGGAAAATAAGTTTCTGTTGTTTGGGCCATCAAGTCATATCTTTTATGACAGTCTTAGTTAAAGAGTACACTATTATCTCAGCCTCAGAAGAGTTTACTAGGATTAAAATTAATCTGGTCTTTGGCAAGGGATAGGTGCTTAAAGAAAAAAAAAAAAAACCCACAAAACACAAAAACAACCTAACTACAGAAGTTCAGCTTGGTAGAACTCAAAGATGGTTACAGGCAATAACAATTAAATCCAGAATAGTAATAAGAACTAGAGATACCAATACCACAATGTATGAAAAAGAATGATATAGGAGGTAATATCCATATTTCCAGTACGGCAGTTGGCCTCAGGGAAGTCAGTATCTAGACATTCAGTTTCTAATTACTGGACAGGGATTGGTGAGGGCAAGGCAAGATTGTTCTAGACGGACTTGGGCAGCAGAATTAGATCCAAGAACATAACCAAAACATGGCAAAAATGTAGTGCTTGGGCTCAGGAATCTGTTAGAAGTCAGATTGTTAGGACTGGGTCTAGACTGCAGACAGAACAAGTAGCTGGACTGCTAATTGCTAATCCTCAGAAGGTCTGGCTGGAGCTAGGGACAAGATGAGTTCCAAGCTCTTCCAGATACAAAGAGAAAATGGCTACAGGGGCTAGGAAATCAGGCAGACCTCAACACCCATAATGTCTCCTTCTCTGTTCAATAGTGTGGGAAAGGAGGGATTTTTTTTTTCCTTCTGAAGTTTCTCCCGGGTCTAAGATTCTGTTATTCTGTTAAATTGAACCAAAAGTAAGAACAACCTTTTCATTCACTGGATAAAATGGGTCAAAAACACTGCAGTATGATTCTGCATTTTAAAAGGATACTTAGAAACAACTTACTGAGATAAAATAGTGGCACTAAAATCTTCAATATCAAGTCTTTTTCTAAATATACTTTGAAACATAAATGTTTCCCCTTAAAATGACCTTTAGTTATAAATCTTTTAAAATATTCTATGTTAAAATTGTAAGCATATATTATATATAAATTTTGTGTGATTATTTTTGAAAATGTAGCCCAGATTTTAATTTAGTTTTTCCTGATTCGAGAATAGGAATCTCTTTTAGATGTAACTAAATGACTAATATTTCCAGCTATGGATTATTTTAGGAGAAATATTATTGGGTATAATCATGTTAGACTTACAGACTTCATTTCTTTTCTTTTTATAGAATTTCCTTTTAATCACAGCTCTTGTTTTAGAATCAAGGCGATTTTTTTAGTAGTTATATATTGGGCAAAAATTGTAACTCTGAAAAAGCCAGCTTCTCACCATGATGACTTCCAAAATTTGCTTAACACATATTCTTAGAAATTAGGAATTAGCCTGTTGGCTCAGACCACACACATGCGCGCGCACACACACACACACACACACACACACACACACACAGAGTTATTTGTGTCCTCTCAATCTCTTCCTAAGATTTATATTGCACAGATGGTTAAAACAGCTAATGTCCATTCCATATCCACTGTAAGAAGAAATTAGTCCTCAGAACCCCTGTAAGGCATATAAACTGTAAATCTAACAGCCTAAATCATGCCTCTTTCATTAGTTGAAAGGGAGAAAGAAACTCATCTGTCCCTCAGCAACACCAGATAGTAGTCTCCCTTCTCTTTTGTGATAATTCTCTTTGCTACCCTCTCTAATATCAAAGAAAACCAGGACAGGTAAAACTGTTGGGCTTTGGTACTAAATGTCATCCTGTCCAACTGCTGGCCCTACAGCAATCTCTTTCCTCTAAACAGATTAAGAGGGTAAATTTAAAAAGATGTTAGAGAAAGCATTGGGTTGAAAGTTAAGAAGTAGAGGCAGAGGTCTATAGAATTGTGTTTCATCAGCATCTGTGTGAAATGGGTCGACCCGAAGTACCTAAAAGGAAACAGGACAAAAGAAAATGAGGTGGGTTCTTCTGAGAGACCCACTAAGGGCAGGGGTTATGTTCTAATCATATTGTCCCAAAGCCTGATAAGTGCCTATCATATAGTAGAAACGCAATAAAAGTTAAAAGAGAAGCCAATTCTCTTATAATTCTATGTGGATCTATCGCTGTTTTGAAGTTCTGGAAGCTAAAATGCCATTTATGAAAGGCCCCAGAAGATACCAAAATTGGTTATTTGCAACTTAATAAAGGGGATGTTAAATAGCAGTTTATGTTTTCCTATTCAAATGGGTATCAAATTAATGCATACACAAGATGAAAATTAAATAAAGGCTTGATACATAGCTACAATAATTCATTTCCCCTCACATACCTTCAGCCCACGCTATCAATTCCACTTCTCAAAATTATTTTCAAATATTTATTTTCTTAGTCCTTCAAAGTACTCTATTTTTTTAGAAATAATTTTCTCTATATGTTGACTGCCTTATTGGAGATATTATCTACTGCTTTCTAATAGTAAGATAATACTTATGGTTAAAACTTAGAGACTATTTTTTTAAAGATTTTATTTATTTATTTGACAGAGAAAAAGAGACAGAAGAAGCAGGGGGAGAGGCAGGCAGAAGGAGAAGCAGGCTCCCCTGCTGAGCAGGGAGCCTGATCTGGGACTCAATCCCAGGACCTTGGGATCATGACCCTAGCGGAAGGCAGATGCTTAATTGACTGAGTGACCCAGATGCCCCTCATTAGAGCCCTTAGCTCACTTTATGTCCTTTTGCTTTCAAAAGCCAAGAGTTTTATTTCTCCTTTTATACTTCTGTATTTAAATATACATAATCCTGTATTTCTTGTCCTAAAATTTGAACAGGCTATTTTAACTTTTGAACATTTTAGATGAGAATATTCATGTGTTAACTGCACTTCTCCCCTGTCCAAATCCTTTCATCCCCCATGTTGGTCAGTTTTACCTTTATTTTGACATGGACAAAAAAAAAATTTTTTTAATTTTTTATTTTTTTATAAATATATAATATATTTTTATCCCCAGGGGTACAGGTCTGTGAATTGCCAGGTTTACACACTTCACAGCACTTTTTTTTTTTAAAGATCTTACTCATTTATTTGACAGAGAGAGAGTGAGAGACACAGTGAGAGAGGGAACACAAGCAGGGGGAGTGGGAGAGGGAGAAGCAGGCTTCCTGCTTAGCAGGGAGCCCGATGTGGGACTCCATCCCAGGACCCTGGGATCATGACCTGAGCCAAAAGCAGATGCTTAACAACTGAGCCACCCAGGCACCCCAATGCAGACAGAATATTTATTCAATTATGTAAACATATATAAGTATTCAATGTAGAATGGAGTTTATTCTACAAATTGAAAAACAGTAAGGGGCTCTTACAATATTATTATATATAAATACTCCAGAACCAGGTAAAAATAATGTACAGAAGTTTCAATTTCCTTTTTTAGGTATGAACTATCAGTTCAGAGGAAATTGTGCCTAGGTTAATACTTGAATGGGCTGTATCGATTATTTTAATTTAATGTCATATTTTTGTTTGCTTCATATTTGAAACTTTATTTTCCTTAACAGTTTTTTTGTTTGTTTGTTTACTTTTCTCTTATTCTCAGTCTTTGTTCCTTTTTATTGTTGAAAAAAGAGACAGCCTTTCCTTACCTAGTCAAAAACGTCATGTAACTCATCAGTCATTGGATATTTCTTAGAATCCATGACATTATCCTTAATAAAGATTTTCTTTGAGGAGCCTCCTGGAAATGGTCTCTGGTTTTAATTTTTACGGCTCGCTTTCTACACACAATGTCATTCAGAGATTTCTTTGCACTGGTTTCCTGGGATAGCTCCGCTATTTCTAGTTTCTAATTTGTCCCAATTTTTTTATTATTATTCTAAGTTTTCTTGAATATCGATACATCTTTAAATAGATGTATCCATTTCTCTGAAGGAAATTGCAAAGTAGGTTTCCTGAGAACCTGGAGGTGACTGATGGTTTGGCTGTGCACAGGATTGTAGTTTCAAAGGGTTTTGATCCATATACCTTAATACAAAGGTATTGAACAGTTATAGTCTAGAATCTACTGCTGATCGAAGTCTAAGGACAGTTTAACCCTTCCTGTTGTGTAAATGACCTAGTTTTTTTCTTAACCTCTAAAAGTTTATAGATTTTTTTCCCTTATTCCTTGGCATTTTTAACGGTGTTAAACTTTCTCCTATGTTTCACAATTATAACCTCTGGACTCATCCTCTGAGTTCCTATGTGTTTCCTCATGGGTCAGTTTCAGTTTCACGTTCACTTCTTTTTTTTGAACCGAAAGAGGTTTACAGGCTTTGCATTAGCTGTTATTCTAATATCTCAGATCAAGTTATTTCACTTCCTGGCTAGGAGAATCAACTCATACCTGCGGCAAGTTTGGGATCTTCAGTCCGGTTATATAGTCTCATATCTTGTCCAGATATCCCTGTCCAAGCACGTCAGTGTTAAGGGTTTTGGTACGCAGAGCTTTCCCTTTAAACTTAGTTAATAACTTGAATTTTTCAAAAAATATTTTACACAGAGTATCTGTGTGTTGGGCGAGGAAGCTGCCCTGGGCGTGGGGCATAGGCATTTCGGGATGTGTCAAACTTGACCAGGAATGTGGCATTTCATACTGTTTGGTTTCTAGCACCCTTCTGCTCCTGCACTAACTTCTTACTTGTAGGGTCTACTTACTCATCTTGATTTTTTTTTTTTTTTTTTTTTTTTTTTAGCTCCTCCTGCTGGTGCTCTTCATAATTTGTGGCCTTTGTTGTTCAATCATGTTGAAGACTGACTCCTGGCTGGATTTCTGTGTGTAGCTGGTGAGAATTTCCACGTAGGTCTTTTTAGCCACGCTGTAATGGACACTAACAGCATCTCCAGCATCTGTGAATGAATGGAGCTTGGAAGCTCGCAGCCTTCACTTTAGGGTAAACAACATATGGAACTCCGCATTAAGCCATATGGGTGCGGGGGCAACAGCTCCAGATTCTCTGGCTTTTGCCCAGGCGATTCACTGGATTTCTTCTGGATTTATACCTGGGACTTCAGTGAGGGGCTGCTCTTGCTGTCGGGTATGGGGTAAAGAGGAGGAGGGAATGGTAGGGGGAACAAACAGAGTGATGCAGTTGCTCTTCAACAAATGTTGAATGCATCTGCCAGTCTGAAGCTCTCCTTCTCACTTCCTGCTCCACAGACTCTGGCATCTGGGTCTCAAGTTTTCATGAGGTGCTTCGTGGCAAATAGTCTTCTTCACCACCACACTCGCGTTCACTTGAAAACCTCTTATGTCTAAAAGTAGGAGCTAGAGTGTATTATGCTAAGGGAAATGAGTCAGTCAGAGGAGGAAATACTGCATAATTTCACTCATATGTGAAATTTAAGAAGCAAAAGAGATGAACATAGGGGAAGGAGAAAAGAGAGGGAGAGAAACAGGGAAGCAAACCAGAAGTGACTCTTAACTATAGGGAACACGCTGAGGGATGCTGGAGGGGAGGTGGGTGAGGGGTCGGGCTAAGTGGGTAGATGGGTATTCAGGAGGGCAACTGCTGTGATGAGTACTGGGTGATATATGTAAGTGATGAATTACTAATTCTACACTTGAAGCCAATTTTATCACATATATATGTTAACTATTAAATTTAAATAAAAACTTGAAATATAAAATAAAAAACACAAAATAAATAAAGCCGGGTAGGCTACTTTCTTCTTTCCATTCTAAAAACATCTCATCTGCTCATAGCTCACTTTCTTTTTCTTCATTTTTATGGGATCTCATGGGGTAAGAAAATCAATGCTTAGGTTTGGGTAGTCATTTGAAGACGAAGTCTTTTAAGTTATTATCGTTTTCAGCTTACAATTTATTTTTAAATGTCTGTAGCCAAATTCTGACCAAAGAACCTGATTTTATCTTAGTGCATCCTGTCTCTCGATAAAGTCCCCAATAAGAATCCTCTAGATAGCCAATAAAAAAATGTCATGAAGGCAGAAACCATGGCTATATGTGTGTATTTATTTATTTAATCACTGTACCTCTAGAACCTAGCACTGGGTGCCTGGAATGCAGTAGGTTTTTATAGATATTTTGTTTAATATCATGTGTATCATCCAATATTCATGTAATATTACATATAAACTAATATATAAATAAATCTGACCAAATTTTTTAATTGCAAGTTAAGTTATAGGAAGAAGGACCACGACTACCAAAAGGATATAAAATACATTCCTCACTGTCAAAATACACAAGTAACTCAGTAGCTTTTGGTCAGAATCAAAAGTTCTGTCAACGGTAGGCATTGTACTGCTGGAGCACAAAGAAGATACTCCCAATATTTTAATGTTTAATGTTTAAAGTTTAATGATTAAAAAATAACATAAAGAATTACATTTACATTTAAAGAATTTAGTACCCGATTTTTGCAAGGGTTTCCAACTCTTGTTCCTGATTCCCCAATGATTAAGTTGTCAGGCACACAAACTTAATAGTCAATAATTCACAATACCTAAACCCTATACTCTGGCCCATGGAAACAGTCTTTGTCTTTAGGGGGAAAGTTCACACCTGGTATTAAAAGTCCATAGTCTTATTTGATACCCTTGCAGGGATCATTTCTTAGAGTAATCCAGATACCACATGCTCCTAAAAGGACTGCTAAACACTGCCTAGCAGTAATAGTTACAAACAAACCAGTTAGCCCTTGTTAGACAGGCTGACCTCAAGCCGTGCACAGAGGACTTGAAAAGGAATAATCAATTTGTGTTGCATTTTCTGAGTTTATTCAAAGTCAGTAAGCGGGAGGGGATAAAAAAGGAAATCCTGTTATCCAATGTCAGGCTCTTCTTCCAACTGGCTCTGTCAGAGGATTTATACTTTAAGTTCCTTGTTAAGTTTAAGTAGCTTACTCCCCTGATCAAGACAGCAAAACTTCCGTGTTTCTTCTCAGAACTGGTGCCATTTCTTTCTCTCCTCTACACTGGCACCATCTTTGTCTCTTTCTTTCTTCTCAGACCTCTCTACTCAATTCCTTGAAGCACAAATCTTTACTAGGCCTTGCCCCAGTGGGTCATATTACACATTTCGTTTATACTCAACTGCTGTCTTATAAACAAGAATTAGTTCACTATCTTTTTCTTCAAAAAGAAATTTATGTTTTAACATTTATAAGCTAAGAGACAAAAGATGTCCAATTTTCCCCAGATGGCAAAAGCAATATGGCATTCACTTTGAAAACATGTGATAACTGACCTCAATTTTGAGACAAGCCCACTAGAGCTCACTGTTAATCCCTCTGTGCGTGTGTGTGGCGGGGCGGGGGGGGTATATAAGTGGAATTATACCATACATAAAAGATTATATTGAATATAAAGGCTGTGTTGCCTTCCAGATGCTATTTGACTAGGTTTTTTTTTTGTTGTTGTTGAATTTTAGGACAGAGCAAAATTATATCAACATACCTAGAAAAAAATGTTCCTTTGAGGTATTTATTAAACTGCAGAGAAATTAAACACATTTCATGGTGTAATTTTCTTTGCTTATTTTTCTACAGAATGTAAACTCTATGAGGGCATGAAACATATATTTTATCTTTTCTTTTTTTAAAAATTTTTAATTTTTTTATTCACATATAACATATTATTAGCCCCAGGAGTACAAATCTGTGAATCGCCAGGTTTACATACTTCATAGCACTCACCATAGCACATACCTTCCCCAATGTCCATAACCCCACCATCCTCTCCATACCCCCCATATTTTATCTTTTATAAACATCAGTTTATATATGGAAAGTGTTAAATACATATTTGCTGATAAAAAATAAACCAACTGCATAACGATAAAATTAGAATAATAATATCAATGACAAAAATGGTATACACACAGTAAGTAGCTACCTTATGCCAGTGATATGGTCTAAATGTTGTGTCCCCCCAAAATTCACATGTTGAAATCCTAAACCCCAGAGATGATGTATTAGGAGGCAGGGCCTTTAGGATGTAATTAGGTAGCAAAGGTGGGCCTTCATAAATGGGATAGTGCTCTTATAAGAAATTCCACAAAGCTCCCCAGCCCCTTCAACCAAGTGAGGAAATAGCAAGAAGGTACTAGCTATGAACCAGGTGGAGGGTTTTTAGCAGAACTCGACCAAGTGGGCATCTTGACCTTGGACTTCCCAGCCTTTAAAATATAAGATATAAATTTCTGTCATTAATACACTACCTAGTCTGGAGCAAAACAGCAACAACAAAAACAACTTTTTTTTTTTTTTTTTTTTTTTTTGGAGCCTGAACAGAATAGGAGAGCCAAGCATTGTGTTTAATGTTTACTTATATGTGTAACTCTTAAACTGAACTAGCAAATGAATGGATGTAAAACTGTGCCTTACAACAAATAAGAAATATATATTTGGTCTTAGTGAAGGTTCTAGTAAAGAGCTTCTAAAATCACTGGGGTTTTCTGGGGTGCTTCTGTGGCTCAGTGGGTTAACCATCAGCTTTTGGCTCAGGTCAGGATCCCAGGGTCCTGGAGTCCAGCTCCTTGCTCAGTGGGAAGCCTGCCTCTGCCCCTCTCCCTGCTTCTGTTCTCTCTATCTTTAAAATAAATAAAATCTTTAAAAAAGTTAAAAATAAAAAACTTGGAATTCCCCAAGTGATGAAAGCCATAAAGGTGTCTTTTCTTAGGTTAATGAGGTGACTATTAGTACATGTGCTTCAGAAGCCAGCACTTACCAAGGTGACTTTTGGACCACACGTAAGGATGGGGACTGGTTGCTTGGAGAACCAATCATGTGATTAGAGGATTGGAACTTCAGGTTCCAGTCCCCGGACTTCCTGGAAGAAAGGGACTGGAGGTTGAACCAACTGCCAATAGCCAATGAGTTAATCAACTCTGCCTACTAGATTCTGAGAACTCCCAGGTAGGGAGCACATGGAGGTGTTAGGGGCATGGCATACCTGGAGAGGGCATGAGAGCTCTGTGCCCTTTCCTCAGAATCTGCACTATGCATCTCTTCCACCTGGTCATTCCTAAGTTCCATCATTTTATAATAAACTAGTTACCTAGAATCCAAATGGCTTTCCTAAATTCTGTGAGCATCTCTAAGAAATGAATCAAACCCATGGAGCGGGTTGTGGAAGCCTCTGATATACACCTGTCGGTGAGAAGCACAGGTAACAACCTGGGCTTATGACTGGCATCTGAAGTGGGGAGCAGTCTTTTGGGACTGAGCCCTTAACCTGTGGGATTTGAGGCTATCTCTAGGTAGAAAACATCAGAATTGAATTAAGTTGAATTCACTAGGACATCTTGCTGGTATATGAGAATTGCTTGTTGGTGTGGCAAGTCATTCATTCTCTCTCTCTCTCTCTCTCTCACACACACACACACACACGGGAACTGAGTCCATAATCCAAAATAATGGGCTATAATTAAAATGCAATTTCAATTTGTCTCCCACTGCCCTTTAAATTTTATTGTATGGGGATAATCTTCCCTTGACCCTGAAACTCAAAACATGGCATCCACTCTCCTAAGACAGCTCTTCGCAAACCAGTTTTCCTCTTCTTGCTCCATTAATCTTATAGGACATAAAAATAGTTTTTACCTTTTCTTTATGTCTTATACATATGAGTGATTATCTCACACTCATTGTGATATTAGATATTTATGGTACAGGTTCCACAAGAAAAATCAAAACAGGAAGAATGTTAATGTAGCATCCTACTTTACATGCATCATCTCATGAAAACCCTCAATAATCTTACCATGTGGATAGTGGACACTCTTGTCTCCATTGAGCCCACCAGCGAACTAGTACTTACAGAGGTTAAGTAACTTGTGCAGAGTTACAGTACACTGTAGATTATCATAGCTGGTTCCCTAGATCGTCCTTTAAGTAGACAATGGTGGGGTTTGGTAATAAAGCCTTTAATCAATATTACAGAGAATGGAATTTCTAATTCATTTTGAAGGAGGAAAATGTCTCTGCTACACTGATTAAAAGGTACGTTATTTACAGTTAATGTTTCATTTTGTAAACACTGAGTTGGGATCAGTTAAAATATTAGAATAAGGCAACTATTTGATTGGAGTTTATTTTCAAGGCATTTATTGAAAATGAGATTCATTATAAGAGAAAAGAGTTGTTTGAGACAATGGCACATGTGATGCTCCTGTGTTCCCAGAAGAGATTTAAGTCCAACTTCAGAGGTGTGTGTATAGTCACCAGTGTTCCCAGAATGGTAATTCCAAAGGAAGGGAAAGAGGGAGCAAAGGCAGTAAGCTCCTCACATTATACCAGCTCCATCCTTCCAATTACCCATGCCACTTGTCATTTTTTTTCTTTCACAATCTGTCGGTATTGTGAATAGTTGTGAGAATCAATTTGGTCTGATTCTATGCCCACTGTGATTTAAAATACATATTCAGTAAGAACTGATGTAGAGTCTTTACTTTAAGAAATGGGAAAATATACATATATATAAGTATACATAGTTACATCCATTAAGAGTTACCTGCACACCAGAAAAATGAAATTGGACCATTTCCTTACACCACACACAAAAATAGACTCAAAATGGATGAAGGACCTCAAGGTGCGAAAGGAATCCATCAAAATCCTTGAGGAGAACACAGGCAGCAACCTCTTTGACCTCAACCGCAGCAACATCTTCCTAGGAACAACGCAAAAGGCAAGGGAAGCAAGGGCAAAAATGAACTATTGGGATCTCATCAAGATCAAAAGCTTTTGCACAGCAAAGGAAACAGTTAACAAAATCAAAAGACAACTGACAGAATGGGAGAAGATATTTGCAAACGACATATCAGATAAAGGACTAGTGTCCAGAATCTATAAAGAACTTAGCAAACTCAACACCCAAAGAACAAATAATCCAATCAAGAAATGGGCAGAGGACATGAACAGACATTTCTGCAAAGAAGACATCCAGATGGCCAACAGACACATGAAAAAGTGCTCCATATCACTCGGCATCAGGGAAATACAAATCAAAACCACAATGAGATATCACCTCACACCAGTCAGAATGGCTAAAATCAACAAGTCAGGAAATGACAGATGCTGGCGAGGATGCGGAGAAAGGGGAACCCTCCTACACTGTTGGTGGGAATGCAAGCTGGTGCAGCCACTCTGGAAAACAGCATGGAGGTTCCTCAAAATGTTGAAAATAGAACTGCCCTATGACCCAGCAATTGCACTATTGGGTATTTACCCTAAGGATACAAACGTAGTGATCCAAAGGGGCACATGCACCCGAATGTTTATAGCAGCAATGTCCACAATAGCCAAACTATGGAAAGAACCTAGATGTCCATCAACAGATGAATGGATCAAGAAGATGTGGTATATATACACAATGGAATACTATGCAGCCATCAAAAGAAATGAAATCTTGCCATTTGCGACAACATGGATGGAACTAGAGCGTATCATGCTTAGCGAAATAAGTCAAGCAGAGAAAGACAACTATCATATGATCTCCCTGATATGAGGAAGTGGTGATGCAACATGGGGGCTTAAGTGGGTAGGAGAAGAATAAATGAAACAAGATGGGATTGGGAGGGAGACAAACCATAAGTGACTTTTAATCTCACAAAACAAACTGAGGGTTGCTGGGGGGAGGGGGTTTGGGAGAAGGAGGTGGGATTATGGACATTGGGGAGGGTATGTGCTTTGGTGAGTGCTGTGAAGTGTGTAAACCTGGTGATTCACAGACCTGTACCCCTGGGGATAGAGTATTATGCCTCCATCAGAAAGGATGAATACCCAACTTTTGTAGCAACATGGACGGGACTCGAAGAGATTATGCTGAGTGAAATAAGTCAAGCAGAGAGAGTCAATTATCATATGGTTTCACTTATTTGTGGAGCATAACAAATAGCATGGAGGACATGGGGACTTAGAGTGGAGAAGGGAGTTGGGGGAAATTGGAAGGGGAGGTGAACCATGAGAGACTATGGACTCTGAAAAACAATCTGAGGGTTTTGAAGGGACGGGGGGTGGGAGATTGGGGTACCAGGTGGTGGGTATTATAGAGGGCATGGATTGCATGGAGCACGGGGTGTGGTGCAAAAATAATGAATACTGTTATGCTGGAAATAAAAAAAAAAACACTGAAAAAATAAAATAAAAATTTTTAGAAACCCAAAAAAAAAAAAAAAAAAAAAGAGTTACCTGCACACCAATTAAGCATACCCATTTACACTTTTATTTAACATTTTATTATTTCAGGGGAGAAACATATGTGTTTATAAAACAATGCTAAGGCACAGAAGGCAGCAAGAGTATTGTCACCATGTGATTTTTTAAAGATTTATTTATTTTAGAGCAGGGAGGGATGGGGGTAAGGGCGGTACAGCAGAGGGAGAAGGAGAAGACGACTTCCCACTGAGTGTGGAGCCCCAGTGGGGCTCCATCCCACAACCTTGAGATGACCACCCCAGCTACAACCAAAAATCAGATCTTCAACCAATGGAGCCACCCAGGTGCCCCACCATGTGACTTTTAAAAAGCTCATACACAATATGCATAAATATATGCACACTGACTTATAAGTCAAACATAAGTCACAGAGGTATGCTTAAAGAGCCAAATGATCCCCAATACATATAATACTTTAATTTCTGTCTCCCACTGTCCTAACAATTTTATTCCATGGTGACAGTCTTCCCTTGACCCTGAAACTTACAACATGATATCCACATCCTGCTAAGTAATCTCTTCCCAAATCACTGTCCCAAGACAGCTATTTTAACTTGAGATGCAGTAATTATGACGGAGTGGACTTTCTTAACTATTCCCAAATACATATATCCATTCACCCATACATCTGTATATACATCCAGCCATCTATCTAGACAGATAAATACCTAGATGGATATATGTTTGTATATGTATATCTATCTATCTATCTATCTATCTATGTAGAGAGAGAGAGAAACTAGACAAAGAGGACACAGCAGTTTGAAAATAGAGAAAATGAGAAAGTTACTTTTTATAAATTTGTAATATTTAGTATATAATTTAACAACTCTAAGACAGGCCAGAAATCTCTAAAAATAGTTACTCCACATTATTACTAAGAAACATTACAACAAAGATGATGACCACCACTACTCAATTTAGGACTGTGGCCAAATTAAATGGGAGTGAATAGCAAAATGAAAGAAATACATAATCTCAACATTAAATTGAAGTACTTTCTAGACCAGTGTTATGTTATCTAAAGGAACTTTCTGTGATGATTGCTCCTGAGCACTTGAAATGTGGCTAGTGTAACTGGGGAACTGAATTTTTAAGTTTCTTTAGTTGTAATTAATTTAAATAGCAACATGTGGTCAAGGTATTGCAGATGGCAGAACAAGACCAAAAAAAAATAAAAAGCCAGCTTATCACACAATGCTCCAAAATGTTTTGTGATGTGATAGGTAAAATAAACTTTGAACTACAAAGTTACTATCCAAACAATATATAACATCAGCATGGTACACTTTCTTCACAAGCTGTGAAGAAGATTGACCCCAAACTTGAAAAATACAAACTTGAAAAATACTACGTCTCTGGAGTATCACACCACTAAAGTTAAAATAAACAAATAAATAAAAGGGTACATTCCCCCTTTTCAGGAATAGTTTTGGTTTTCTAGAAAAGTGTTTCCCCTAAAATCCACCCCAAAATAATAGCTTAAAAACACAAGACTGCATACTGAACTTCCCAGAATGACAAGAGCCAAAGTCTTTAAGAACTTTTGTAACCCAAATTTGAAGCTTGTGATTATGTTTCAAAATTCTACCAAAAAGAAAGCTAGCAAGCAAAGCAAGCTAAAACCTTCTACTCTGTTCTCTGTGAGGCTGTGTCTGTAAGCATTCCACGCCGCACTTTTTCCCCCACTTCCGTGGAACTATGGAGATGTAAAGGACATACAGCTCCGTATAAATGTTAAGATATACCGCATAATGATCTGACAGCCAAATGATTACCAAAGTTTCGCTAGCATCCATCTTCCTACCTAGCTAGAATTCGTTTTCCCCCTGGGATGTGAACTTTCCGAATCTACCCTCAGAACTTTGTAACACACCATACTGCAGTGTTAAGTACGGTCATCACGTGACACCTTTCGACCCGCACTTCTCCCCCCGCCCACTCCGCACACACGCGCCTCGGATCCCCCTGCGCGCGCACCTCCGAGCTCCGCACACCCGCGCCTCCGAGCTCGGCCTGGGCGCGCCTCCGAGGCGCAGCCGCGTCCCGGTGCCTGCGGGAGCCGCTCTCCGCCTTACCTTTCTCGCTGACGCTCTCGCTCTCGAGCTCCACGTCCTCGCAGCTGGTGTACTCCGGCGTGGACACGCCCTCCTCCTCGGAGCTGCTCACGGACATCTGCCGCTTCTTGCCGCCCCTCTTGGAGCGGTGCGGCTTGGGCGGAGACGGCCGCACGGACTCGGACTGATCCGAGCTCAAGGAGTCGTTCCGCAGCATCGTCTCCACCTTCTCGCGCTTGGACTTCCTGATGAGGACGGCGGAGCTGGGGTCCAGGCGGCTCTGCTTCCTGAGGGGCTCCTGGGCTTTGGGCTCCAGGGCTTCTGCGGGGACCGGCCCATGCCTGGGTGCCGGCGGGCTGTGGTTCGTGAGCTGCTTGGCGCCCGGCGCCCTGGCTTCCGCAGTCCTCTCGGCCGAATAGGCCCGCGGCGACTCCGGCGGCGAGGCCCTGGCGGCGGCCGGGGCGCGCTTGCCGGCCTTGCTCTCCGGCAGCGCGGTGCCCGCCTCCGTGCGCGGGAGAGCCACGTCGCTGTGGCGCCGCTCGTGCCTCGCACGGGACACGCGGGCGTGCATGCGCATCTGCTGCTCCTCCGGCGGCGGCTTCACCGGGTACCGCGCCAGGTTCGGATCGCTGCGGTACCTGGTCTGGTACTCCTCCTCTTTCCTCTGCTTCTCGTCGTCCGCCGCTTTGCGGTCCTCTCGCTTTTCCGGCACGTCCGGGTAGTCTTGTGACCGCCCTTTCTCGAGCCTTCGGCTTTCCCGCCTTTCTTTCCGCTCGCGTTCTTCCACCGCCCCCTCTCCCGGCGGCGCTGAGGACTTGGGCACGCGTTTCCGCTCGCTCTTCGGGGCTCCTTTACCGTTCTGCTCCGAGAGCCCCGGAGTCTTCTTCCTGTGATAATTCGGGGACGTGAAGAGGGAAAGCAATGTATAAAGCTACAAATGGAGACCAGATCTAAGAAGCGTCGTTTCTTCGCATTCCATTTAAATCCTTTCAAAGGACTCGCTATAATTTGACGTCTAATTAAGCCAGTTGATAACCGCATTAAACCTGTGTATCTGATTAGCTTTCTAAATAAAGCTCTTTACAGAACAGCATCCCAAGGAACTTTAAAAAGTTGTTTTCACATTTCAGATTCTCCATAAATTAGCTAGATGAATAAAAAGGACCAATAAATTAATTCAATAAATGAACAAGTTGTATGCTAAATTCTGCTGTGAATGCAAGACTTAAAAATGTTTTAGATGAAATTAATATGGGTAATAACATAGTACCAAAAGATAATACACACATGTCAGCTCAATTCTAAATATATACTTGATATACACATAGTGACAATCTATCATAATAGAAACTTTTAAAGAAATGTGAATACAAGTATGTCCATTTCAAAAAGTAAATCTAGTGGCACTTCTTTAATAGTAGAACAGAAGTAATTTTAACAAGGTCATGTGCACCTAAACAATTTTAAGGGAGTTGTTTAGGAAATAAATGATTGAACCTTAGCCTTCATTTTCCCTTCCTTGGGCAAAAATAATAGAAATACTGAAATGTTTCTAATTATTATTCATTTTTCCTCCCCCCTTCTTTTCCCTCTCCCCCATTTAAGAACATAATGCAAAAAAACAAACAAACAAACAAAAAAAAACAACCCACAACCCCCCCCCCCCCCACACACACACAACAGTTTTGTGTTCCACTTTTCTCCCCATAAGGTTGAAGGCACTGCAAAGATAAAAGGTTCTGGCAGTCTTTAAATATTGTAGATATCTCACTCATTTGCCCCTTTCAGCCCTTTTTTGTACATTGGAGTGCCCCTAATTTGGGGAAGTTCCAGCAATTATACCAGAAGTTACAAAAAGTAGAGGCCTTGTCCAAAGTGTCCTGACACTACATGATAAACCATGCTTTTAAGGTGGGAACAACCTAAGCTTTTCTGTTCTTTATTTTATTTTATTTTATTTTGAGGCCCATAAAGGGCTTTCCAAAAGGAACATCTTTTGACTGAAAGTACAAAAGCAGACATCATCCATAAAAATCAAGAAAAAGGGCGCCTGGGTGGCTCAGTTGGTTAAGCAACTGCTTTCATCTCAGGTCATGATCCTGGAGTCCTGGGATCTAGTCCCGTATCAGACTCCCAGCTCCACGGGGAGTCTGTTTCTCCCTCGACCTTCTCCCTTTTCATGCTCTCTCTTACTGTCTCTTTCTCTCAAATAAATAAATAAAATCTTTTTAAAAAACCAAGAAAAAAATACAAGATGAAGAAAAGGGCAATTTCTATTGTGGGTTACCAAAGTACCTTGGTGTCAGTTTGAGGAGGGTCTAGTAATGGTGGAAAGAAAAGGTGAAGGGTTTCAAACAGCATAAGTAAGCAAAATAGCATGGCAAATTGTGCTGTGGACATTTAGTTCACAATGGTCTTTTGAAGTGAAAGGGATTTTCATCGGAGGGTGTAATTCCAAGGGTGGCTCTGCAGTTTTACAATGTAAGTTAGAGTCTAAAAAGGATCATGTATCAATGATCAAACATTGTTTCCGTAAGAGTGAGAGGATTGTACCACAGACATTTAGTAGCTCATTAAGGCACAGTGGATCTTGTTTGAAGCTTATACTGAATCCATTTACTTTCCTTGAAATGCTGATAAATAATGCTTACCTTGCAAAGCTCATATGAGCATGAGAAAGACCATCTGTGAAAGTGCTTTGTGGAAAACTAGAGTGTCATGAAAATGGAAGGAGTTCGGCAGTCTTTCTGATCTTTGCTTCCCTGAGTATGCATTTCCTCACCCCTCCCTCTAATTATCCCATTTCAGTTAACTCTCGATGAATAATTCTTCAACAATCATTGTAAACCAACTAATACCCTTCTTTTGGTCTCACTTATCTCCCCAAAGTTGCCACCCATCTCTTCTTTTTCTTCTATATCCCCAATGACCTCGGGATTTTCTAAGTATTTATATCATCAGTAAGTAGCTTTTATAATCAGTAACAGCATTTGTCCCTAAAAATCTTCTTTAAATTTCATCTAAAATGTTACAGAAAGTTGCTTCTCCATCCTTATTCCTGCAATCTTTGTAGTTTTTTTTTAAAACCATATATCAAAAACAGGTTTCATATTTTCTCTTTAAAAACTCAACAGCTCCAGGGGCACCTGGGTGGCTCAATGGGTTAAAGCCTCTGCCTTCGGCTCAGGTCATGATCCCAGGGTCCTGGGATCGAGCCCCGCATCGGGTTCTCTGCTCAGCGAGGAGCCTGCTTCCTCCTCTCTCTCTGCTCTCTGCCTGCCTCTCAGCCTACTTGTGATCTCTGCCTGTCAAATAAATAAATAAAATCTTAAACAAACAAACAAACAAACAAAAACTCAACAGCTCCAAATTCTATTATTTACAGGTGTCATTTTCTGATCAATCCCAAAGTGCACCTTTAATATTTTTGTTTCTTTTTAACTCACCAGTCTGTCACCAAAAGCTATCCATTATACCTTCACTGAACTCTATCTGGTGTACTCTCCACATAGTTTAGGTGCACTCATTCCCTCTTTCTGAAATGTCCCCTTCTACCCTCTCTACCCTATAAGTCCCGGAAATTCTAGAAAGCTTAATTCAGAAGGCACCCCCACTTTCCTGTGGCTCCCAAAGTACTATATGTATTTTCTAGGTTTGATCAAATCAGCCACCATACAGTTAATTGCCCAGGTGTCTGTCTTCCTTAGGATACTGTGTGTTGTCTTCCCTAGGGTCTGTCAGAAAAGAGATCATGTCATGGTCTTATTTATATTCTGATTCTTGGCACAGTGTTTGCTTATAGTAAACACACATTGGCTACTAGCTTGCAAAAATGGCTTCTTTCATTGAATGCCAGCTTCTAAACACATGATCCCACTTAATCCTTGCCACAGCCCTGCAAGATGGGTTGTTACGGCCTAGTGTGACAGAACCAGGACTGGAGGATCTGCTTAACTTAGAAGTCCTTGATGTTGGGGCGCCTGGGTGGCTCAATGGGTTAAGCCTCTGCCTTCGGCTCAGGTCATGATCTCAGGGTCCTGGGATCGAGCCCCACATTGAGCCCCACATCGGGCTCTGTGCTCAGCAGAGAGCCTGATTCCTCCTCTGTCTCTCTGCCTGCCTCTCTACATACTTGTGATCTTTGTCAAATAAATAAATAAATAAATAAATATCTTACAGAAACAACAACAACTACAAAAAAGAAGTCCTTGATGCTATTATATGGGCTTTGCTTGAAACGGGGAACCAAAGTCTTCCTTGGCACCTACTCTCCCACACAGTGGGATGCATAAGGATTATACAAACATAAACAAAACACCTAGTCTAACAATATAAAGGTCCCCCAGACTACCAACCTCATAAATAAGGACTATATCCTCCTTGTTAACACTGTCTCCTAGTGCATACCCTCCTGTCTGATCATAGATGCATTGTTGAATGAAGGAATGAATCAATTAAAGTAAATTATCTGATCACGTTAGCCCATGATTAAAACCCTCAGTAGCTTTCCATTATTCCTAGGATAAAATCTATAAAATTTAACCTGGTCAAAAGGCCCAGTCTGATTTGGGCCCTGCTACCTAACCAGCCACCTGTCCTGGGCTCTCCCCTGCTCTCCTCTGCTACTCATACTCTTGGCAGTGGGCATCCTTTAGGTTCTCACATGAGAACTTGTTTCCTCAGGCCACATGCCTGTGCCTATAACTGCAGTCCTCATTTCATTCTTCAACTGATTCATTCCTAGTCACTTGTCAGAGCTCAGCATAAAAGAAATGTCCTCAAAGAAGGTACCTGTGTACCTTCCAGTGGGTCAGGTTCCCTCATACTCTCTCAGCACGTTTTCCATTAAAGTGCTAATTCTATAAGTGAATAAATGATTTAAGAGCTCTTCTGAGTTCAAGGCTGTAACTTGTTTACCTGTGTGCATGTTATGAAAGAAAAGCTTTTCAATAAAGGTCTCCTTGAGGAACAATGCTTTCTAGAGATGAACAAAGCACCTTAGGCCTGTTGCTGCCTTCCCTGTGGGGCCTGAGAAGTACCTCCACATGTTTTTCTTAATAGCAATTAAATTCTTGAAAATAGGTTTACTCTTAATACAAAACCTTGCCTTTTGCTTACAGGGTTAATGAACTATTACCTCTCTCTCGGAGGTTCACTTCTAGACCTGGATGAAATCGGCTTCTGCTCGGGCCCCACGGCTTGCTGTGAGGACTCAGCCCCTTTGCTCCTGTCGGGTTGAGCGCTGGGAGGAGCTGTGTCCTGGGAGGTGGCAGCTGCTGTGCTCAGGGGTGTCTGAGACCGTGACCGCTCTTGGAGCCGTGCTTTCTTTTCTCTTGGTACCTCAGAACCAGCACCTGTAGCTGTGTCACTTAAAGTTCCATCCTGACTTGGCTGCTGAGGGCCACTTCCAAAGAACCACGCCCCAGATTTGGTTAAGATTTCTTGTTGCTTTCGACATAAATTGCATACCCACATAACCTATTCAAAGAAGAGAGAACAACATAAATTTTCTATGCCATTGGGAAATAATTTCTCTTTAGCACATTAAAATATCTTTTAAGGAAAAGAAGAATGCTTGGCATCTTACTCCTTATCCTTGCAAATTTCTTATGAAAATGATCCTTGCACAAGTCACAGTCAAGTACATAAAGGCCTAGACTGGCACCCAAGTGAAACCACAGTACCTCTAGGTTACCAGAGTAGAGTTGTTTCCTGGTGTTCTAACCCTGTAATTCTGATTTTCCTTTTACCTTGTACCCATCACATTTTGTAAGACTGAATCTGAAGTATCATTTAAAATGTATGTTAGTAAAAATGTTCTGAGCAGGGTTTGATTGATTCGAAAAATGCTATAAAGAGCCATAGAATTAATATTTATGTACATAAACCTCAGTGTCTTGAAGGATGTAGAAAATATCTGTCTTCTCAAAACTTATGTATTATTAAAGCCAATATGAAAAGATATTCATATGGAACAAACAATATAAGGTAGGCAGAAAAGAAAAGGTCAACCTGTATATCTTCTCTAGCTTATTACTGATACAGTGACCTCAGGTTTATATTGTGCTATAAAAGTTTCCACGTGCATATTTACTAAAGCAATAAATTTGGGGCTGGGTTTATTCATATGAGACCACTCCAATACCATTTCCACTAGAGATGCTACTTTGGAACAGTCATCCAGAAACACATCCACTGATAAATTAGAAAATGTTTTACCACTTAAAATAAATCTATACATCAGCTCTACTCTTGGTGACATTGAAAATGAATGCAAAAATGAGGACAGTAATGATAACAGAGATGATGAATAGTAATAGCAGCAACACCCAGTAGACAGAGCTAAAACAGGTGCCTGCCGCCCCATGAGACTTTTTTTTTTTTAAGTTTTATTTATTTATTTGACAAAGAGAGATCACAAGCAGGCAGAGAGGCAGGCAGAGAGAGAGGAGGAAGCAGGCTCCCTGCTGAGCAGAGAGCCCGATGTGGGGCTTGATCCCAGGACTCTTGGATCATGACCTGAGACGAAAGGAGAGGCTTTAACCCCTGAGCCACCCAGGTGCCCCCACCCCATGTTCTTCTCAAACAGCTCCATTCCCTCTGCCTTGTGGTATAATTCCACCGCCCTGTCTCAGAGGCTTTGCTCTGAACACACGTCAGTTTCCTTCTTACTTCAGAGACAGCATCTGCAGGAAAGGCTGTTCACCAAACTCCAGGCCCTTGTTTTCACAAATACTGACAGTGAACCATTACTCAAAAATATCACAAAAGGATGAATAAATCCCAGCTATATTAAGTGAGAACCAATATTAAGATAGTGAAAAATGAAGCCTTGTTTACTAGCAAAAAGAAGAAAATGTACTACTAAAAACCTTCGGTTGAAGAGGAGAAAAACTATAATGGTAGCTACAAAATAAGATAAAAGATAAAGTGAGAATAAGAAAAAGAGGGAAAAAAGAATATATTTTGGGGGGCGCCTGGGTGGCTCAATGGGTTAAAGCCTCTGCCTTCAGCTCAGATCATGATCCTAGGGTTCGGGATCGAGCCCCGCATCGGGCTTTCTGCTCAGCAGGGAGCCTGCTTCCTCCTCTCTCTCTCTCTGCCTGCTTCTCTGCCTACTTGTGATCTCTGTCTGTCAAATAAATAAATAAAATCTTTGAAAAAAAAAAAAGAATCTATTTTTAACAAGGGAAATTTCATCTGTATGAACTATTAAGAACTGTTGCTTTCCAAGCCAGAAAACTCAAATGAATTCATACTATGGGGACAACTAAGACTTAAGAGATGTTTACTATAAAAAGTTTAAGATGGACACAGCTTATTAATTCATTCCTCTACACTTGCTCGGGTCATAAAATGAAATGAACTAGATTCACAAAAGCAGTTAGTTGAATTCCCACTTGCTAACATGTTGAACAAGGAAAACAGTTCATTTTATAAGCCTATAACAAAATAAAGGAATTATGGAATATATTTGTAATTCAAAATTCTTCTCAAATGAGGCAATATTATGCACAATGTATCATGATCTCTTCATGTCATAAATAAGGTCCCTCAGAAATTCTGATTGATTGAACACAGTCTTATCAAGGATAACAGTATAAAGGCAATATCCCCAGGCCAGGACTTCATGCCAATGATCCCGATTATCCTCTGCCCAGACCCTAGCTGGGGCAGGTGATATGCCACCTCATTGGTTGCCTCTTTAGCTGACAAAACAGCAATAAGGTCTGAAATCACGCAATTCAAAGAGATTGGCGAGAATCTTTTGACGATTTTAAATCACTAATTAGACGTTAAATTTGTATTTACTACACTATAAGCAAAATACTATTCATCATCAAAAGTAAGTCCTTGTCTAGAAATTACTAAAGTATATTTAAGATAAATATAAATTTTCCTTAAAGTCACCCAGAAAACACAATAAAATATACAATTAATAAAAAAATCCCAAAGTGGAGTTAAGTTAAATAAAGAGCCAGAAAGGAACATTAAAATACTGATTAAAAGAAGGGTAAAGGAGACTCTTCTTTATACATCTGAATATTTTCTAGAAAATTGTTAGCATAATCTTATTTAGACTGTTTCATGTTTTTTAAAAGATTTTATTTATTGGGGAGCCTGGGTGGCTCAGTCAGTTAAGTGGCTGCCTTCTGTTCAGTTTGGGATTGAGCCCCACAGGCTTTTTCCTCTCCTTCTGTCTGCCACACCACCTGCTTGAGCTCTCTATCTCTGTCAAATAAATAAATAAATAAATATTTAAATAAAAAAATATTATATTTATTTATTTGAGAGAGAGTGTATAGGCATGAGCAGGGAAAATAAGGTCTGGGAGTGAGCTAGAAGTAAGGTCCAATCTTACAACCTTGAGATCATGACCTGAGCTGAAACCAAGAGTTGGATACTTAACCCCCTGAGCCACTCCAATTTTCATATTTTCTAAAAAAAGATTTACTTATTTATTTGACAGAGAGAGACACAGCAAGAGGGGGAACACAAAAAGGGGAGTAGGAGAGGGAGAAGCTGGCTTCCCGCTTAGCAGGAAGCCCAATGAGGGGCTCTATCCTAGGACCCTGGGATCATGACCTGAGCCAAAGGCAGACGCCCAACAAATGAGCCATGCAGGGGTCCCCCAATTTTCATATTTTTAAGTGTCATAAAGATGGGCCAATGAAAAGTAATTGCCAGATTTGAGCAAGTTTCAAATTTTGAATATGTGCAGAATTGCCACAGGAGTGTTTTATTAAAAGCAAACAAAATACGGTTATCATTAAAATAATATTAAATTACTAAATATCAAAATTCATTTAATTTCATTTCAAATTGATTCAAAAGGTTACAGTCAGTAACTAGAAGCAACTACCTTAATGTTTTTAAAATATTATTTATTCACTTAAGTCTGGATGTTTCATTAATTTTGTTTATTCTTAACACAGGAAAATTTTTTCTGATGCTTTATTTCCTTGGGTATACATTTAAAAATGTATATTTCAAGATTAATCATAAGTGTGGCCAATGTATACTCTAATCTAAAATCAAAATTAACTACAAAAATAAAAAACTTTTTATTAAATAAAATAAAATAAAATCTTTCTCCCAGTCTCTACCATTAGTTATATAAATTACTCTTGCCACAGAGTTTTCAAATAAAGAAGAAACTCTTTATACACATTTTAAGGAAATTAGATGAAAATACAATAGAATATTTGTTGTACCTTTCAACATAGTTCATATCAAACATTTCAGGCATGTATAAAAATGGTCCAAACAGTTGCTGAGAAGCAACACAGTTATGTATTTTTACAGATTGTTTTTGAGTTTAGTATCAAGTATTATGCTTGCCTACAACTATAGGTAATCTAAAAAGTGGGATAATAATCCAAAAGTGGGATAGGGAGCCTTTCTTAACTTATTTTTTTTAAAAAGGACAAGATACAAATATTTCTACAAAAAAAAATTCAATTTATTTAAAATACACACACACACACACACACATACACACACACCCCTTTTTAAGGACTTCACCGTGCCGGATTATATTCTGATTAAGTACCCTGGGATGTGTTCCAAACTGATCTAAACCAAAACAAGTCTGTGTAATACCTCATCTTAACAATTTACAGATGTTAAGCAACAAAAACAAACTTAAACGAAAGATTATTGTGATGAGACATGGCTTCTGAAACTCCATGCCATACATCAGAAATATGAACATGTGAAAATTTTATTCAGAACTTTTGCACTAACAGCATTTTAAATTCCATCTAAGGAATCCTTAAGAAATACAGTAGCCCATTTTATGGGAGAAAAATGATATTCAGATGGAAGAAATACTTTATATTTGCCTTTGCATGAAATGTTTACAGATCTAGACACACAGAGCAGAAAAACTGAGCCTTAGATTTACTCTCAATGATATTAAACTAAGGTGATTCATGACAATGAGGTACAGAATTCCTATATTAACCCAAGCATGTTACTTATAAAAATCCATCTGAGGTATTAAGTTATTATAATATAAAAATAATATAAGCATGAAGATTTTTTTAAAAAGATCAAGAGTGAAAATATTCACTTGTATTTAATACAGTATTCAAAAATAATTACACTACCATTTTGAAAAACATGAAAAAGAAAACAGGGGATACTCGACTTTATTACAGATGTTGCATTTTCTGAGTACTTATATTCATTTTCCTAACTCTCTCTATTCAGTGAAGGCACTCCTAGCAGAATCTGGGAACAAAATTATCAAGGTGATATTTCAACTTTTTTGACAATAGTAGATGAGATAGTAGGAAATAATCGGTAACTAAATAGGTGAAAATAAGAGTTCTCTCTGGTACTTGTTTCAGTGTGTGTGTGTTTCTCCCAGTCTTTTGTTATTTTTGTTACTATTTCATGGGTGTATGGTTTCCCTTTTGAAAGTTTATAAAATATACGAGCACAGAAATGACCTGATATATATTAGGTTTTAACAGGGTTCCTTGGTTGCTGTGCTGAGTTAATCATAAAATGTAGGGAAGCAATTGTGGAATTTTTGTGAACTGAATTCTAATATTGCTATTTTTATTCTCTTTTGGCTCATCTTTGACAGATATGTTTCCCTATCCTTAGGTTATCTACTCATGTAATTTTCCTGAAGGCATATTTCTTTCTATATACAGCACAAGACTAAATCGTATTTTTTTTTTTATTCAATCCAAGAATCTTTGTGCTTTAGTAGCATCCAAATACATGCTGATACTTGTTTTCTATGTTCTGACTGACATTACAATATGTTCCTCCATTAGGACATAATACAAGGTATAAGATGTCCCTCCATTCATGGAAAGTAAATGCACACACCTGCACTCTGGATACCAACGCTTCTGCCCAGTGAGGACTTCATTCATTCACTTACCCTTTCATTTTCTTGTGTCTTCAATATTGCTTTCTCTATTACTCCTTCCATCTTAGCACATAACTATTAAAGCATATAAAATAATCAAAACTTTTCTTTGAACTTATTCTCTCTCTAGTCACTTTTTCTCTATCCTCTTTAAAATCAAGTTACTTGAAAAAAAGAAATATAAAGAAAATAAAATCAAGCTACCTGATGAAGAAACCTAAATAAATATCCTCTCCACTTCCTTATATCCCCTTTATTTCTCAACAATCTGACTCCAGTCCCCACAGCTGTATTTAATTATCTTTCACAGACATTAGTGATCTCTTCATGGTGCTAATTTCACTTATAGACACTGAATACATGAAATTTATGACTACCCATCTTTCTTGGTTTCTGCATATTAATGATAATTTTCTGTTCTGGTCTAACCTGATTTGCATTACCTCTTCTCATATTCCTCAGTAAAAATCTTCCTTCTTCACTCTCTTATTAAATGTTAATGTTACACAGAGCTCCATTTTTGCTTCTCCGCATTTCTTACTTCAATATATTCCATGTATGATGGAAACAGGATTTCTATATTTTTACCACAACCCCTTCTGAAAAATATTTTTTCAGAAGGCTTATATGATAAATGAGTATTTGTTTAATAAATTGTATGATGATTACTACACCAACACAGTGTTTCCATTATAAGAAATGTAAAATGGAAACTAAATTAATGAGATTTGAAAAGTAAGTAGCCGTTTAATCTTATTTTGTATCCAAACAGACTATCCTATACTATGAGCTTTAGATTTTAAAGTCATAATCTCTAGCTCAGGCATCTAGTAAAATATCTGAAACTACATATCCTCTTATCTACTACATATGGCCACTTGAATGTAACCTCAAACTTAAAACATACCAAACAGAAGTGATTATGCTTTCTACAAAACTTACTCTTGTGTTGGGGTTAATGTAAACCATGAAATCAGCCATAATACCTGGCGTGGTAAAATGTAACACAGAGGCCAATGGGGGCAAAGGAAGGTTTTGGAGAAGGATGTAGGTCTTCTGCGGGTGAAGGAAGATATCAGAGAAGAGCATAGGCCTTTGGAACGCTCCAAGGCCTGCGTGATCACTCTGCCATTGGAATGCTGTGGGGAGTTACTTTCCCCAAAGCTTTCTTAGCCCAAACCGTCACCCTGTGATCTAAGAGCTGTATGCATTGTCCCTTAGGCTACATTTAGTAGAACACCCAGATTAGCATATGCTATCAATCCCGTAAACAGATCCTCCTACTTTCAGTAAGACCCCTGGTCACATGTCACATGCTTAAGAAACAGTGATAAGGAGTTGTCATTATCCCAAAGGACCAATAAATGTGGGAGCAAAGAAGAGCAAAGGGTCTTCATCTCTGAGTGCTGACCCCCTTGACTTCTCCGCTCTTTCACAGGGAAGTTTGGACTAATCTTTCACCCGCTGGTACAGGGATTATTGGCCATTCCTGGCACTCTTATTGTGTATTGTTTGTGTATTGTGTATTGTTTGTCTCAGTTAATAGTACCACCACCCACAACTAAACCAAACAATCTGAAAATGATCCTAGCTTATCTTCTTCCCTAATGCTTCATCAAATCTTAACTGATTTCTGAGTATCATGACTCAAATTTGCTTCCTCGTGTCCCATTGTACTGACTTATCCGAGGTCATGATCTCTTCATATCAAGATTTCTATAACTGATATCCTAACAGATTTTCATCCTCCTCCTATTGCCCCTGCAATAAATCTTCCAAACCATTTTCACATCTTCCAAAATTTAAATTCGACAACATCACTCCCTGTATTCAAAATATAATGATAACTCTTGTTTAGCATACTGTGGTTCTTTCCTACTTTTTTCAACATCATCAACAGCTGTTTCCCACATATACTCCATTCTCTGGTTTTCTGAATATTGTGTAGTTCCTGGAATTTGTTCCAGATGTTTAGCTAAATGACCTTATTTAATGGTTCACCCCATTTCCAAATGGATTATATACATTTGATAACATCTGCATTTTTCAAATCTGATACAATACTTTTTTATATATTCATTGATAATACAAAATTTTCATATGTATTTTATCTCACATAGGAATGTATGATGAAGAAAGGCAACAAAACTATTGTGTGTAGATTCAATGCAATCTCTATCAAAATACTATCAATGTTTTTTACAGAGCTGGAATGAATAATACTAAAATTTGTATGGAACCAGAAAAGTCCCCTAATAATCAAAGGAATGTCAAAAAAGAAAACAAAAGCTGATGGCATCACAATTCTAGACTTTAAGCTATATTGCAAAGCTGTAATCATCAAGACAGTATAGTATTGGCACAAAAACAGACTAGACTCATAGATCAATGGAACAGAATAGAGAACCCAGAAATGGTTCCTCAATTCTATGGGCAACTAATCTTCCACAAAGCAGAAAAGAATGTGCAATGGACAAAAGTCTCTTCAACAAATGGTGCTTGGAAAATCGGACAGCTACATGCAGAAGAATGAAACTGGACCATTTCCTTACACCATACACAAAAATAGACTCAAAATGGATGAAAGACCTAAATGTGAGACAGAAATCTACCAAAATCCTAGAGGAGAACACCGGCAGCAACATCGGTGACCTTGGCTCCAGCAACTTCTGGAAAGGCATGTCTCCAAAGGCAAGGGAAAGAAAGGCAAAAATGAACTATTGGGGGGGCGCTTGGGTGTCTCAGTGGGTTAAGCCGCTGCCTTCGGCTCAGGTCATGATCTCAGGGTCCTGGGATCGAGTTCCACATCGGGCTCTCTGCTCAGCAGGGAGCCTGCTTCCCTTCCTCTCTCCCTCTGCCTGCCTCTCTGCCTACTTGTGATCTCTCTCTCTCTCTCTCTCTCTCTCTGTCAAATAAATAAATAAATAAATAAATCTTTAAAAAAAAAAAAAGAACTACTGGGACTTCATCAAGATAAAAAGTTTTGCACAGTAAAGAAAACAGTCAACAAAACCAAAAGACAATTCATAGAATGGGGGAGGACATTTGCAAATGTCTTATCAGATAAAGGGCTAGTATCCAAAATCTATAGAGGACTTATCAAACTCAACACCCAAAAACCAAATAATGCAGTCAAGAAATGGGCAGAAGACATGAACACACATTTCTCCAAAGAAGACATATAAATGGCTAATAGACACAAAAAATGCTCAACGTCACTTGGCATCAGGGAAATACAAATCAAAACCACATTGAGATACCACCTCACACTGGTTCAGAATGGCTAAAATTAACAAGTCAGAGAACAACAGATGTTGGCAAGGATGTGGAGAAAGGGGAACACTCTTAACACTGTTGGTGGGAATGCAAGCTGGTACAGCTGCTCTGGAAAACAGTATGGGGGTTCCTCAAAAAGTTAAAAATAGAGTTATCTTAAGACCCAGCAAATGCACTAGTGATCTGAAGGGGCACCTGCACCCCAATGTTTATAGCAGCAATGTTCATAGTAGCCAAACTATGGAAAGAGCCCAGATGTCCATCAACAGGTGAATGGATAAAGAAGATATGGTATCTATATGCACTGAAATACTACTCAGCCATCAAAAAAAAAAAAGAAAAGAAAAGAAAGAAAGAAATCTTGCATTTGCAATGGTGTGGATGGAAGTAGAGAGTGTTATGCTAAATGAAATAGTCAATCATAGAAAGACAATTGTCATATGAGCTTACTCAATTTAAGAAACAACAGAGGATCAAAGGGAAAGGAAGGAAAAATAAAACAAGATGAAATCATAGAGGCAGACAAACCATAAGAGACTCCTAATCATAAGAAATAAACTGAGGCTTGCTCGAAGGGTTGTGGGCAGGGTATGCACTAAAACTGTGATAGGTATTAAGGAGGGCACTTGTAATGAGTACTGGGTGTTTTATTTAAGTGATGAATCACTAAATTCTACTCCTAAAACCAATATTATACTCTATGTTAACTAGAATTTAAATAAAAACTTAAGAAATTTTTTAAAAAAGATTAAAAAATACATGTGTAATTCTTATGGTAAAAAATATTTTTTTCTGGTGTATAAGTTTTGTGTGGTACCATACCGGTAACCCATAAATGGGTATAGCTGGATCTTTATGATTCTTTATCCAAATAGTAAATTGCTTTTGTGCAAGGTAAGACTTTGGAAGGCCTGACAGAGAATAGCTATCGGGATCATGAAGCTGAACAAACATTCTTCTCAAGTCAAAGGGAATACCCACCAAGATAGACCACAGGTTGGCCATTAAAAACAAACAAACAAACAAAAAACTCAATAAATTAGAGAACTGATACTACATAGCATATATTCTCTGATCAAAATTAAATAAAATTAGGGGTGACTGGGTGACTCAGTTGACTAAATATCTGCCCTTGGCTCAGATCAGGATCTTGGGGTCCTGGGCCCTGCATCTAGCTCCCTACTTGTGGGAAGCCTGCTTCTCCCTCTTCTCCCTGCTCATGCTCTCTCTCATTCTCTTTCTCTCTCTCTCTTTCAGACCAAAAAAAAAAAATTCCAAACTCAATAAAATTAGAAGATAATAACTTAAAAATTCCGGAAATAGCATAATTTTGGAAATCAAGCAACACATAACCAAAATATGACAAGGTCCAAAAAAAAATCACAACTTAAAATATGTATTAATCAAGATAATAAAAAAAGATAATCTATCAAAATTTGTAAGATGCACCTAAAACACTTCTTAGACAGAAAATTGTGGAATTAAACATTTTATTGCAAAAGAAACAATTAGGGGCACCTGGGTGGATCAGTTAGCTAAGTGTCTGACTCTTGGTTTCAGCTCAGATGAAGATTTAAGGGTTGTGGGATTAAACCTCATATCAGGCTCCCCACTCAGTAAGGAGGCTGCTTCTCTTTCTCTTTCCCTCTCCCTCTACTTCTCCCTCCCCCTCATGCTCTCTCTCTCTTTCTCTCTAAAATAAAATGAATAAAATCTTTAAAAAAATTATAAAACCAATGATCTAAGTTTCCACCTTAAGAATAAAATTAATGGGGGCGCCTGGGTGGCTCAGTGGGTTAAGCCGCTGCCTTCGGCTCAGGTCATGATCTCAGGGTCCTGGGATCGAGTCCCGCATCCGGCTCTCTGCTCAGCAGGGAGCCTGCTTCCTCCTCTCTCTCTGCCTGCCTCTCTGCCTACTGTGATCTCTCTATGTCAAATAAATAAATAAAATCTTTAAAAAAAAAAAAAAAGAATAAAATTAATGAAATAACAATAATAATTAAATATAGGGTAAAGAAGAAAATAATAAAGATGAGAGTGGCAACTAATAAAGTATTAAATTTAAAAATCAATAACCTAAAGAAAATCAATAAAATAAAAAAATATGGCTCCTGGAAGGGACTAATAAAACTGATTCCTTTGATTGATCAAGAAAAAGAATATAAAATGTAATTACCAGAAGAGTGGACATCATTACAAACCCTAGATTAGTTAAAAGATAAACGAAAAAATATTATTAACAATTTTATGCCAACAAAATAATTAACATGAATTTAATAGAGGAAGTCCTTAACATTTTCAAATTAGCAAAACTAACACAAAAGAAATAGAAAACCTGAATAGCCCTATAACTAATAAAGAAATTGAATTCATAATTAAAGGACAACTAAAAATAAACATGCTAGAACGAACTATCTTCACAGGAGAATTATTTGAAATATATTTGAAGAATAAATTATACCAATCTTACAAAAGCTTTTTTTTTTTATTAAAAAAGAGGAAATAAACCTAATTCCACTTCTGAACTCATTTTGTAAGGTCAACTTAGTCCTAATACTAAACTCTTGGTACAGGAAACCCTGTTATGAGAAATTAAAATTAGAAACCAATAGCCCTCTTCTGAACAATTATATGCCAACAAACTGTACAAGGTAAAATAAAGGAATAAATTCTTATAAATATGCAACTTGGCAAGACTGAATCATAAAAAATATTAAATATGAACAAATGAATTAATAGTAAGATTGAATCAATAATCAATACTTCCCAATAGACAGAAGTTTAGGTTCACAAGTCTTCATCAGTGAAATACACCAAACATTAATACATTAATACCACTTCTTTTCAATCTCTTCCCCCCCAAAAAAAAACCAAAAACAAACAAACAAACAAAAAACCCAAAAAACAAAAAAGAAGGGAACACTTAAAAATTTTTTTTAAAGATTTATTTATTTATTTACTTATTTTAGAGAAGGGGAGAGAGCAAATGTGGGATGGGGGGCAGAGGGAGAGGGAGAATCTCAAACAGTTTCCCTGCTGAGCATGAAGCCTGACATGTGGCTTGATTTCAATAACCCTGAGATCATGACCTGAGCCAAAATCAAGAGTTGGATGCTCAACTAACTGAGCCACACAGTGCTCCGAGAAGGGAACACTTTTCTACTCATTTTACAAGGCTAGCATTACTCTGATACGAGATAAGGACACCACAAAAAAATGAAATCACAGGCCAATATTCCTGTGAACAGAGATATGAAAATCCTCAATAGTATATTAGTAAACAAATTAAACAATTAACTAAAGAGATCATTTAACATGATTAAGTAGGGCTTATTCTGGGGGTCCCAGGGTGGTTCAATATCCACAAATCAGTTAATATGATATACCACGTTAATATAATTAAAGATAAAAGTCATGTTATCCCAATAAATGCAGAAAAAGCCTTTGGCAAAATTCATCATCCATTCATGAAAAAAATTCTCAACAAAGTGGGTATAGAGGGAACTTACCTCAGCATTACAAAGACTGTATATGATAAGCCCATAGCTAACGTTATACATAGTGGTGAAAAGTTCAAAAACTTTTCCTCTAAGATCAGGAACAAGACAAGGATGCTTGCTATCCCCACTTTAATTCAATGCACTATTGGAACTCTTAACAATAGCCGTTAGGCAAGAAAAAGGATTAAAGGCATCCAAGTTGGAAAGAAAAAAGTAAAACTGTCACTGTTTGCATATGGCATGATGTAATATTTAGAAAGCCTTAAAGTCTCTACTAAAAAATTGTTAGAATTAATAAAGAAATTCAAAGGAATTGCAAGATAAAAATCAACATACAAAATATAATGTTTCTATACAGTAATAATAAACTATCAGACAGAAAATAAAGACAATAATCCCACAATGATCCCAACTGCATCAAAAAGAATAAAATATCCAGGAATAAACTTAACTAAGAGGGTGAAAGACCAATAAACTGGAGGCATTTTGATTCCTGATTTCAAACTATATTACAAAGCTATAATAATCAGAACAGTATGGCATTGGTATCCACATAGCTCATAGAGTGCCCAGAAATAAACCCATGCTTATATGGTCACTCAATTTATGACAAAGAGGCCAAGAATATACAATGGGGAAAGGAAAATCTCTTCAATAAATGGTGTTGGGGAAATTGGGCAGCACTCGCAAAAGAATGAAACAGGATTCTACCTTACAAGATACACAAATCAACCTGAAGTAAATTAAAGATTTGAATACAAGCTCTAAAACCATAAAACTTTGATAAAAAAAAATATGGATAGTAAGCTCCTTGACATATTCTTGGCAATGAGTTTTTGGATTTGACACCAAAAGCAAAGGCAAAGAAGTGAGACTATATCAAACCAAAACCCCTCTGCACAGCAAAGGCAAACATCAACAACACAACAACACAACCTACTGAGTAGAAGTAAATATTTGCAAATCATGTTTCTACTTAGGGATTAATATCCAACATATATAAAGAACTCATACAACTCAACAGCAAATAAGTAAATAAGAAAGAAACAAACAAACAAATAAATTTTAAAGTGAGCAGAGGAACTGAACAGAGATTTTTCCAAAGGGGGGAAAAATATATATATATGCCAATAGACATATAACAAAGATGTTAAACATTACTATCATTAGGGAAATGCAAATCAAAACCACAGTGAGATATAATATTTCACCTGTTAAAATGGCTATAATCAAGAAGACAAGAAACAGCAAGTGCTGGCAAGGATATGGAGAAAAAAAGGAATCCTTGAGTACTGCTAGTATAGTTACCATGGAAACAGTATAGAAGTTCCTCAAAAAATTAAAAGTGGAACTACCATATGATCTAGCAATTCTACTTCTGGGTACTTATTTGAGGAAAAGGAAAGCACTAACTTGAAAGACATAAGCACTCCTATGTTTATTGATGCATCATTTACAATAGCCAAAACATGGAAGCAAATTCAGTATCCATTAATGGATGAATGGATAAAGAAAAGGGTAATATACACATACATGTGTGTATACATATAGACATACACGTGAAATGGAATATCATGCAGCCATAAGGAATAGTGAAATCTTGCCATTTGGACCACATAGGTGGACCTGAATACATCATGCTAAGTGAGATAAGTCAGAGAGAAAAAGACAAGTACCATATAAATTCACTTATATGTAGAATCTAAAACAAAAGCAAATAACAACAAAACAAAACAGAACAAAAACCAGCTTCATAGATACAGAGAAAAGACTGGTGGTTGCCATACACAAAGATAAACTGAAATGGATAAAAGACCTCAATGTGAGACAGGAATCCATCAGAATCATAGAGGAGAACATAGGCAGTAACCTCTTCGATATCAGCCACAGCAACTTCTTTCAAGATATGTCTCCAAAGGCAAAGGACACAAAAGTGAAAATGAACTTTTGGGACTTCATCAAGATCAAAAGCTTCTGCACAGCAAAGGAAACAGTCAACAAAATGAAGAGGCAACCCACGGAATGGGAGAAGATATTTGCAAATGACAGTACAGACAAAAGGTTGATATCCAGGATCTATAAAGAACTTCTCAAACTCAACACACACAAAACAGATAATCATGTCGAAAAATGGGCAGAAAATATGAACAGACACTTCTCCAATGAAGACATACAAATGGCTATCAGACACATGAAAAAATGTTCATCATCACTAGCCATTAGGGAGATTCAAATTAAAACCACATTGAGATACCACCTTACACCAGTTAGAATGGCCAAAATTAGCAAGTCAGGAAACAACAGGTGTTGGAGAGGATGTGGAGAAAGGGGAACCCTCTTACACTGTTGGTGGGAATGCAAGTTGGTGCAGCCACTTTGGAGAACAGTGTGGAGATTCCTCAAGAAATTAAAAATAGAGCTTCCCTATGACCCTACAATTGCACTACTGGGTATTTACCCCAAAGATACAGAGGTAGTGAAAAGAAGGGCCATCTGTTTATAGCAGCAATGGCCATGGTCGCCAAACTGTGGGAAGAACCAAGATGCCCTTCAATGGACAAATGGATAAGGAAGATGTGGTCCATATACACTATGGAGTATTATGCTTCCATCAGAAAGGATGAATACCCAACTTTTGTAGCAACATGAATGGGACTGGAACAGATTATGCTGAAAGAAATAAGTCAAGCATAGAGAGTCAATTATCGTATGGTTTCACTTATTTGTGGCACATAACAAATAACATGGAGGACAAAGGGAGATGGAGAGGAGAAGGGAGTTGAGGGAAATTGGAAGGGGAGGTGAACCATTAGAGACTATGGACTCTGAAAAACAACCTGAGGGTTTTGAAGGGGCGGGGGGTGGGAGGTTGGGGGAGCCAGGTGGTGAGTATTAAGGAGGGCACGTATTGCATGGAGCACTGGGTGTAGTGCAAAAACAATGAATACTGTTACGCTGAAAAGAAATTAAAAAAAAAAAAAAAACTGGTTGTTGCCAGATGCAAAAAGTGGGTAGTGGGCAAAATGGATGAAGAGTACCAAAATGTACTAACTTCTAGTTCTAAAACAAATAATTTATTAGGATATAATGTACGGCACAATCACTAGAATTAATAATAACATATTGCAGAGTACCTAGGTGGCCCAGTTGATTGAGCACCTTACGGTTTTCACTCAGGTAATGGCCTTGGAGTCATGGGATTGAGTCCCAAATTGGGTTCCACACTCAGAGAGGAGTCTGCTTGAGATTCTCTCTCTCCCTCTCTCTCTGTCCCTCCCCTGACATGTGTGTGCTCGTTCTCTTTCTAATAGATATGTAAATCTTCATTTAAATTTTTAAAAATTTATTTGAGAGAGAGAACAAGTGGGTAGGTGGGTCAGAGAGAGAGGGAGAGGTAGACTCTCTGGTGAGCAGGGAGCCCAATGTGGGCTTGACCCGCTGAGCCACTCAGGCGTCCCAGATAAATAAATCTTTAAAATAATAACAATAATGTATTGCATATTTGAAGGTTAGTAAAAGAGTAAATCTTAAAAGTTCTCATCACAAGAAAAAATTTTGTTACTATATATGCAAAGATATGTTAAATAGACTTATTGTGGTGATCATTTCTCAATATATGGGAATTATATTATACACCCAAAACTAATATTGTATGTCAATTATACCTCAATTAAAAACAAAACAAAACCAAATCTCTCAAAAACATAGTAAGATATTAAATTCAAACCCAAATATAATGTTGCTATGTGGAATATAAACAAATTACATGTTTCAATTAAGGGGAAAAAATTGCCAAACAATTTTGTAAACACCATAACTGAACTATTTGCTATTTAGAAGAGATAATCCTTGAATATTAGGATACAGAGAGATTAAATGGAGAAAAATCAAAAGAAATATCATGCAAACAAGAACCAGAAGAAAGCTGGTACAGTTAAAATAATATCAGAAGAAGCAGAGTTGATGCAAGAAGCCTTCCTAAAGACTAACAAAAGGTGCATTTTATTGTGATAATTAATCCACCCCAAAGACACTAAATTCTAACTTTATATCCATTAACAATATAGTGTTGACATATATAAAGCAGAACTTGACAAATAAAAGGAGGCAAATCACAAGTATAATGGGAGATATAAATACATCTCTAAGTGACTAAAGAATATGAAGAATAAAAGTCAGTAAGGATTTAGAAGATTTGAACAAAATTTGGCCTCACTGATACCTATAAGTAGAACTGTGTTCATTAGCTGCAGAATAACAAACATATGAATGTGTGGTTCTAAAAGTGCTATATATATTTGATGCAATCCTTCTTCAATATACACAAAAAAAGCCACCAAGTTTTTCTGGAAATGTATAAGGTCATTCTAAAATTATTGTGGGAATGCTAAATGCCAAGAAGAACAAAGATAATCTTGAAAAAATAATTTCAGAGACTTAGATTGTTTTTATTCCATTATCCCTATATCCAATCAGGCAAATTGCTTTTTTAGGGCCTCAGTTACTAGGCCAATTGCACAGTTATTCCTCTATTATTTAGACAGACAGTTCTTATCTATTCTAAAAAATATACATCCATATAAGATAACTATAGTGTAAGATTTGACAATTCCTTCTTCTCTTTTATAAATTCAGGTGTAATTAACATATAGTGTTATATTAGTCTCAGGTGTGCAATATAATGATTCAACAATTCTATACATCACTTAGTGCTCACTGAAGTAAATGTAGTCATCATCTATCACCAAACAACACTTCTACGATCTTATTGACAATATTCCCTATGCTGTACTTTTCCATCTCCATGACTAATTTATTTTGTAACTGGAAGTTTGTACCCTTGGCGCTGCCTGAGTGGCTCAGTTGTTTAAGTGTCTGCCTTTGGCTCAGGTCATGATCTCAGGGTCCTGGGATTGAGCCTCATGTCATGCTTCCTGCTCAGCAGAAATTCTGCTGCTGCCCTCCCACCTCCCTCTTGTGCTCTCTCTCTCCCCCAAATAAGTAAAATCTTAAAAAAAAAAAAAGTTTATACCCTTAATTCTTTTTACCTCTTTCACCCATGTATCCCCCACCCTCCCTTTAGTAACCACCTATTTGTTCTATTTAAGAGTTTGGGTTTATTTTGTCTGTTTTCCTTTGTTTCGTTTCTTCAATTCCATGTAGGAGTGAGATCATATGGGATTAACTTAGCATTACACCCTCTATCTAGGTCCATCCATGTTGCAAATGGCAAGATTTCATTCTTCTTTATGGTTGGGTAATACTATATTGTATATACATACTACCCCTTCTTTATTCACATTTATTTATTGATGGACACTTGCTTTGCTTCCATATCTTGGCTATTGTAAATAACTGCCAGTAAACATAGCAGTGCATATTTCTAAATTAAAATAATTATTATTGTTTTTATTTCCTTTGGGTAAATCCCAAGTAGAAGAATTACTGGATCATATGGTATTTCTAGATTTAAATTTTTTTAAGGAATCTCCATACTGTTTTACATTGTGACTACACCAATTTGCATTCCCACCAACTGTGCACAAAGGTTTCTTTTTGTCCACATCCTCACCAACATGTTATGTCTTTTTTATTATAGCCATTCTCACAGGTATAAGACAATATCGTGGTTTTGATTTGCATTTCTCTGATAATGAATGACGTTGCGCATCTCTTCCTGTATCTTTTGGCCATCTGTATGTTTTTACTGGAAAAATGTCCAATTTTTCAGGTCATTGGCACATTTTTAGCCAGGTTATTGTTTTTCTGATGTTGAGTTACAAAAGTTTTTTTTATAGATTTTTGGATAACCCCTTATCAGATTTATCATTTGAAATATTTTCTTTCATTCAGAAGGCTATTGTTTTGTTTATGGTTTCCTTTGTTGTGTAAAAACTTTTTTATTTTGGTGTAGTCCCAATAGTTTAATTTTGCTTTTATTTCCCTTACTTAAAGAGATATATCCAGAAAAATATTTCTGTAGCTGATGTTAAGGAAATTCCCATCTATGCTTTCTTCTAAAAGTTTTGTTCTGCAGGTTTCACATTTAGATCTTCAATCCACTTAAAGTGTATTTTTATGTATGATGCATGAAAGTAGTTTAGTTTCATTATTTTGCATGTAGCTGTCTAGTTTTCCTGGCACTATTTATTGAAGAGACTGTCTTTTCCCCATTTTGTGTAGTCTTGCCTCCTTTGTAAAAGATTAATTGATAATATATGGATGGGTTTATTTCTGGGCTCCCTATTCTGTTCCATTGATCTACCCATCTATTTTGTGTGTGTGTGTGTGTGTGTGTGTGTGTGTGTGTGTACCAAACTGTTTTAATTACTACAGCTCTGTAGTATATCTTTTGAAATCTGGATTTGTTCCTCTTTCTCCAGCTTTGTTCTCCTTTCTCAAGATGGTTTTTGCTATTTGGAGTCTTTTGTTGTTTCACACAAATTCTAGGATTTTTTTTTTTTTAGTTCTGTGAAAAATGCTGTTGGCATTTTAATAGGGATTACATTAAATCTATAGATTGCTTTGGACAGTAAGGGCATTTTAATAATATTGATTTGTCCAATCCATGTGCATGGAATATTTTCCATCTGTTTATGTTGTCTTCAATTTTATCAATGTCTTATCATTTTGAAGCACATATCTTTTACCACTTTTGTTAAATTTATTCCTGGCATTTTAGTATTTTTGGTGCAATTATAAACGGGAATATTTTCTTAGTTTCTCTTTCTGCTACTTCATTATTAGTGTTTAAATGTCTGTATATTAATTTTGTATCCCAGAACATTACTGAATTCATTTATCAGTTCTAGTGGTTTTTTTGTGGAGACTTCAGGGTTTTTCTATATATAGGATCAGGCCATCTACAAATAGTGAGTTTTACTTCTTTCTTACCAATTTGGATGTCCTATTTCTTTTTCTTATCTGATTTCTGGGGCTAGGCCTTCTAGTACTATGTTTAATAAAAAGAGTGAGAGTGGACATTCTTGTCTTGTTCCTGACACTAGAGGAAAAGCTTTCAGTTTTTCACCATGAGTATGATGTTACAGTGAATTTTTCTTATATGGCCTTTATTATGTTGGGGTATGTTCCCTCAAAATCTACTATATTGAGAGGTTTTACCACGAATGGATGTTGTACTTTGTCAAGTGCTTTTTCTGCATTTATTGAGAGGACCATATGGTTTTTATCCTTTCTTTTGTTAATATGATGTATCATATTAACTGATTTGAGAATGCTGAACCATCCTTTTATCTCTGAAATATATGACATTTGATCCTGGTGAATGTTTTGGCGTGTGTGTGTGTGTGTGTGTGTGTGTGTGTGTGTTAGTGTATTTTTTAATTCATTTTGCAATATTTTGATGAGGATTTTTACATCTATGTTCATCAGAGATATTGACCTGAAGTTTTCCTTATGTGTAGTGTGTTTGTATGGTTTGGGTATCGGGGTAATGCTGGCCTTATAGAAAGAACTTAGGAGCTATTCTTCCTCTTCTATTTTTTTTTTTTAAAGATTTTATTTATTTATTTGACAGACAGAGAACACAAGTCGGCAGAGAGGCAGGCAGAGAGAGACGAGGAAGCAGGCTCCCCGCTGAGTGGAGAGCCCCATGCGGGACTCGAATCCAGGACCCTGGGATCATGACCTGAGCCGAAGGCAGAGGCTTTAACCCACTGAGCCACCCAGGCACCCCATCTTCCTCTTCTATTTTTGGAGTTGTTTGAGAAGAAAAAGTATTAACTCTTCTTTAAATGTTTGTTAGAGTCATTGGCAAATATCTACTCCTCTTTGTTTTGTTGACTGTTTCCTTTGCTGTGCAGGAGCTTTTTATCTTAATGAAGTCCCAAAGTTCATTTTCACTTTTGTATCCCTTGCCTTTGGAGAAGTGTTTTGAAGGAAGTTGCTGTGGCCAATGTCGAAGAGGTTGCGGCCCATGTTCTCCTCTAGGATTTTGATGGATTTCTGTCTCACATTGAGACATTTAGAGTCTATTTTCCATTTAGAGTTTTCATTTCATCCATGTCATCCCATTTAGAGTTTATCTTTGATTATGGCATAAGAGAATGGTCCAGTTTCATTCTTCTGCACATAGCGGTCCAATTTCCCCAGCACCATTTACTGAAGAGACTGTCTTTTTTCCACTGGATATTTTTTCCTGCTTTGTCGAAGATTAGTTAACCATAGAGTTGGGGGTCCATATTGGGGTTCTCTATTTTGTTCATTGATCTGTCTTTGTGCCACTACCATGCTGTCTTGCTGATCACAGCTTTGTAATATAGCTTGAAATCAGGCAATGATATGCCCTCAGCTTTTTCTTTTTTGACATTTCCTTGGAGATTCGGGGTCTTTTCTGGCTCCATACAAATTTTGGGATTGTTTGTTCCAGCTCTTTGAAAAATGTCATTGGCATTTTGATCAGGATGGCATTGAAAGTTTAGATTGCTCTGGGAAGCACAGACATTTTAACAATGTTTATTCTTCTGATCCATGAGCATGGAATGTTTTCCATCTTTTTGTACCTTCTTCAATTTTTTTCATAAGTGTTCTGTAGTTTCCAGACTATAGAAGATTGTTTACCTCTTTGGTTAAGTTTACTCCAAGGTATCTTATGGTTTTTGGTGCTATTGTAAATGGAATCAATTCCCTAATTTCTCTTTCTACAGTTACATTATTAGTGTATAGAAAAACAACTGATTTCTGTGCACTCGTTTTTTATCCTGCCACATTCTGAATTGCCGTTTGAGTTCTAGTAATTTGGGAGTGGAGTCTTTTGCATTTTCCACATAAAGTATCTTGTGATCTCTGAAGAGAGAGAGTTTGACTTCTTCTTTGCCAATTTGAATACCTTTTATTTATTTTTGCTGTCTGATTGCTGTTGCTGGTATCCAAGATCTACAAAGAATTTCTCAAACTCAACCCCCCAAAAATAAATAATCAAATCAAGAAATGGGCAGAAGACCTGAAAGGACACTTCTCCAAAGACATATGAATACTTAAAAGACACATGAAAAAATGTTCAACATCATTAGCCATCAAGGAAATGCAAATCAAAACCACATTGAGATATCACCTCACACCAGTCAAAATGGCTAAAATTAACAAGGCAAGAAACAGCAAATTTTGGAGAGGATGTGAGAAAGAGGAACCCTCTTACACTGTTGGTGGGAATGCAAGTTGATATAGCCACTTTGGAAAACTGTGTGGAGGTTCCCCAAGAACTTAAAAATAGAGCTACCCTATGACCCAGCAATTGCACTACTAGGTATTTACACCAAAGATACAGATGTAGTGAAAAGAAGGGCCATGTGCATTCCATTGTTCATAGCAGCAATGACCATAATAGCCAAACTGTGGAAGAAGCTGAGATGCCGTTCAACAGATGAATGGATAAAGAAGATGTGGTCCATATATACAATGGAATATTACTCAACCATCAGAAAAGATGAATAACCACCATTTTCATCCTCATAGATGGAACTAGAGGAGATTATGCTAAGTGAAGTAAGTAAAGCAGAGAAAGACAATTATCATATGGCCTCACTTATATGTGGAATATAAGGAACAGCATGGAGGACATTAGGAGAAGGAAGGGAAAAATGAAGAGCGGGATCAGAGGGAGATATGAACTATGAAAGAATATGGACTCTGGGAAAGAAACAGAGGGTTTTAGAGAGGGGGGCAGGTGATGGTATTAAGCCTGGTGATGGTATTAAGGAAGGCACATATTGCCTGGAGCACTGGGTGTTATATGCAAATAATGAATCATGGAACATTACATAAAAAACTAATAATGTACTGTATAGTGAGTAACTTAACATAATAAAAAATAAATAAATGTTAGAATTTACCTGTGATGCTTTCTGGTACTGGACTTTTGTTTGTTGGGAGTTTTTAAATTACTGACTAAATTTCATTACTGCAAATTAGTATTTCAAATTTTCTATTTCTTTCTGATTCAGTTTTGAGAGATTTTATAAGAATTTATCTATTTCTTCTAGGTTCCCCAATTTGTTGGCATATAATTTTTTTAAAGATTTTATTTATTTGACAGAGAGAGAGAGATCACAAGTAGGCAGAGCAGCTGGCAGAGAGAGAGGGGGAAGCAGGCACCCTGCTGAGTAGAGAGCCCGATGCAGGGCTTGATCCCAGGACCCTGGGATCATGACCTGAGCAGAAGGCAGAGGCTTAATCCACTGAGCCACCCAGGCGCCCCATCATATAATTTTTCATAATATTCTCTTATAATCCTCTGTACTTCTATTGTGTCAATTCTTATTTCTTCTCTTCCATTTCTAATTTATTTGAGTCCTCTCTTTTTTTCATGATGAGTCTGGCTTAAGGTTTGTCAATTTTGCTTATCTTCTCAATGAACAAGCTCCTGATTTCTTTTGTATTGGCTTTTTAGTCTGTGCTTCATTTGTTCCTGTTTTAATCCTTTTATTTCCTTTTTCCTACTTGCTTTGGGCTTTGTTTTTTCCTTTTCTGTCTCCTTTGGGGTAAGGTTAGATTGCTTATTTAAGGTTTTTCTTGTTTCTTAAAGTAGGCCTGTATGCTATAAAATTCCATTTTAGATCTGTTCTGATTTTGCTGCATCCCAAAGATTTTGGACCAATATCTTTTCCTTTCTTTTGCCTCCATGTATTTTTATTTCCCTTTTCAATTTTTTGGTTAATCCAGTCATTGTTTAGTAGCCTTCTACTTAGCCTCCAAGTATCTATGTTCTTTCCAGACACTTTTCTTGTAATTGATTTAAAGTTTCATACAACTGGATTTAAAGTTTCCTACAACTGGGGTCAGAAATTTCAGTCTTCTTGAATTTATTGAGACTTGTTTTGTGGCCTAAAATGCAATCTATCTTAAGAATGTTCCATGTGCACTTGAAAGGAATGTGTATTCCAGTTTTTAGGCAGCATATTCTTTATATGTCTGTCAAGGCCATCTGGTCTAATATGCCATTCAAAGCCATTCTTTCCTTATTGATTTTCTGTCTAGATGATCTGTCCATTGATGTAATTGGGATGTTAAAGTCTATTATTGTATTAGTGTTGATTTCTCCCTTTAAGTCAGTTAAGAGTCAATATGGTGCTCCCATATTGAGAGCATAGATATTTATAATGGTTATATTCTCTTGTTAGAGTGATCTCTTTACTATTGTGTGTAGTGTTCTTCTTTTTCTCTTTCTATAATCTTCGTTTTAAGATCCATTTTGTCTGGTGTAAGTATTGCTTCCCCAGCTTTCTTTTCAATTCCACTTGCATGGCATATATCTTTCCATCCCTTTACTTTCAATCTGCAATCTGTTTCTTTAGGTCCGAATTGAGTCTCTTATAAGCAGCATACAGATAGGTCTTGCTTTTTTATGCATTCAGTTGTCCTGTGTCTTTTTGTTGGAGTATTTAGTTTATTTACATTTAAAGTAATTATTGATAGGTATGTACTTATTATTTTGTTACTTATTTTCTGATTGCTTTTTGTAGTTTTATTCTGTACCTTCCTTCTTTTCTTGCTCTCTCCTCTTTTGGTTTGATGGTTTTACTTACTGTTATGCTTGAATTCCTTTCTCTTTGTGTGTATATCTATTACAGGTTTTTGAGTTGGGGTTACTATTAAGTTCATATATAACATCTTATGTATATTGTTGTTTATATTATATTGATGGTCACTTAACTTTGAATCAATTTCAAAAGCACTAACTTTTTCTACCCCCCTCCATATTTTCTGTATACTATGTCATTTTACATCACTTTATTTTGTGAATTCCTTGATTGGTTTTTGTAGCTTTAATTGATTTTACTTTTTTTGTTGTTTGTTTTAACTTCCATGCTGGATTTATAAATAATCTGCCATTATCATATGTTTGCATTTAACTGTGCATTTTTTTTTCCTTTCCTAATTTTCTTACCTCTACTAGTGTCCTTTTATTGCACTCAGAGAATTTCTTGTAAGGCTAGTTTAGTGGTGAGGAATTCCTTAACTTTTGTTTGCTTAAGAAACTCTTTATTTCGGGACGCCTGGGTGGCTCAGTTGGTTAAGCGGCTGCCTTCGGCTCAGGTCATGATCCCAGCATCCTGGGATCGAGTCCCACATCGGGCTCCTTGCTTGGCAGGGAGCCTGCTTCTCCCTCTGCCTCTGCCTGTGCTTGCTCTCGCTTCTCTCTCTATGACAAATAAATAAATTTAAAAAAAAAAAAAAAAAAAAAAAAAAAATAAAATCTTTATTTCTCCTTCTATTCTAAATGATAACCTTACCAGGTACAGTATTCTTGGTTGCAGGTTTTTTTTGTTAGCACTTTGAATATATCATGTCTTTCTCTTCTGGCCTACAAAGTTTCTGCTGAAAAACAGCTGGTAGCCTGTATGGGATTTCTCTTTTATTTAACTATTTTCTTTTCTCTTGCTGTTTTTAAAATTCTCTCATTATTACTACTTTCTAACTACTTTTGCTACTGCTACTACTACTACTTTTTTACTACATCATTACTACTTTTTGCCATTTTAATTATTGTGTGTCTTGGCATGGACTTCTTTGGATTAATTTTTTTGGGAGTGCTTCTTGGATCTGGATGTCTGTTTCCTTCCCAGATTCAGGAAGCTTTCAGCTGTTATTTCTTCAAATAAATTTTCTTCCCCCTTCTCTCTGCTCTTTTTGGGAAATATAAAATTATCACAATGCAAAAGTTATTGCTCTTATGGATGCCACTGAGTCCTTAACCCATTCTCATTTTTTATTATTCCTTTTTCTCTTTGTTGTTCAGCTTGGTTGGTTTCCATTACCCTGTCTTCCAGATTGGTGATCATTCTTCTGCACTCTTCTGCATAATCTGCTATTGATTCCCTCTAGTGTGTTTTTTATTTCAGTTATTTAGTTCTTCATCTCTGTTTTTTTTCTCTTTTTTGTTGAAGATCTGAGATCCTCCATTCTTTTCTCATGCTGAGTGAATACCTGTGACCATTACTTTTTATGCTGTACCAGGTTTCTTGCATACCTCCATCTCATTTAACTATTTTGTTATGATTTTGTCTTGTTCTTTCATTTGGGAAATATTCCTATGTTATCATTTTGTCTAACTCTCTGTGTTTGTTTCTATGCATTAGGAAGGGCAGATATGTCTCTTGATTTTTAATGTAGTGGTCCTATAAAGAAGAGGTCCTGTGGTGCCCTGAGCACAGTGCCCCCGTTCATCAGACCAAAGTGCTCTAACAGTGTCTGCTCTGTGGGTGCATGTGGCCTACTATTAGAACTGTGTTTGCCTTCAGTCTAATTAACTGTATCAGCAGAGTTTGGTCCCTGGGCTTTTGAGGGCCTGAGTCCACCTCAGGCTTGAAGTTGGGCAATGTCACCAGTTAGGATCTGTCTGCACTCAGTGTTTGCTTTAGTTGCGTGCACATGCACATGCTCATGCACAGCACTCTCCCTGCACTACGCCCTGAGAGGCTTTCAAGTTAGTGAGCTGGCCCAGTACTCAGACCAGATGTCTGTCCTTGGTAACTCTGTTGGGGCTGCAGTCACTCCAAACTGCAGAACACTTTCTTATACTGCCCGCTAAAAGCCTCCAGTGTGCTGGTGCGTGTGGTTATCTACCCCCCTCCCTGGGGCAAGAGTCACTTTGGAGTGGTGCTGGTTCCTGCCAGGTCTTTGTGCAGGGTTTGTCTGGGCGAGAGCTGTTTTAGATGAATGCAGCAGGTCTAAATGGAGCAGGTCTGCATGGGGTATGGGAGTAGGGCATATGGTCCCACCAGATGGGTGGAGAGTGGTCCCCGTGTGTCCAGCTATCTAGGTTAGAGGAGGGGAAGAGAAATGGCACCCTCCAATACTTTTGTTTATAGAGGAGTCGCTTAAAGATCTTGTCATTCCAATTCATGTTTTGAGATTAGAAAATAAATCTTCATATGTACCCTGAGCACTTTCCAAACTGCTACTTCTATTTGTTGGGCAGGTTATTTGTTAGGTTAACTCTTTTAAGAGTAGGAATTCAGTTTCCTATTGCCCTCCAGCTATCTTGGAGGTAAGTCCCATTGATTTCAAAAACTTGATAAGTTAAGTGCCACTGGTTTTCAAAGCAAAATGCTATGGGGTCTTATTTTCCCAATGGGAATCCCCTATGCCTGGAATGGGGTTTGATTCTCTTGCTTCCCATGTTTGTGGTATCCCTCCTTTTTGTGGTTAGTCTCTACAGGGGTTTGTTTCCCAGAAACATCTCGGCCCTGCATACCCTTTTCAATGTGGCTTCCTGTCTACAATTAGGTATAGGTCTGTTCTACCAGTCTTTGGGGCACTTTCAGAATCAGGTGTATGGATGTAGTGGTTATCTTGGTGTGTCCACTGGAGGAGGTTACTCAGGATCTTCTGATTCTGCCATACTCCTCTATCTCCCCTCCTTTTTTTTTTTTTTTTTTAAAGGCCCAGGGTATTTCTCTAACAGGGATCCCCCCCAAACATAAACTCACATTTGGGATATGATTATGTCCAAAAAGCTTTGTATAGACAGCCATGGGGGTTTAGTACACAAGGTGCTGGCATGGGAGTTTTCAGAGGGTTGAGAAAAGGGGACCTTGTTGCTATAAAATTTGTAAGAATGTTTGAATGGAAAGTTTGATAAATTGTCAGAGGGTGATTGTAGAGTAGCATGAGAAATTCCTGGGGGCCACAGTCTACTTTTGTGGAGTTTAATCTAGGAAACCCATCAGGTTCTCATAGTGAAGAGCCAAGAAAGACATCCAGTTTTTCAGGAGAAAAGCTGAACAAACTGAAAACCAACTCTTCCTAGATCCATCAGAGAATTTTTTTTTTCTTTTTTTGTAATGCAAGTGCCTCACTTAAGCTTTGATTGCTGAGGCATCCACTTCAAAGAAGCATCCACTTCACAGATGGCTCTAATGAATACATTGCAGCCACAGACTAGATAAAGAGCAACCCCCCCCACCCCCCGGCCCCCCAGGCTCCTGCCTCTGAGGTTTGGGTTGATTTGATAACTATTTGGACTGCCAGTTTTTTCCCTTCCTTTGCCTGAAATTCCTGCTGTTATGTTTGAAATACACCAACAAAGAGTGAACCCCAGAACTCTAGGCCCTCATCCTAGACCCCAATAAAAGCAAAATTCCAGGCCCGCATGCTTTCATTCTCACTCTTGTCCTCACCCACCTCCTCCTCCTGACTGTCTGGCTGGCTTGCTCACTCTCAATGTGTGGCCCCAGGTGTGCCATGTAATTTCCAGGACTTAAAAATAATAATTTTTTTTCAAAGTTTCCTGATACTTATTCCTATGGGTATCTTGCAACCAACACAAGGACTGCTCCAGCCACAACACTGGTCATAGATAGGCTAAGACTGGCACGCAGTACCTGTAAGAGATTCACGATGACTGTTTGTCTTGGATTTTCTGCTACTCTCATATCGATACAACTTAATTATTTCAGTAAATGTAGATTAATGACAGGTTAATTATATGTAGATACATGATTGTGCATTTGTAAGAATTTTCACATTAACCAATTAACCGGTTTATTTTTCCTTTACATTCTCATAGCATGTTTTTGATATATTTTTGCTTTAATATTAATGTGTAGCTGTTTTTGCAGTTATCCTCCCTGTTTCTGGGCTCCCTGAAAGGAAAGTCTTTATTTTCTTTTGATCCTTTTAATAGACCAACCACCGGATGCTCTAGACAAAATTGATGCTCAATAAATTACTGCTGAATTGTTCATTTCCTTTGCATTTTAGAGTTGTTCAATTAATACATCCATCGTTTGGCCAGTTGTCAGTAAGGATAGCAATATACTGTTCCTTAGTAAGAGCCAAAAACCTCAACCAAAAGAAAAGGGAAACAATTTTGCTTTTTGTAAAATGTGTAACTCTTTCCATATGTAATTATCTTCCCAGCTTGCAAATGTATAGCTGTTTCATCTATATGTATATATATTATTTTCTTTCCAGGAATCAAGTAGTCTGCCAAGCAGAGACAATTCATCTCACAGAACAGCAAAGATATTATGAAACAGCATAATCACTTGCATATTCAAGTTTATAATTAATTCTATGCTTTCATTAGGTGAGAGTTATGTTTTCAACAGTGTCTCCTCCTGCATCTTTTTCTTTCCTCCTACATCTTTTATACCTAATAAGCATGCAAATAAATTCTGCCCTTTTATGCCTCGTGTGTTTCAAAATATGAACATTAAAGAAAAAAGTTTCTGTAGCATTACAACCTCCACACAAATGCAAGTGTTATACTCATCTGATTCTCCAAAATAATACATGTAAGGGGACAGCATTACTGATTGGCAGGCCCCATCCACATAATCCTCAGTAACCTTGTATCAAAATAATTGTCACATCAAATTAAATAATTGCCAATCATATTAGAACTACTTCACCTGGACCTTCCTGAGACTCTTTCTGATTCTGAGAGTTTGCTCCAGAATGGTTTCCCTTGGTACACCAAGTACATAAACCTGATTTTGTTTGATTGCAGGTTGTGTTGCTGCTGTTTCTATGTGTTTGATTATATAATATAATAATGCAAATTTTGGTTTTGTTATATAACTTACTGTAGTAAATTTGTAAATCAATTCGGTAATTTAGAGCTAATAGAGATTAGAAAGAGGGCATGTAAAATTTTCATTTATTTTTGTAGTGTATTTTATTATGAGAATAATATACTATTGAAAACTTAGGACTTCATTAACCTTTTGGGATGTAGTTCTTTCAAGTGTCAATGGTCAGCTTGATCTTAAGTAAAAATGTCCTTCCTGGTTACTTTAGAAATAAACATATATCCTGATCCAGATCTAGAATTTAAAGATGTAAAAATCAAAGAGTGCAACTCCCTTTTCTTGTAAATGAGTAAACTGACTCAAAGAAGTTGTGAACTACCCAAGGTATCGCAATGTGTTTAGTCAGTTTTTTTTTGGGAGGGTACAGTGGAGTGGGTGGGAGATGTATATATTGTTTGCCTCCTAATTGAAAGTACCATTAGTGCCACTATCTCTATAAATGCTGTCATAATAACAAAACACACAACATGCAAGTAAGCACATGTTCACACCAGGCACATACCCATGTTAGATACATACTGCAAAAGAACCTTAGAAATATCTGTTTTATAAGTCCAAAATTGGGGATACTACCAGAAACAGAATCACATAAATACAGTAAAGAAATAAGAGAAAAGCATGCAGAATGATGTGGGAAATAAAGGCAAGGGAAAAAATTAAATTTCCTTACTGCCTACAGCCTATTGACAAGTCCTTGAAACAGGTAAAGTGACCTTTCTCTAGGAACTCAGCTGCCTCGATGTTGACACTTTGCTAAGGGTAAAAGGCAATCTTAGGTTAATATTATCCCCATCCCCCCCGGATCCTATAAGTCTACTTTAACATATAAAAATCCCTTTGCAAACTTCCTTTATCTTGACCCTCCCCTTAAGATAGATGTTGACAATCATCCTCCAAGTATATGGCCCACTGATAAATATCTGAAAGGCATCATGACTAGGGTTTTATTAGACAATAATAAGTGACCTTTTCCTAATAAGAACTAGCCCCCTCAAGGTCCTGGAAATCTTGCTTCCAAAATTCCTTGGACACTTAGGCTATCCCTAACGCCCTCTCAACTTGAAAGAGATGGTCACTTGTTACAACCCTAATGCAGCTCTTTTTGTCCTGTGCTTTAATAAAACCACCAAAAACATATCAAGAATTATTTATTTCTTTTTTTTAATAGTTTGTTTAATTGTCAGAGAGAGAGAGAGAGAGTGAGCGCAAGGAGGGTATGCGGCAGGCAGAGGGAGAAGCAGCCTTCCTGCTGAGCAAGGAGCTGGATGTAGGACTCGATCCCAGGACTCTGGGATCATGACCCCCAACTAAAGGCAGACACTCAACTGACTGAGCTACCCAGGCATCTCCCAAAACTTCTTTCTTGTTTTTATTTTTTAAAGATTATTTACCTATTTTTTATTATTTATCTATTACTATCTATTATATATCTATTATCTATTATTTGACAGAGTGAGACACAGAAAGAGAGGGAACATAAGCAGGGGGAGTGGGAGGGGGAGAAGCAGGTTTCCCACCTAGCAGGGAGCCTGATGTGGGGCTTGATCCTAGGATGCTGGGATCATGATCTGAGCTGAAGACAGATGCCCAGCGACTGAGCCACCCAGGCACCCTCAAGAATTCTTTCTTGACCTTTTGCTCCGAACCCCAATTCCACACCACGGAAGACTGAATGGAGAAGAGGATAGCATAGTGGCTAAGAAACACTTCTGTTATTTGTCAGTAGTTGTGATCCTGGGCAAGCTACCCAACCTCTCTGTGCCTCAGTTTCCTTGCCATAATACAGGCACATGTAGAGAGCAAAATAGAGTGTCTTAAACAATGTGTCAAACAAAGACACAAGCAGTTAAGGTACTGCAGCTAGGAGATATCCCCTGGACCAGCATCAGCGGACGTCCTAGAACTGATAACGAGCAGAACCAGAAGAGGTCTGCAGAGATCCAAGACCAGTTAAATCCCTTTAAAAAGGGGAAGATTTTGGCAGCAAACTATCAGACTCCTCAGACATGACCCCACCAGGTCTGACCACTTAAAAAATGCAACTGCCGCAGAAGCCTCAGCCCAAATGATCCCCAAACAGAACCCAGAGCCTTCCCTGCTTGAACATCAGAAGCAGTAATGCCCAGGGCTGACCCAGACCAGACTGAGGCCTTATCTCGACTGCGTGCGCACAGACTGACTTCGTTTTTGGTTCCTTAACTTCCTGCACTCTTTTGTTATAGTGCTTGCTGTGTGGCTTGTTTTCTGTCCTGCTCTGTGTGCTGTGTAAGAAGCCAAGTTTAATCACATGGTGAATTGTCATTGCGTTTGGAATCCTGAACCCGCTTTAGAATTGTGATTAAACTTTTCTTTACGACTGAATAAAGCTGATATTGTGGAAACACACAACGCGATTGTGCGCCTTTACGGCATGCTCAGGGCAGCACACTAATGGTTCCTCCACCATAGTTTTCTTGTGAGGGTTCAATGAATGAACATTTGGGAAGTACTTGAAATAATGCGAGACACATAGTGCTATAAAATGTTTAGTAAATAAATGAAATGTGGGGCTTAAGAATGAGCATTTCCCACCCAACTCATGCTGTCCTGTCTTTCCTTAAGAAGAAAGTCCCGTCTTTTTTTTTTTTTTTTTTAAGATTTTATTTATTTATTTGACAGACAGAGATCACAAGTAGGCAGAGAGGCGGCAGGCGGGGGGAAGCAGGCTCCCTACTGAGCAGAGAGCCCGATGCGGGGCTGTGTCCCAGGACCCTGGGATCATTACCTGAGCTGAAGGCAGAGGCTTTAACCCACTGAGCCACCCAGGTGCCCCAGAAAGTCCTGTCTTACACCTAATGGCACATTATAAGAGAGAGAGACATGGAAAGGGCCAAGGGGACAGAGCGAAGAGAATGCTCTTCTTAGTGACAGTAGAAGAGAGTATTAAAGACAATAAACCCATATTGCAGTGGCAAGAATTAGCCTCTGAGAGAAGGAAGAATCTACTGACAGTAAGGGGCGTCAAATACAATTCAGATAATAGGGATGACATGTTTTTCTTCCCCATAAAGAGAATTTTCAGAAGACTAATCTGAGCAGGTTGTAATGCTCATAAAAAATCAAAAATCTTTAAACCCTGATAACACATATTTCAACTTTTATCCTGATGTTGCTGGTCACTTTTCCCACTAAAAGAGAAGGTATGCCCTTCCAACTTTTTAAGCATTTCCAAAAATCCTAGATTAACATGATTTTCAACTGCATTTAGGACTGCACTATGGTCCACCGCAACCAAATATAACAATAATTCTGGCTATCATTATTGAGGTTTTAATGATTAAAAGCAGAAAAGGCCTTCAAGTGGCAAAAATATAATCTGGACCTCATGGACCTTCACCTGAGAGCAAATTCCTTTAATTTCAAGACAATATCAAGACTGGGAAACTTGAGAAGTAAGTGGAAAGGAAAACAAAAAATCAGACAGGAAAATCATACCTGTAAATAAGGAGTGATGAGCAAACAGAAAGAACAGACAATTACCTCATATTTTTGTTGACTTCAGTTCCTGCAAAACTAGGCAGAAACATTAGGTCACCAGTAAGGCAAACAATTCTAGCTACTCTATCCTGAGGGATTTCTCTACACTAAAATATACTTCTTATTAGTATTATTAGTATTAGTGAGGGTACAGAGGTCAAATATGCTTTAATATTTTTACTCATAAACAGGAAGTCTTCATGCCTCAGATTCCAGTGTCTGAATTATTTCATGTCCTGACATTTCAAGAGTCCAGAAAGCACATCCTTTAGACTTACCATGTCAGATTCCTACTCTACCCAGGGAAGAGTTAGTAGACTTCCACTTCTTGTTTACTCGTTGACAGAGAGTATTTTAACTACTTTTCTGAAATTCTGGACCATTGGTACACTGGTGAGAAGTCATTCTGAGGTATATATGGTTTTAAATTAGAGTACCTTATTAATTAGTAACTGATTGAATAGTATTTACTAGATTTATAATGAATAGTCATTTTTGTTGTTGTTGCTATGTCTTAAACAGGCTTGGATAATGATTTGCTGCTTCAATAAACTCCCACTGCGTCACCTGCTACAGTAGAAGACATCAGGCAGTCACAAATTTGTGCCCAGAAAACTGTGGCCCAGGACGCATCTACTTTTAGTTATATTTGGCTTCCTCTTTCTTCATTTTTCCCTATCCTTTCTGTCACCATGTTCAGGATCCTTCTGTTATCCTTTAATTGCCAAAAGATATGGATGGCTCAGAATTTTCATTCAATAGGGGTCTTATCTAGTAATGTGTCATCTGTTGTTGAGTTTCATACTTCTAGCAGAAAAGATGTAGAAATATCATAATGAAGAAGCAATATGTACTGCCATGGAAAATTAGTTATGTCTCCTTTGTCATAGACCAGTTCAACTTAAAAAAATTTTTTTCTTAAATATTTTATTCATTTATTTGTCAGAAAGAGAGAGAGAAAATGCACATGCACACACAAGCAGGAGGAACAGCAGGCAGAGGGAGAAGAAGGCTCCCCACTGAGCAGGGAGCCTGATACAAGTCTGGATCCCAGGACCCTGGGATCATGATCTGAGATGCTTAACTGAACCACCCAGGCATTCCATATTTTAATTTTTTTTGTTTTTTGTTTTTTTTGAGATAGAAAGAGCAAGAGTGTGTGCAAGTAGGGGAAGTAGGGGGAGGGGCAAAGGGAAAGAGAGAGAGAGAGAACCTTAAGCAGACTCCACATCCAGCATGGAGCCTGATGGGGAGCTTGGGGCTTGATCTCCTGACTCTGACATCATGACCTGAGCTGAAATCAAGAGCAGGATTCTTAACTGACCAAGCTACCGAGGCACCCCACCAGGGTTTAAACTTAATGTCTTTTTCTCCCTGTCCTCAGAGTCATAATGTTAAGACTACAGAAATGTGAAATTCTGGGCGCCTGGGTGGCTCAGTGGGTTAAAGCCTCTGCTTTCGGCTCAGGTCATGATCCCAGGGTCCTGGGATAGAGCCCCACATCGGGCTCTCTGCTCAGCAGGGAGCCTGCTTCCCTCTTCTCTGTCTCTCTCTGCCTGCCTCTCTGTCTACTTGTGATCTCTCTCTGTCAAATAAATAAATAAATAAATAAATCTTAAAAAAAAAAAAAAAGGAAATGTGAAATTCTATACACATTTCTACATTCCATTGTTGGCAGCTTCGACTCCAACTCTCCGCCAAGATTTTCTACTGTCTAAAACTGGCCACTCTTCTCAAATACCAGGATGACATGACTGAGACTTTGTCAACTCAGTATATTGCTTTTGATGCCAGTTCCCATGAAGCAATTGAAATGGGTTATCTTTTCCCCAAAACCATGCACTTAAACAACTTACTACTTTGATATGCCTTATTAATTGAAGTCAAAACAGGACCAATTCCACATCCCAGTTTTCTAGAATGTCTTTCTCCAAGAAATCACTAAAAATCACATAGCTAAAAAGAAATTATACATCTTTCTGGTCCTAGTCTTGAGAGAAACATCATATTCAAGAGGATTTTATGACTAGCCTGCATATTAGAAAGAAACTGAAAACAGTTTTCAATTAAAAAAAAAAAGGAAAACATAGACACATGCACACCAATCACCATTTGCACTATAATCTGCACATAATTTTATGCACTCCACAGCAACATATCACAACTAAGATACCCACGGTCATTAAAAAAACTGAAAAAATAGCTTGCTTAATAAAACTGTACTCTGGAGAAGCCTGTTTGAGTAAGTTCTATTTCTAACAAATTCACATTGGCAAAGTTTTCACTATGTACTTCATGTACTAGGTAATTTTTGATTCTCTCCCTAATTCCATACGTATTATTGCTGGTGGTGATGTTTATCAAAAATCTCATCCATTTTCAAGGTTTTATAAAGTTTTGTAAAATGTTCTGCTGTTTACTACACCTGTTAATGTAATTCCTTCTTTACGATGCTCTGTTTAGTTACCTTGGAAATGATACCATAACATAGCAGAAACACCTGTCATTGCAAGATGATTCCTGCTTAATATTAAGCTGGAGTTAACCTCATTTCTCTATACATAATGGAAAAATGTTATTTGACATAGATTTTCACACTGAGGAAAGTCTGCAAACCTATTCTTTCTTTATTTTTATTTATAATTTGGGGGTAAGTTCTAATAGATTTCAGAAATATGAAAGGTTATATACCTTTGTCAGGAAATGAAAGATGTCATATTGTAGACAAGAATTTTACTATCTGACCTGTTAAAATACATACTGACTTTTTTTTAGTGTTCTGCTACTTTCTGTCAGAATCACTTTAAAATGACATCAAAATATCTCATATTTTGTTCCAAGGGATAAAGAACATATTTTCACTTAAAATGATAAAGTGTGGGGAAAGCATAGTCTTTAGAGTTAGGCATAACTTATTTGCTAATTTTTGAAATACCATAAGTTAATTTTGCTTTCTAGGCTTAAGATTTCTTCTTTATAAATTAAGGACAGTGATACTTAACATACATATATATATGATGCTAATATATATAAACTAAATAATATATATTAAATATAAATAGATATGTGGCTAAAAGAGATGATTTATGTAAAGTAGCTGGCATATACTTGGTATTTAATGAGAGGCTGAATTAAATTCTCTCCCATATACTCAACTTACAAGTCTTAAAATAGTGATCTCTTAGAAAACATACATAATTTTAAAAGACCCACTAAACTAAGGCAAATGCAGAATTTAATATGTAATAATTATTTAAAAAGCATGATATAAAATATTTTTATCAAAAGTATATAAATTTAAATAGTTTTACTACTAGAGTATTATAACTTGAAGGACATTTATAACCCATCTAATCTAATGCCCATCATTTCCTAGGAAAAGAAACTATTTAGATAAAAAAAAATTAGGTTATTTGCCCCCAGTGACACATTTAATTAACAGTTCAACTAAGGAGACATCAGACCATTTTAATTCAAGATTAGTGACTTATCCTTTTTATTACCAGCTTCCTTTGTGCCAACACTACTCTAAGCACATTAAATTCTGAAAAACATATATTTAAGATATAATGCCAGGAATTATTTTTCACTATATTTAAATGTCTATTTAAAAGCTTAAAATGTCAGCATTTACTTTTCCATGGGCTATTTAAATTGTGTAATAAAGTTTAAGTAATTTTATAAAATGTCAAAATATGAGAAAAGATTACTTTGGACCTTCTTCATTCCCCTTTATTTGAAAGAAATGTTTACTCTATCCAGGACTAAGCATATTGGCCACCATTCAACATTATCATTCTCTGAGAAAATATAATTTTTCATAATGTATTTGCCTCTAATTTACCAAACATGATAATAATGGATCCTAAGACCCATTAGTCAATTGATTTAAATACCATTTTGGGGTAGGGAGAATTGAGAAAAAGAATAACACAGGAAGTTGCTTTGGAGCTATTCTCTATTAACGGCACACTGGTGACCACCAGACACAGCTGACTGGCACTGTATCACTGGTGTAGGACAAGGGTTAGAATTTTACTTCTATAATTCCTGACATCTAACTCTTGACCATATCACTTCTCAGTGAATCTTTATCCAGACTACATAATTGTATTATTTGATAGCTAACTTTTTAACAGTTTCCAATAGTTTGTTAAACTCTCTAATAATGAAAACATTTGTTAAAAATGATCTATTCCTAGAAGATATGCAGAACAGTCTTCAAGATATTGCTGGCAATTTTGGATTTCACACCCACCCCAAAATACAAGATTTAGATAACTTACTGCTCATCAAATGGTGAATTAGTAAATATCAAGTTTTTTCAATCATTTTTAGGAAGGAGAGGGAATACTATCACCCTAAGGAATGTTTCCTTCCTCCTCCTAGGATTGTTCCCAACTTTCTTTTTTGCACCTCAAAACTCTGGTGAGGATTATTCACTTTTACTGAGAAGTATATCTTTTCATCTATATGACAAAGGGAAAATAGTTATCCTTCATATATTACATAAATGCTGGCAGCTGTTAAGAACAAAGATACAAATATGAACTAAGATGATTCCTTAATCATTGATAACCTGATGATGGGAAACGTACCTCTGGGTGCCTTAATTCCACATCTCTGGGCTCTGAGAGGTCCAATAGCACTGCCACATGTAGCAGGGATCTGCTTTCGTGTTTGAGAAATGAGGGCCCATTTTCTCACAAACTCAAACAAAATACCAATAGTCATTGTAAGAAGCTTAAGGCATTAAGTTTTAAGTATAATAATCACACCAGGTGGAAATATTGAACCATAATGTATCATATTAGTAATAGGGATATATGCTCTCTCTGACGCTTTGAAACTTCTGCCAGGCAGCATAATAAAGCATTCTGTAAGAATTCTAAATGTGCTGAAATAACTTAAACTGATTAGCTATCTAGGTATCCTCACCAGACTGCTCTGTCTCCATTTAACTGTTGATGCTACTCATATAACTTCTGATTTTATTCTGTTACTAGTAGACAGGATTACACATAAACTAGAGCAACAGTGTTTCTTGCTGGTAATGGCACATTTAAAACCAGTGATGTAAAATGAAGAAAATAATCTTTTTTTCCTAAGAGAAAAATAAAATAAAAATAAAATAATAATAAAATAGCCCATGATTTTTTTTTAAGTCAAAATGTCACAATAAAGAAAGTCTTTACTGTTTATTACAGATCACTAATTTGGACAGTTTGCTAAATTGATATGACTCCATTTAGTCGCTAATCAGATTTCATAAGTATGAGAAACATTTTCCCCTAGCATAGCATGAACAGATGTTGTCCCAGTTTGCACCTATCCCACAAAAGTAAATACAAATAAATTAACTTGTTTCCTTCATTACTATCTATGTACTACCTTAAATCAATCTTCAAATTTCTTACCTTATTTAAAATGTGGCTTTTATTTTATTTTATTTCTTTTACAGATTTTATTTATTTATTTATTTGACAGAGAAAGTTCACAAGTAGGCAGAGAGGCAGGCAGAGAGAGAGGGGAAAGCAGGCTACCTGCTGAGCAGAGAGCCCTATGAGGGGCTCGGTCCCAGGACCCTGAGATCATGACCTGAGCCGAAGGCAGGGGCTTAACCCACTGAGCTGCCCAGGTGCCCCGAGGCCTTTATTTTAAACTGACTTAAAGTTTAAGTAATTTGAAGAATGTAACTAAAAGCATGTAATTAAAAACATGTTTTCTGGATTAATTTGGAAAAAGTTAGATGGATTTGTATTTGATCTGTGATTTCTTAAAATAATTTATTAAAGCAGCAATGCACCCATCAGGGAAATGTATTCTTTTTTGGGAAAAAAAATAAAGATAAATAATTAAAAATAAACATAAAGATTAGAATTGAAGTCTGAAGTTTACCTTTCATCCAATATCCAATAACTATTATAATCTAGTTTATTCATTTAATGTTCAACAAATTAAATACCAGGTATTAATCAGGCCATGGGAAGATAAATCCCCATTATCACAAAGCTTAATCTAGTGGAAAGAAGCAGGCATTAAAAAGATATGCTAACAATACATGCTATGTTAGGTACCGCTATAAGAAACATAACTTGGAAAAAGGACCAGGGAGGGGCAGGGGTAAAAGGTGGGAGTTCTGGTTGAGGAGTCAAGATGGCGGAGAAGTAGCAGGCTGAGACTAAATCAGCTAGCCGGAGATCAGCTAGATAGCTTATCTAAAGATTGCAAACACCTGCAAATCCATCGGCAGATCGAAGAGAAGTAGAACAGCAATTCTGGAAACAGAAAAACAACCACTTTCTGAAAGGTAGGACCGGCGGAGAAGTGAATCCAAAGTGACGGGAAGATAGACCCCGGGGGGAGGGGCCGGCTCCCGGCAAGCGGCCGAGCAACGGAGCACAAAATCAGGACTTTTAAAAGTCTGTTCCGCTGAGGGACATCGCTCCAGAGGCTAAACCGGGGCGAAGCCCACACGGGGTCAGCGTGGCCTCAGGTCCCGTAGGGTCACAGAAAGATTGGGGGTGTCTGAGTGTCGCAGAGCTTGCAGGTATTGGAACGTGAAAGCCGGCTACAGAGACAGAGCTGACAGTAAGCTCGCAGCTCAGTGTTACCTTGAACCGGTCGCAGGCTCGGTGAGCTCGGAGCACGGCCGGAGGTCAGGCAGACGGGAGTAACTGGGCGCTATTCTCTGAGGGCACACTGAGGAGTGGGGCCCTGGGCTCTCGGCTCCTCCCGGCCGGAGACCAGGAGGCCGCCATTTGTATTCCCGTCCTCTGGAACTCTACGGAAAGCGCTCAGGGAACAAAAGCTCCTGAAAGCAAACCCGAGCGGATTACACACCCTGGCCCCGGGTATGGGCGGAGCAATTCCGCCTGGGGCAAAGACACTTCAGAATCACTACAACAGGCCCCTCCCCCAGAAGATCAACAAGAAATCCAGCCGAGACCAAGTTCACCTACCAAGGAGTGCGGTTTCAATGCCAAGGAGAGCAGCAGAATTCCAGAGGAGGAGAAAGCAAAGCACAGAACTCATGGCTTTCTCCCTGTGATTTTTTTTTAGTCTTGCAGTTAATTTAATTTTTTGCTTTTTCATTTTTTGTTTTTTTTCTCGCCTTCTGGTAAATTTTTTTTTTAACTTTTACCTTTTTCTTTTTTAACGTTTAACTAGTTTATACAATATATATATTTTTTCTTTTTTATATTTTTCTTATTTGTTTTCTTTTTTTTAATTCTTTTTTCTTTTTTTTTTCTTTCTTCCTTTTTGAACCTCTTTTTATCCCCTTTCTCCCCCCTCACGATTTGGGATCTCTTCTAATTTGGTTAAAGCATATTTTCCTGGGGTTGTTGCCACCTTTTTAGTATTTTACTTGCTCCTTCATATACTCTTATCTGGACAAAATGACAAGATGGAAAAATTCAACACAAAAAAAAGAACAAGAGGCAGTACCGAAGGCTAGGGACCTAATCAATACAGACATTGGTAATATGTCAGATCTAGAGTTCAGAATGACAATTCTCAAGGTTCTAGCCGGGCTTGAAAAAGGCATGGAAGATATTAGAGAAACCCTCTCGAGAGATATAAAAGCCCTTTCTGGAGAAATAAAAGAACTAAAATCTAACCAAGTTGAAATCAAAAAAGCTATTAATGAGGTGCAATCAAAAATGGAGGCTCTCACTGCTAGGATAAATGAGGCAGAAGAAAGAATTAGTGATATAGAAGACCAAATGACAGAGAATAAAGAAGCTGAGCAAAAGAGGGACAAACAGCTACTGGACCACGAGGGGAGAATTCGAGAGATAAGTGACACCATAAGACGAAACAACATTAGAATAATTGGGATTCCAGAAGAAGAAGAAAGAGAGAGGGGAGCAGAAGGTATACTGGAGAGAATTATTGGGGAGAATATCCCCAATATGGCAAAGGGAACGAGCATCAAAATTCAGGAGGTTCAGAGAATGCCCCTCAAAATAAATAAGAATAGGCCCACACCCCGTCACCTAATAGTAAAATTTACAAGTCTCAGTGACAAAGAGAAAATCCTGAAAGCAGCCCAGGAAAAGAAGTCTGTAACATACAATGGTAAAAATATTAGATTGGCAGCTGACTTATCCACAGAGACCTGGCAGGCCAGAAAGAGCTGGCATGATATTTTCAGAGCACTAAACGAGAAAAACATGCAGCCAAGAATACTATATCCAGCTAGGCTATCATTGAAAATAGAAGGAGAGATTAAAAGCTTCCAGGACAAACAAAAACTGAAAGAATTTGCAAACACCAAACCAGCTCTACAGGAAATATTGAAAGGGGTCCTCTAAGCAAAGAGAGAGCCTACAAGTGGTAGATCAGAAAGGAACAGAGACCATATACAGTAACAGTCACCTTACAGGCAATACAATGGCACTAAATTCATATCTCTCAATAGTTACCCTGAATGTTAATGGGCTAAATGCCCCTGTCAAAAGACACAGGGTATCAGAATGGATAAAAAAACAAAACCCATCTATATGTTGCCTCCAAGAAACTCATTTTAAGCCCGAAGACACGTCCAGATTTAAAGTGAGGGGGTGGAAAAGAATTTACCATGCTAATGGACATCAGAAGAAAGCAGGAGTGGCAATCCTTATATCAGATCAATTAGATTTTAAGCCAAAGACTGTAATAAGAGATGAGGAAGGACACTATATCATACTCAAAGGGTCTGTCCAACAAGAAGATTTAACAATTTTAAATATCTATGCCCCCAACGTGGGAGCAGCCAACTATATAAACCAATTAATAACAAAATCAAAGAAACACATCAACAATAATACAATAATAGTAGGGGACTTTAACACTCCCCTCACTGAAATGGACAGATCATCCAAGCAAAAGATCAGCAAGGAAATAAAGGCCTTAAACGACACACTGGACCAGATGGACATCACAGATATATTCAGAACATTTCATCCCAAAGCAACCGAATACACATTCTTCTCTAGTGCACATGGAACATTCTCCAGAATAGATCACATCCTTGGTCCTAAATCAGGACTCAACCGGTATCAAAAGATTGGGATCATTCCCTGCATATTTTCAAACCACAATGCTCTAAAGCTAGAACTCAACCACAAAAGGAAGTTTGAAAAGAACCCAAATACATGGAGACTAAACAGCATCCTTCTAAAGAATGAATGGGTCAACCAGGAAATTAAAGAAGAATTGAAAAAAATCATGGAAACAAATGACAATGAAAATACAATGGTTCAAAATCTGTGGGACACAACAAAGGCAGTCCTGAGAGGAAAATATATTGTGGTACAAGCCTTTCTCAAGAAACAAGAAAGGTCTCAGGTACACAACCTAACCCTACACCTAAAGGAGCTGGAGAAAGAACAAGAAAGAAACCCTAAGCCCAGCAGGAGAAGAGAAATCATAAAGATCAGAGCAGAAATCAATGAAATAGAAACCAAAAAGACAAAAGAGCAAATCAACGAAACTAGGAGCTGGTTCTTTGAAAGAATTAATAAAATTGATAAACCCCTGGCCAGACTTATCAAAAAGAAAAGAGAAAGGACCCAAATAAATAAAATCATGAATGAAAGAGGAGAGATCACAACTAACACCAAAGAAATACAAACTATTATAAGAACATACTATGAGTAACTCTACGCCAATAAATTTGACAATCTGGAAGAAATGGATGCATTCCTAGAAACATATAAACTACCACAACTGAACCAGGAAGAAGTAGAAAGCCTGAACAGACCCATAACCAGTAAGGAGATTGAAACAGTCATTAAAAATCTCCAAACAAACAAAAGCCCAGGGCCAGATGGCTTCCCGGGGGAATTCTACCAAACATTTAAAGAAGAACTAATTCCTATTCTCCTGAAACTGTTCCAAAAAATAGAAAAGGAAGGAAAACTTCCAAACTCATTTTATGAGGCCAGCATCACCTTGATCCCAAAACCAGACAAGGATCCCATCAAAAAAGAGAGCTATAGACCAATATCCTTGATGAACACAGATGCGAAAATACTCAACAAAATACTAGCCAAAAGGATTCAACAGTACATTAAAAGGATTATTCACCACGACCAAGTGGGATTTATTCCAGGGCTGCAAGGTTGGTTCAACATCCGCAAATCAGTCAATGTGATACAACACATCAATAAAAGAAAGAACAAGAACCATATGATACTCTCAATAGATGCTGAAAAAGCATTTGACAAAGTACAGCATCCCTTCCTGATCAAAACTCTTCAAAGTGTAGGGATAGAGGGGACATACCTCAATATCATCAAAGCCATCTATGAAAAACCCACCGCAAATATCATTCTCAATGCAGAAAAACTGAAAGCTTTTCCGCTAAGGTCAGGAACACGGCAGGGATGTCCATTATCACCACTGCTATTCAACATAGTACTAGAGGTCCTAGCCTCAGCAATCAGACAACAAAAGGAAATTAAAGGCATCCAAATCGGCAAAGAAGAAGTCAAATTATTACTCTTCGCAGATGATATGATACTATATGTGGAAAACCCAAAAGACTCCACTCCAAAACTGCTAGAACTTATACAGGAATTCAGTAAAGTGTCAGGATATAAAATCAATGCACAGAAATCAGTTGCATTTCTCTACACCAACAGCAAGACAGAAGAAAGAGAAATTAAGGAGTCAATCCCATTTACAATTGCACCCCAAACCATAAGATACCTAGGAATAAACCTAACCAAAGAGGCACAGAATCTATACTCAGAAAACTATAAAGTACTCATGAAAGAAATTGAGGAAGACACAAAGAAATGGAAAAATGTTCCATGCTCCTGGATTGGAAGAATAAATATTGTGAAAATGTCTATGCTACCTAAAGCAATCTACACATTTAATGCAATTCCTATCAAAGTACCATCCATCTTTTTCAAAGAAATGGAACAAATAATTCTAAAATTTATATGGAACCAGAAAAGACTTCGAATAGCCAAAGGGATATTGAAAAAGAAAGCCAATGTTGGTGACATCACAATTCCGGACTTCCAGCTGTATTACAAAGCTGTCATCATCAAGACAGCATGGTACTGGCACAAAAACAGACACATAGATCAATGGAACAGAATAGAGAGCCCAGAAATAGACCCTCAACTCTACAGTCAACTAATCTTTGACAAAGCAGGAAAGAATTTCCAATGGAAAAAAGACATCCTCTTCAATAAATGGTGCTGGGAAAATTGGACAGCCACATGCAGAAAAATGAAATTGGACCATTTCCTTACACCACACACAAAAATAGACTTAAAATGGATGAAGGACCTCAAGGTGCGAAAGGAATCCATCAAAATCCTTGAGGAGAACACAGGCAGCAACCTCTTCGACCTCAGCCGCAGCAACATCTTCCTAGGAACAACGCCAAAGGCAAGGGAAGCAAGGGCAAAAATGAACTATTGGGATTTCATCAAGATCAAAAGCTTTTGCACAGCAAAGGAAAAAGTTAACAAAATCAAAAGACAACTGACAGAATGGGAGAAGATATTTGCAAACGACATATCAGATAAAGGACTAGTGTCCAGAATCTATAAAGAACTTAGCAAACTCAACACCCAAAGAACAAATAATCCAATCAAGAAATGGGCAGAGGACATGAACAGACATTTCTGCAAAGAAGACATCCAGATGGCCAACAGACACATGAAAAAGTGATCCATATCACTCGGCATCAGGGAAATACAAATCAAAACCAAAATGAGATATCACCTCACACCAGTCAGAATGGCTAAAATAAACAAGTCAGGAAATGACAGATGCTGGCGAGGATGTGGAGAAAGGGGAACCCTCCTACACTGTTGGTGGGAATGCAAGCTGGTGCAGCCACTCTGGAAAACAGCATGGAGGTTCCTCAAAATGTTGAAAATAGAACTGCCCTATGACCCAGCAATTGCACTATTGGGTATTTACCCTAAAGATACAAACGTAGTGATCCAAAGGGGCACATGCACCCGAATGTTTATAGCAGCAATGTCCACAATAGCCAAACTATGGAAAGAACCTAGATGTCCATCAACAGATGAATGGATCAAGAAGATGTGGTATATATACACAATGGAATACTATGCAGCCATCAAAAGAAATGAAATCTTGCCATTTGCGACAACATGGATGGAACTAGAGCGTATCATGCTTAGTGAAATAAGTCAAGCAGAGAAAGACAACTATCACATGATCTCCCTGATATGAGGAAGTGGTGATGCAACATGGGGGTTTAAGTGGGTAGGAGAAGAATCAATGAAACAAGATGGGATTGGGAGGGAGACAAACCATAAGTGACTCTTAATCTCACAAAACAAACTGAGGGTTGCTGGGGGGAGGGGGTTTGGGAGAAGGGGGTGGGATTATGGACCTTGGGGAGGGTATGTGCTTTGGTGAGTGCTGTGAAGTGTGTAAACCTGGTGATTCACAGACCTGTACCCCTGGGGTTAAAATATATATGTTTATAAAAAATAAAAAATTAAAAAAAAAAGAAATTATATATAATAATTTATTATTTAAAATAAGTAGACATCATTGTTTTTCTTTGAGATGAAGAATTAAATGAAGATTGAATACCTGTTCTGAATAAGGATGATTTTAAAATCAGGTCACATTAAGATCTCTTCAAAATCGGGGGGTTTTGGTCAAAGGGTATAAAGTTTCATTTATGCAAGATGAATAAGTTCTAGACATCTACTGTGAACCAGTTTCTATAGCTAACAATACTGTATTATATTCTAAAACATTTGCTACAAGGGTGTATCATACGTTAAGTATTGTTACTACCAAAAAAAAAAAAGGGGGAAACTTTTGGAAGTGATAGATATGGTTTGGCATTGATTCTGTGATGGTTTCACTGTTGTATACTTATTCCCAAATTAATCAAGTTGTATACATTAAATATGTAAAGTTTTTTGTATGTTAATTATGAATAATTAAACATCATTTAGTTGAATGAAAAAAAAAAAAAGGTGGGAGTTCTTTTTTAGAAGGAGTTTTCCGGAAGGCCATGTCTAATGAGGTACCAATTGCACTAAAGCATAACTGTGGGTCAGACTGATGAACGACGAGCACTCCAGAAACAGGAAACTGTAAATGTAGAGGCCTTACTTGGTTTGTGAACAGCAAAGAGGCCAGTGTGTAGAGGGCATTATGTGAAGGGGATTCTAAGAGGATATCAGATCAAGTTGGGAGAGGGTGGTGGAAAGGTCAGTTCTTGCAGGGCTGTATATAGGCCCTGATATGGCCCAGTCTCTCCTCATACGCAGCTTCCAATACTGTATACTCTGTGTGTATGTGTGTGAGTTACACGTACTTACACATGTATGTATGTACATATGTATATGAGTTTTTATTTAGCCATTATAAAATACAATACTGTTCATATGCAATTTCCCTAGAATTTAAAAATATAAAAGTAGCATTGCCCATGGAAAACTCATTTTAAATATTGACAGATGCTAAAGAATTCCTTCAAAACAAGCTGGACTGATTCTCAGCAGAAAAATATGGAAACAGTCATTTCTCAAAATCCTCAACAACACTGAATGTCATTGGTCTTTTACATTTTTGTTGGTCTCATGGTGAAATGATACTTTATTGCACATTATAGTTGATCTTCATTAATGTATTTCTATGCTCTTTGAAATATGTCTTATGTGAATTTTCTGTTTATAAATATATATTTTTGCTGGATTATACTTTTGCTTTCAAGAATGTTTATTTGGTTGTTTTTGTTTTGCCTCCCTTGCTCTCATCTCAATCCTGATTTAACCAACGTCAACAGACAGATGTGTATCCCTTTTCAGCTTCCTCCTTGTTCATTAAAAAATATCTGAGCCTATTTTCAAATATATATATATGTATATATATATACACATACATATATAAAATTTGTTTCATTTTCATTTATTTAAATAGCCCAGAAAAGGTAACACATAGAGGAAAAAAAATAGATTAGTGGTTGCCTGAAGCTGGGGTCAGGAATGGGGATTAATTACAAATGGGCATGAGGCATCTTATTGGGGGAAAGAAAATGTTCTAAAATTGATTTATTATGATGGCTGCGCCACTCACTAAAGTTACTAAGAAACACTGAATTCTACATTTCAAAGCAACGAGTTTTATATGTATATTATAACTCAAGTTGATTTAGAAAAAGAAATATACACATTACTCAGCAACTTTTTTTCAAATAATATATCATTGACATCCCTACCAGTTAGTAGAGTCTCAAAGTCAAACTTTTTTGTACTTTCTATACACACATACACATACATGCACAGACTCACATATAATTTTACATCACTTAGCTCATACATAGACTTTAATTTGGGCACACATCTTTGCAGTTTAATTTTACCACAGGAGAGCAATACAACAAAGCTCTGAAAGCAAAACAAAATCAGTAAACAAAACATAGATTAAGAAAAAATATATATTTGCAATGCATTTAACAAATAAAATGCTAATATATTTAATAAACAGAGTGCTTACAAATTGACAAGAAAAAGACAAACCAACAGAAAAATGAATAAAGGATATGAATACGCAATTCTCAGAAAATCAAACCTAAATGGCCCCAAATACATGAAATAATACACAAGCTTAATGAAAATCAAATATAATAAATTAATAATAAAATGTTAATATATGCATATGTTGACAAGAATTAACAAGAATGTTAGCATTTATTACTGCTGGATAGATGGGGAAATGTACTATCAAACATTTCTGAATTATTAAAGTGGTTTTGGAAAGTAATTTGGAAAATCTATTATTTGGAATTTATTCCTAATATATAAAACATTAGAAAGTAAAGATATATACACAAGGATACTCAATATAGTGTTGTTCTTAGCATGAAGAAACCTTGAAACAATAAGAATATTGAATAAATTATGGTACATACCAATTGGGTTTTATCACATTTATTTTACATTTAGCACCTTACTAAATTTCTCATTTTCATTTTGGTATACAGTCCTAGTTAGCAATAAGATACTTCTTTTTTCTTTCCACATTTATTCATGTCATTTTATTTTCTTATCTTACTACATTCACTGAAATGCCAAAGACTAAATTAAATAATAGTAACTATCCCTAGCTCTAATATTTATTGATGTGGTTTTAGTGTTTCATCAGTAATAATATTGCTGTTAGATTTTGTTAAATATTCCTGTTCATATTTAGAAGTCTTTATTATATTTATAGGTTTCCTACAGTTTAATGAAAAGTGGCTCTCAATTTAATTATATACTTCTGAAGCATTTATTTATTGATAGGATTATATGATTTTTCTCCTCTCTTTGTTTGATGAACTGAATTGTGTTCTTAGATTTCCTGCTATTAAACCACCCTTCCATTCCTATACTAACTGATTATTTATTGCACTAAATCTTGGAGTAATTGTTGCAGAACAAGTTTGTGGAAGGTAAACTTTCTGAATATTTTTACATTCAAATTTTGTTTATTTTGTACCCATAATTAGTAACACAGAAAGTTCTAGATTCAGAAATCTTTTGTTTCAGAACACTGAAGATATTGCTCACTTACCTTCAAGCATTCTGTCAATGATATAAGTCAGGTAAAAATCTGATTTTAATTTCTTTGTATATAAACTTTCTCATTTTTTCCCCAAATCCTTTTGGGATTTTTATATCTTCATATATAAAGTAACAAAATTTTCATCAAGGCGGTGTCTTTGTGTAAATCTTTTTTCAATGATTTTTTTTGCTACCTGCCTTACATCCTTTTAATCTCAAGATTCAAGTCTTTCAACAGATTGGGAATATTTTCTTCTAGTTTTGTATTAATGTCCTCCATTTCCCCTTTCTCATTTTCTGCAGCTCCTATTAATTGTAATTAGATTTTATAATGTAAATTTATTAAATAATTTATTAAATAATGTAAATTTATTAAGCATCTATGACTAATTCTAACATACCTTTAATGTACCTTTTGCCCTTCATTCAGTGAAATATCGTCTGTTTATTTTATGGATCACTGATGCAGTCCTCAGCTCTGTCTGCTCCATTCATCAGTTCTAATGACTTCTAAAAATTATTTCTGCAAACATGTTTTAATTCCTAACTCATCCTTATCCAGTTGTAGTCCCCTTTCATAACGAAGTGTTTTTATTTAATGTATGTTAATCTGTCTCTGTGTGACATCAAATCTCATTTAATCATCTGTGTTCTTTCTGGCATATGTTTCTTCTGCCATTGTGCAGATCACCAAGGATCCCCAACTTCTAAACAGGAAAGTTCACTGTTCGTTTTAAGTGGGGGAGTGCACTGACTGGCTGGCTTTGTTTTCCCTTCTTGAGCAGATGATGGGCCTGGAAAATAGCCGTACCCCTCAGCTCTACCCAAACACACAAAAACATTTCTCAGTTTTTCACTTTTCAACACCAAGTTGACTGTTTTGTGATACTGGAATGCTCCTGTGAATTTCCTTCAAATGTAGATGTTTAACTTCTCTTCTCCTATCCATGTCAACTTTATATACTAAGTTACTTCAGGCTCCATTTGATTCCTTCTCAGACCCCGACACCTATACTAAGCACCTTCCTTAAATAAGTAAATTTTCTTAGGAGTACAGTCCTCAAGTGTTAGAGTATTAGTCTGGAACTTAAGAGTCAAATATGTTACTGCCTTGTTTTAATTGTACATACATAGAAGTAGAATTGGGAAGTGAGCTGAACTCAAATGTCCTTGACATTGAGTGATGTTTGATTAATTGCACTGATAGTTTTCCCCTTTTATATTTGTATTGGCTATCACCAAACATAATAATTAATTCTCTAGCTTTATCTTGGTAATAATTTTTCTGTTGCTTGTGTTTAGGGCCAGCATATTGTTTGCTTTTGTTAATTAAGTGTTTTGGATTTTCTATCTTTCAAGAGTATCTAAAAAGTTAGAGTCTGCTAATCAAATATCTTATATTCTAGCTTTGTCCTGAATTTGTATTTGATTTTTCTCTTATTTAAAAGAATTTCAGGTAGCTAGAGAGATATTTGTATGTGTGTTCTCTTCAGGATCTTCATCTAGTCTTCCGTATTATATATTCATCATTATAATTTTAATATTTTTTTCCTTGAACTAAATAAACTCATACTAAGTATCACATTCTTGAAAGCCTTCCTTGATCTCCCCAAACTGAGTCAATCAATTCCTTTCTTTTTCTTACTTTAACGTAATCAAAATATGTAGAACATCTATGACACTTACTAGTATTCATTTATCTACCCATTATGTCTTTGAGGCTCGGGACAATGTCAGCAATTTTTTCCTTTTTAGAACCAAATTGTTGAAGTCTAAGTGATCCAGTTTTATTATTATCACCACCAAATGTGACAATGGAATACAAAACAACTAGACAAGACAAGCATTTATTAGGAATTTATAATGTGTATCATGTTAAGCATATTATAAATGCTACTAAGCATCTCAAACACTGAGAATAGGGAATCTCATTCCACTTATGAATGAGAAAGTGAGGCTCAACATGGTTAAGTAGATCATCCTAAGTCGCACAATTTACAAGAACAGAAGCCAGGTTTAAAAAAAAAAATTTTAAATTATTTTATTCATTTATTTGACAGAGAGAGAGAGGGGAACACAAGCAGGGGGAGTGGGAGAGGGAGAAGCAGGCTTCCCGCTGAGTGGGAGAGAGAGAAGCAGGCTCCCTGCTGAAAATGGAGCCTGAAGTGGGTCTCAATCCCAGGACCCTGGGATCATGACCTGAGCCAAAGGCAGATGCTTAACCGACTGAGCCACCCAGGTGCCCCTGGAAGCCAGGTTTTAATTCTGCTATACTTCTAAGTTCTGGCTCTTAACTATATTTTTTCTGTATTTTCCCAATAATAACATCAATATTAAAGCATATTAAGATGTCAAAATCCCAACCCCAAATCAATCTGAACAAGCTAATGCTCTAAGAATAATAACATAAAGTTATGTGAAATACTGAAAATGTGGGAAAATTAAAAATATATATATGTATACATACACAAACACATGTATACACATATCACAAGAAAAATTCAAAATATTAAAGTATGTATTTGTTTTTCTAAGTGAAGAAGTTAAAATGTAAATATCAATGTATAAAGTGAAACTACAGGGGCACCTGGGTGGTCCAGAATGCTAAGTGTCCAACTCTTGATGTTGGCTTAGGTCATTATCTCAGGGTCCCTGGAATTGAGCCTGTATCGGGCTCCTCACTCAATGAGCAGAATGCTTGAGATTCTCTCTCTCTCTCAAATAAATAAATCTTTAAAAAAAAAAAAAAAGTGAAGCTGCAAACAACCAGAGCCATAATGAATAAATTATATTAAATTACTAAAGATTCATCCTTTGGATCACATTTGTTTTTGTTAGTTCCATTGTCATTTTTGCCATGTAGAATACAAATCTTTCTGAAGTATATAAATTACTTGTAATACTGTCATAAAAGGACATTGTCATTTTTGCCATGTAGAATACAAATCTTTCTGAAGTATATAAATTACTTGTAATACTGTCATAAAAGGAAGATACTGGGAATGACAACTATAATCATTACAATTACTATTTATTGAAGACCTAATATAAGCAAAATGCTATATGTACATTATCAATAATTATTATACTAACCCAGAAAAAAAGGCATCAACTCTGCTTTGCAAATGAGAAAACAGAGGCACTGAGAATTCAAAAGGGCTACCTAAAGGTTTCCAGCTAATGAGTACACATCCAGCATCTAAGCCCAGGTCTGGTTGACTCCATATCCTACCCTAATTATCCTTAATGTGTTCGGAAGATAGCAAAGACTAGGATTTCTATTATGTACTAGGTATCCTGCAAGGAAACTTGCTCACCTGCTTTTTTTTTTTTTTTAATTATAATTCTTTTTACTTCATTAAGGAGGTGGTTGCTATGATGGCCTCACAGTTGAGAAAACTTAGTTGCAGAAAACTTAAGTGCCATCCATAGCCAGTAGTGAAGGAACTGGGATTTGAAACTACTCTGTCTGACTCCAAATTCCATATTCTTTTCTCTCTCTAGCGCTGTCCCTGTAAGGAGCAGATGTATTTACACATGTTACAACCCCTGAGAACTGTAAATTCTCAAGTCCATTTGAGATGCTCAGGAGGTCAGTTGGATTGTGAATATCACAGACCCAGACTGCTTTAATTTTTAATTCTTGTGTCTGTTTTTCTAGTTTTGACTATCTACCGAAGCTGCCAGATACTTCTTACCAGGATACCTGCTAAACTAGAGTAGCCTCTCTTTTTCTTCTAATTCAATTTTACAAATCTGAAGACGAGCAATAAAGTCTAGCTTTTTAAAGAGCTAGGAATAACCTAAGAGCACGCTAGGATCTCTTATGAATTACTAGTATGGGTTTAATTGTTTAGATGTGGTCAAATTATTTATGAAATTTCACTCATTTTTTTGCCCACTTCCTAGTGTTTACCTGTTTTTCAGAAAGATGAAGTCAGTAGAAGGATGAATGTGGATAAATGAGGTGTGACTTGATTACTAAACCATTTTTCATGCTTAGGATATAACATGATAGTATACAACAATTTTTATTACTGTAGCTTGGATCAGTGCTACTTAAAGTGTGGTCTGAATAGGCATCACCTGAGAAGTTCTAGAAATACAGATTTCTAGGCCACATCCCAAATCTATCAAATCAAAAGTCCTGGAAGAAAGGCCCAAAGATCTGCATTTAAATCAGCTCTTCAAGTGGTTTGTTTGCACTGGCCTGGATTTTAAGGTGCCCAGATTTTTCATAACAGACTTTTCCAAGTGAAGGATGGAACAAGTCAAGATAACCTTGAGTAATTGCACTGTGACTCAGTTTCCTCATCTGTAACACAAAAATAATAATAAGGCTGTCTAATTAAATAAAAATATATAGACATATAATACACACACATACACACACATACCTGAGAACACTAAATGCAACAACATTATGTACTTAATAAACATTAACCCAAAAATGTCTGCCTCCACAACGGGTGATATTTTCAAATGATACACTATGCAAATTAACTTTCATTATGATATTGTTGTTATCATTAATGCTAATTTGATTACATTTAGGCCCTTGCACTACTATTTTATCTTTAGGGATGAACCAAGACACTTTCCATTCTTCTCAGAATAAAAATTATGATTCTAACTGTCTTGAGTTTTGAGAATGAAGACTGATGAACTTCTCCTTGCTAACCACAATTTATATTATCAACAGATGTAGGGGATAGGTCTCTCTTCACTGAAAGAAACCAACAGAGTCAAAAAGATATATTAAGAACACTGTAGGTAATTCATCAATGCCTGAGAAACCAAATTGATCAATTCCTATTTCCCTCTTAGAACACCCTCTCATTTTTAACTTTGTGTTTTCTGAACTGTCATATTTCTTTGAAAGAACAATGTGGAAATTTTCACACTTTCCGGAGTCTCTCAAAGTTATTTTTCTAATATTTTGACCAATTTTCTTGTTTGAGAATAAATGTCTGGTCTTTAAAATCTATATCCTGGGCCTATAAATGTCCTTTTCCAGTGCTCTGGTATATTTTACTCAAGATATGTCAAAATTTCAGTACTTTAACTTTTCACGCAGCCTCCCAAATAATCTGTGGGACAGAATTTTGCCACTACAAGATAGATGATATCAGATATGTGTTACAAAATACTTTTCTAAAAATGTGTAATTTGTGGAAAAATAAATAGTAAAATAATAAAAGCACTAAGATAAAAAAAAAGTGTACATTAACAGAATTGTGTTGACGCTGCTGTAAGAGAATTTGGCGGATCCAACTGCACAATATCCCCCAAACAGATGTCTCTAAGAAGATTATCCATCATTATGACCTAGTTCCATAATCAGTCTCCACCTTGATATTTTACTTTAAAAAATGGATGTGGAATATACACAATTTATGCTTAGCTGCTGCAGTAACATTGATAAAATACTGACCTAAAAATAATCAAACCTCACAGCAAAGGAATGAATATATGAATAAAGTAAAATATGTTTTTCTCTGGAAAATAAAGCTGATATACACAATAATAAATTCTGAAAAAAAAAGTAGCAAGGAATGGCTTAGATCACATAAAAGTAAATGTCATTCAAACATATTAAATAATAAAGTACCTGAAATAATCACCTAGCCAGAGAGTTTGGGCTGACACAAATAATTGGTACATGCAGAGAAAAAAATAATTTTAAATTCTAAACAGTTAGCAAGATAAAAAAGAAAAAAAAATCAAATTCTTTTCCAGAATAATTTAAACAAAATTTGCAGAAGTTCTTAATAACTGAACAGCTGGGTTGAAATAGTTTTTAATTCTTTCTGATTATTTTGCAAGACCCAAAATGGTCTCATCCTGAAGTTATGTGGATAGAAAACTTTTAAAGGAAGAATCATAAAAAAGTCATACATTACAACATCTGAACAGGAATGCTAAGCAACAACCTAGTTTTGTAGCATGAACATCCAGGCCATGTTTTACTTATTACATTTCACTAAAATAATGGTTTGAGGCATTTTACTACAGATTTCAGAAGCAGAGAATGAACTGTCCACTTTAGCAGTCTATAATGAATTAAAGAATTATAATTAAAAGATATCAACTACATTAAATGAGAAGTGATCATGAATGATTACCCAGTTCTTTCTGTTCTACTTAACACCAAGTCTTATGTAAAAAGAATATGAATAAAAAAGACATACTTGTATAGTTTCTAGTAGAATTTTCTTATTCTTTTTTTAACTTAACTCTGAGCAGTGGGTGATGTATAATAGTATTTATAGTATTCCATTTCACAAGTAGAAAACTAAGTCAAGAGAAGCTGTGATTTTTTTTCCAGGTCATAGGGCTGCAAAGATTATCCAATTCCCACTGTGTCACTGTTACCATCACCCCAAACATAGACATTTCTTATACCCAATGAAAGTCCCAGCTCAGTTACAAATTGAATTCATAGGCCATTTATAAACACAGATTCACATGCTACTGAGGTAGTTATGGAGTACTGTAATACTTCACAGATAATATCTTATAAAAAAAAAAGATGGATAGAATGGTTCCCTAACAGCATGTGAACCTGCCACCAGTAGGTTTAACTTATCAAAATATTACTTTAGAGCAAGAAGACTAAATATTCATAGGCTTTCTTGAGTTTCAGAGGGGATAACAGAGAATAATGAAAAAAAATCTGGAGAAATCTCAAACATGAAGGAAATATCTATAAAATTTTTCAATAGCACTATTAATATCAATTAGTATGCTATGGTACAGACATAATGTATTAATTTAATCTCATAAATTAGGAATTATCACAAGCAATATAGGAATATTAAAGATAGAACATTATACTTGAAGGAAATTAAGCGCTCAATAATGTATATGGTGCTAAGGCTATAGAAAAAATATTCACATACATGCACACAAGTCTTCCAATTAATATAATCTGATCAGTTCAGATAACTTCAAAAACTACGTGAGAAATAAAAATAATGATAGTGGTATGGTGGGAAAGTAATTTATTAAGATATTTATCTGTGTTTTTTGTCCCCAGATTTCAGAGCCATATTCAAATCAGGCTACTTATTCTCTATTTTCTTGTCCTAGGGATTTTTAAAAAAGATTTTATTTATTTTGAGAGGGGGGGAGAACATGCACACACTGTGCACGCATGTGCAAGCGTGGGGAGGGGCAGAGGGAAAGAGAGAATCCCAAGCTCTCAGCTGAGCATGGAGCCCAGCATGGGGCTTGATCCCAGAGACCCTGAGATCATGACCTGAGCCAATTAAGAGTTGGATGTTTAACCAACTGTGCCACCAAAGTGTCCTGGGATTTTTTTAATAAGATAAATTAGCATATTCTGGATTTTATGAAAAGAATCCTGAAAGAATTCCCAGTACCCAAGAGGCTGGAGATTAGCTGTCCTGACAATAGCAGAGACTTCTGCAGGGCCTGGTCATGTCATGGGCAAGTGCCAAAACCTTTAAGGGGATGGCTATGTGCAGGTGCAGGAAGATTGTGGAAGGGCAAATATAAATTAAAAATTAAATTAGGGGTACCTGGGTGGCTCAGGTGGTTAAGCCACTGTCTTCGGCTCAGGTCACGATCCCGAAGTCCCGGGATCTAATCCCACATCAGTCTCCTGGCTCCGCAGGGAGTCTGCTTCTCCCTCTGACCTCCTCGTCTCTCACTATCTCTCTTTCTCTCAAATAAATAAATAAAATCTTTTAAAAAATTAAATTAAAAGAGACTCCATTATATCTGTTCAAACTAAGGAAAAAGACTCCTCCAACCCTCTGTCCTTTTTACTCTGGAAAATTTGTAAGTTCTTTCCCTCTTTGAAACTTATGTGTTCTTTTTGTTTTGTTTTGTTTGTTTGTTTGTTTATTTGACAGACAGAGATCACAAGTAGGCAGAGAGAGAGGAAGGGAAGCAGGCTCCCTGCTGAGCAGAGAGCCCAACACGGGGCTCCATCCCAGGACCCTGGGATCATGACCTGAGCCGAAGGCAGAGGCTTTAACCCACTGAACCACCCAGGCACCCCCGTAAGTGTTTTTAAAGCAAAATGTCTCTTGTCAGCTTTAAGACCCAGGAATGTCTTTTCCAAGGACCTAGAGCCATTTCTTTGTAATACAATCATTAAGGAAGACAGTATTGCTATCTGAGTTTCTTAAGGAAGGTAGGAGGCTAACTTCTTCTGATGCCTGTCTCCAAGTTGCACTATCACTTGCCATAAAAATATGAGAAGTTTTTTTTAACCTTTGCGTAAAGCCAATTAGTTAATATAGATGGCCGCCCCATTTATCTGATAAATTTAGGATGAACTGTGTGTGACAAAGGTGCCATCACATCCTCTTGAGTAGATACCATATTTGAGGATGCATATGCAATCCACCTGGCTATATAAAAGAGTGAGATTTCTTTTTGTCTTTGCAATCTCTTAGTAGACGAACTGTGGTATGCATCACATTCTAGTCTAATGCCTACTCAATAGTAAAACCGTTTTCTTTCTCTTCTACCTTTGTAGAGAGGTTTTCTGGATTGACAGAAAACTTTGTGTGTGTGTGTGTGTGTGTGTGTGTGTGTGTGTGTGTGTTTTAAAGATTTATTTATTTTAGAGAAAATACACACATGTGGGGGCAGGGGGTATTGAGGGAGAGAGAAACCCAAGCAGAATCCATGCAGAGCACAGAACCCAACATGGGGCACAATCTCAGGACCCTGAGATCCAAGCACTGAAATTACGACGTGAGGCAAAACCAAGAGTTGGATGCTTATGCTACCCAGGCACCCCAGGAAAAAACTTTTTAAAAACTTGTTTTTCCAAAAACTGGACCAGGGGCACAGAGCCTCTGCTTCATCAAGATTGCCATGCTCCAAGTATGGGACAAAATTTTCCAAGGGTCTCTGTGGTTGCTGATATGGACTTGGAGACTGGAGGAGTTTTTACAATGCTTTGGAAGTACATACATAAGTCACACCTCCGGGGGTTGGGGAGGTACAGGGTTGGGAGAATTAAATTTCAGTGATTAATGAAAGTGAATTTCCTGTTGGCCTCATGGGATGAAATCTCACAAGCAGAATTATGTTAATGACTTTATATACTCACTACACAGTAAATTTGGAAAATAGAACATAGTTCAGTATGTGACACAGTAGACGCAAATTAAAGGAAAAGAAAACCCTCACAGCAGGTACCCACATTAGCCTACAACATGAAAAAATGCAGATCACAGCAGGGAGGGGATATTGAAGCTCATAAATTAAAAACAGCTGGATTTTTTGTTGGTGTTAACAAGAAGGCAAATATAAAATATTAACATCAATAAGTGCCAAAATATATGGAGAAAGAAATTCTGGTAATAGTGCATTATGTATTGGGATGGGTGTTCCCTCTCTGGTAGGAAGGAAGGAAGAAGACATGAGTACAGAGAAGCTGTGAAAAGGAATTTTGGATCTTCATTCTCAAAATTATGCAAACTGGAAAAGCAATCCAGAATCATATTTTTAACTAATAATCAGAATGTTGATTTTAGTAACATGTTATATATAAATGAAACTTAGTAGTCAAAGAAAATAAGGAAATCTAAGTATTTATATGCATTTTTAATATTTTTTCACTAGTGAAAAGCAACTCTTTCATATTTAAAAGAGAAAAGGAAGAAGCAAATGTAGGATTTACAGTTTTATCATACTGTGTTAACTATTAAAAGGTGATTCTTTCTAAAGGTACCTGAGAATTCTCATCTTTTAAAACTTGTGATATTGCCACAATTTATCAACTTTTTATGAAATTTTAATAATTTAAGAGCAAAAACCAGGGATATGCATAATAATGAGTATATTATCATGGAAATAGGTTTCTGTTTCATTGTATGATAAAATATAGATACTTTACTTCCTGTCACAATAAAAAGTTTATATATGTTGATAATAGATAATAAGAGTTATCATTTATCAAATGCTAATCATACATTTAGTTTTCAAATTTATACTTTAAGCTTCTTATGATAATTTGTTTTTCTTAAGGGACTTAAGAAAGGGACTTAAGGGACTTAAGAGACTCAAGTTTCTACGGGACTTAAAACAGGGACTCCAGGTAGATGGCATATTTAGGAATCCATGATTTAATAAAAACAATCACAGACACATATATGTACACATACACACACACACACACATATCTATATGTTCTTTTGGTAGTTTATGTAATCATTATATATTAGAAAACTATTTAGTATTATATTATATATCAGTGTTCTATATTGTTACATAAATGTATAACATATAGTTGATTAACGCATATTGTATGTCAGAGAGTTTGCTAAATCTTTAACATATCAGCATCTTATTTAATGTTCATGAAACAGTGAAAAATGCATTCTCTTTCTGTCACACACTTTTTAGTAAGTAAGAGATATAATAGATAAAATTAATAATACAATGAGACAAATTGCTCCTTTTGTTCCACTCAGGGGTTAGCAGGCTACAGCTTATGGACCAAGTCCTGCCTACCCTCTCCTTTTGAATAGCCCAGGAGCTAAGAATAATGAAGATGATCATTAAAAAATATAATAATAATAATATTAATAATAGTAAGAGACCTTAATTAAGGCCCACAAAGCCTAAAATACTTGCAATCCAAAGGAAACAGCCAACAAAAACTAAAAGGCAACCAAGAGAATGGGAGAAAATATTTGCAAATGTCTTATCAGATAAAGGGTGAGTGTCCAAAATCCATCAAGAACTTATCAAACTCAACACTCAAAAAACAAATAATCCAGTCAAGAAATAGGCATAAGACACAAACAGATATTTCTCCAAAGAAGATATACAAATGGCCAACAGACACATGAAAAAATGCTCAACATTACTCAGCATCAGGGAAAATCAAATCAAAACAATGAGATGCCACCTCACATGAGTCAGGATGGAAAAATTAACAAGTCAAGAAACAACAGATGTTGGCGAGGATGCAGAGAAAGGGGAACCCTCTTATACTGTTGGTGGGAATGCAAGCTGGTGCAGCCACTTTGGGAAACAGTATGGAGGTTCCTCAAAAAGTTGAAAATAGAACTACCCTAAGACCCAGCTACTGCACTATGAGGTATTTATCCAAAGGATACAAACATAGTGATCCAAAGGGGCACATGCACCCCAATGTTTATAGCAGTAATGTCCATAGTAGCCAAACTATAGAAAGAGCCCCGATGTCCATCCACAGATGAATGGATAAACAAGATGTGTGTGTGTGTGTATTTTTCCACTATATCTATAGTGGAATATTGCTCAGTCATCAAAAAGAATTCAAGCCTGCCATTTGCCATGATGTGGATGGAACTAGAGGGTATTATCCTAAGCAAATAAATTAATCATAAAAACATAAATACTATATGATCTCACTCACATGTCAATTTAAGAAACAAAACAGATGAACATAGGAGAAGAGAAGGAAAAATAAAACAGGATGAAATCAGAGAGGGAGGCAAACCATAAGAGACTCTTACCTCTAGAAAACAAATTGGGAGTAGCTGGAAGGGAGTTGGGGGGGTGTAATTGGGTAATTAAGGAAGGCAGTTGATGGAATGAGCAATGGGTTTTACACACAACTGATGCATCACTGAATTCTACCCCTGAAACTAATAATGCAGTATCTGTTAACTAAATTGAATTATTTATTTATTTTTTAAAAGATTATTAATTTATTTATTTGTCAGAGAGAGAAAGAGAGGCAGAGCACACAAGCAGGTAGAGTGGCAGGCAGAGGTAGAGTGGCAGGGAGAGAGAAGCAGGCTCCCTACTGAGGAAGGAGCCGGACTCGGGACTAGATCCCCAGACCCTGGGATCATGACCTGAGCCGAAGGCAGTGGCCCAACCGACTGAGCCACCCAGGCATCCCACTAAATTGAATTTAAATAAAGAATTTAAAAAAAAAAAAGAAAATATTTGCTATCTAGCCTTTTACAGAAAAAGTCTGTTGATCCTGCAGAGTAAAGAAATTCTGAAAACTGAATAACATACTTTTGCTTAGGGATTATATAAATCTCTTTCTATACCTACTTAACATAATTTCTTATGACACTGCCAAGATGACCACTGAGATAGTCTGAACTAGATGCAGCAGGTACATCACTGAAGCTCAGGGTTAGGAGCACAGGTACCCAAATGAAGCAGAGGAGGTGGCCCTTGGCACTCAGTGCTGGGTGATACATCATCAGTAGATCCTGATGGCCGCTCCCAGAAGATGCTGTGAAGACTGAGGCAATTAACTCACAGAGTGTACTTCAGGGGTGCCCAGAGCCAGTATGTGGTGACATAAGTGATCCAGGAAGGCACAGAGCCAAGAGGCAGTGGGTAGGATAATGGCAGGGAGGGTGCAGCTTGCGAACCCACACAGGAGTGGCACCAACCCTGGCTCTAGTCCCCCTCTCTGGGCCTGAGTTTTTCATCTGCATCAGTAACAAACCAGCAAAGAACTGGAGCTCAGAGCAGGTGTGCCATGTGGCCATTATTTGAGGGCTTGCTCTAGTTCAGATTGCCTCGGTAGTCATCTCAGTAATGCCACAGAAATTATGTTAAGTAGGAATAGGAGAACATTTTGCAACCCCTAAGCAAAAATATTTAGCAATTAGATATTTACATTTTGACATTAAGGATTACTCCTGCTATCCATATTCTCTAGTTCTCAAATATGTTTAGACATGACACTTATATTTGTTTCTCAATTTGGAATTAAATATTTCAAAGATACTATTTTTAAGGCTTTCTGTGAATGCAAACAAAAAATTAGGTTCAAAAGAAAGCATCTTAATACAAGCAACTAAGGATATGAATAATCTTCCAGCTGCAGTAGTAGGAAGTTATTTGCATTGTATACTATAAATTAAATGACATTAGCCCTACAGTTGAATTAAGAGTAGGAGATTAGATATTTGCTGTACTAAGTAGATGAATTAACTTCACAGTTTTAGCCTTCTAAAGTAAAATTTAAGAAGAGGTAACACCTGCAAAAAGCATTAAGAATCATAAAAACCGCTGTAACTTATGGAAGAATACTATATGTTAGCCTATAATATTCTACTATTTAATTTGCTAATACATACCAAAAGTCTAAGTGGGGAAAACCACTTCCGTATGGAGCACTGACAAGGCTAAATAAAGGCAAGTCCAAATGTTTGTAAGAAATACAATCACTTTGGAAATCCAACTTGATATTGTATATTTTAACTGGCTTATAAGAGATGGAAAAAATACAATGCATTATGTATTTGGGTCACATGTTTCCAAAAATAAACTTTCTAATAAAAGAGTGAATTAAAAGAACCCATGAAATCGGTTTCTAATAATACCATACTTTGTCTAGAACATGTTATCTATTTTATGTATGACTAGGAAATCTCAGGACCCTATACATGTTGACTTTCAGCCAAACTCATATGCCTACCAAAGATATAAACTGAAGTAAATTAATTTATTCTAGTTAATAATAAAGAACCAGTCAAGAAGTGTAGGATGAAGCAGCATTCATGAAATGGAAAACAGATTGCTTGCAAATCTTATGCAAATGTTCTAAAACACTAAAATCTATCTGATCCCATCTTTCATACAGGCACTACTCACTACTGACGTAGGTTCAGACTTGTACTTGGTTAAGTGGAAAAAGCTTGAGGGGAGCCTCCTTTGATTCTTCTCGACTCAAGTATATCCAGCGCCTTGTCTAAGAAAGAAGGGGACTAAATACCCTCTCATACCATTAATCTGAACAGGGTGGAGATGGCAAAGCTAGAAGTCATTGTTTTGACTAAGACAGTTCCATACAATAGCTAAGTACAGTTCTAATAATTTTGTTTTAGGAAAGAGATATGTTAAAATACAAAATTATACTTTAGAGCTTCAAACTTTGGAATTTCAAAAACACTTGATTAAGAAAGAAAAAGTAATAGAGAAATGACATTCATTCATTCGCTCATTGAAAGTTCACAGAATGCTAAAACAGAAAACAAAACCAAAATTCATAGAGTTCTGACTATTGGCAGCATTGTGGTGATTTCTCAGGAAAACATCAAGACAATTAAAATATGGTCCATGCCATTCAAGCAATTAGAGCAAAGCAAAGGAATTAAAATATGTCCACAAATAAAATAGGAGATTTAATATTCCCTTTAAAATTTGTTGTAAATACCAGAGACTATTTCTATAACATGAGAATTTGTCTTGGAAGAAATTAATCACATGATCTTATTTTAAAGCCACAAGCTCTGAGGCAGGTACTCTGGATTTTCAACCACATCTTGCCAACATTTTGATATACAGAAAATCACTAAACTTCTTTGGCCACACTTTTAATCTCTTCCTACAAAGATTTTGCCTATAATAGCTAACATAACTATCAGTGAGGATACAAGTCCATGAAATAATGCAATTTGGAAATTACTTTGCAGAACATTTAAAAAGTGTTAAACTAATTAAAAATAAATTATAAAATTATGGTTTTTTTGTTCATTTGCACTGAATGAATTGTACCAAGTCAAATTATAATTCCCTTATTTTTTCTATCACAAAACCTTACTTCACCAGTGGAAAAATTTTTCAGGGATTCCTGGATGGCTTAGTCAGTTAGACATCTAACTCTTGATTTGGGCTCTGAACTGAGGGTGGCTTTCCTTGACATTCTCTCCTTCTCCTTTACACCCTTCTCTCTGCCCCTTCCCCTGCTTGTGCTTGCTCTCTCTCTCTCTAATATAAATACATAAATCTTTAAAAAAAAAAAAAAAGAAAGTTAGTTTTTCAGTTCAACAATGAGTCTACGTAACCCAAATGTCTTTCTTTTCAAAATAATTTCAAGATACATTAGAGAACAATTCCTTCAGTTGTTCATTTAATGTTTGATATACTAGGATTTCATAAGTGATTCCATTAAAAAACACACTACAGATTACATTATATATATCACCTAGAATCACATAGATTGATATATATTACATACCTACCTATATATATGATAAATATATATCTATTCTCTAGAGAAACACAACCAATATCGATAGATATCCAAAGATACATATATTTATATATTTATACATATATAAATCGTATTTTCTGAGTGCCCATCTGTTGCAGTTGTTATTGGCACTGGGAATACTGCAGAGACTAAAACCCCCTCTCTTCACGGAGCTCATAATGAACAAACAGATAGAGGTATGCGTGTGTATATACAGATAGATAGTTTTTTTTTTTCTTTCAGGGAAAAGTACTGTGGAGAAAAATTAATGATGACAAATGGGGAAGGGTATTCTGTGATCGGGAAGAGCCTTCAATTTTTAATGGGGTGATTAGAGAGGGCCTCTTTGAGATGGTAATGTTTGAACAAAGATCAAAGGAGTTTAGAAGTGAGGAATTAGAGTGCTACAGGAGAAGAAACAGCTATACTAAGAACTCTAGGCATGTTTTTGTTTAGTATGAACTAGAGACAGGAAGAAGGTTTAAGCAGAAGACAGTGGGCAGGTGGGAGAGTAATGGGAAAGGATTAAGTGTGATGTAGGGTACAGACCACACAGAGTTTGGGTATCACAGCAAAGGTTTTTCCTTTTACTGAATGAAATAAGAAGTCCTTGTAAGGTTTTAAGCAGAGATGTGACATGATCTGTTTCACATCTTAAGATAATCATTCTGGCTGTGCTGAGGGTTGGGGAGTAGAGTTTTGATGGGAAGAAAAAAGAGGCCATTTTGGAAACCAATGTAATAATTCAGACTAAATGGTCTTGTACTAGGTCAGCAAAAGTGGAGGTGGTGAGAAGAGGTTGTATTCTGGATATATTTTAAAAACAGAGGCAACAAGATTTCCTTATGGATTGGATATATGATATCACAAGAAAAAAAAAAAAAAAAGAAGTCAGGAGGACTCCAGGGGTTTTTGATTTGAACTACTTAAATAATGAAGTTGCCTTTTACTGTAGTGGAAAAGATGATAGAACAAGTTAGTTGGGAAAGTAAAACCAGAAGTGGGATTTTGTACGTATTAAGTTTGAGTGCTTTATAAACATTTGCTGAGGCTTCCCTGGCCTCCTTATCCTCTAGGACAATTAGAACTCTGACCTGTCATAGATATTTGGAAGCTCGGGCATCTGCTGTGGCTGGATACTCAACAGAATACTTGGAGGAAAAGAAATCCAATCCCTGAATAATACTGAGGATGTTGCCGAAGGAAACCGGAACAGGAGTGTTAGAGTGGCAGAAAGCAAGTGAGAGAACCAAGAAACCCTGCCTTGAATTCCCTGCTGCATGACTCCTTCCCAAAGCATCGTGCTTATCTTTCAGAAAACTGACAGACTGGACTCACAGAAACTGAAGGCTTTCTTCTTTGTCTACAAGTAAAATTTTAAAAAGGGATCAATCTTAAATTTCAAAGAAGAACCGATGAATGACAATTTCATTTGAAAAGAGTGGAACTTTTCTGAGGAATCAAAGCAAATGTTTCTCTAAGAAACAGCACATAGATATAGATAGAGATTATATAGAGATATAGATATATTTTATATAGATATATAGATATATAATCTCTATCTCTATATATAGATATATAATCTCTATCTATAGATAGAATCTATATATATTATCTATCTATATATATATACATATAATTTTTTTTTTTTCTTACAAAAATTAGTTGGAGCACTTGGGTGACTTAGCCTGTTGAACGTCTGACTTAGCTCAGTCATAATCTCAGGATCCTGAAATCTTGTTCTACACCAGACTCTGTGCTCAGAGGGAATCTGTTTGTCCCTCTTCTGTTTCCCTCTGTCCCTCTTGCTCATTCTCACTCTCTCTCTCAAATAAATAAATAAAATCTTTTAAAAAATCAGAGAAAATTTACTGAAAAAAGACTCCCAATTCATATTCTGATTCCCTTAATTAAAAAAAAAAAAACACTTTATTGCTAAAAAATGCTAACCATCACCTGAACTTTCACCTCATGAGTTGTAATCATTGATCACAGATCACCATAACAAATACAATAGTGAAAATGTTTGAAATATTTCAAGTATTTCAAAGATGGGGCACAGAAACAGTGAGTGAGCAAATGCTGTTGAAAAAATGGTGCTGACAGACTTGTTTGACACAGAGTTGCCACAAACCTTCGATTTGTAAGAAAATGCAGTATCTGTAAAGTGCAGTAAAATGAAGCACAATAAAATAAGGTATGCCTCTACCTGCCTTTTTAACTTATTTTTTACAATCCCTATTACATTTTTTATGCCATGTCCTGTAATTCCTATTGATATCCCAACTTTTATTATTGACCAAACTAAAAATAAAGCAAAAATAGGGAAAACAGAGAGTCATAGGCTAAAATGAGAGGTATTTACTTGTAGTCAACCCACAAAAAAAAACAGAATAGTCTTTAATTCTTTAATCTCTAAGAAAAGAGAGAACTCAAAGAAAAGTAAGAAAACAAGAACCCTGGCAACCCTGGCAAATAGAAACAAAAGTTGAGTTAAGTGATATTTTTGATACTGTTTATTGAAATAGTTCAATGGTGATGTATGGTCCAAGAAGGATGATTTAAAAACAACTTAACTGGGCTGACACCAACAAATACTAAGGGTGTTGTGGAATCTCTGATGTGAACTGCATAGGAATTAGGCCTTGCTATGCAGTGTTTAAGAAATATATGCCTAATAAATATTCGCTAGTTTCTAGGAAGGATTTCTCACAGCTAATACTTCATAGACTTGTAAAATGTTAGAGTTGAAGTGAACATATTTGTTATCTCATTTAATTCACATTTGTCCAACAAACATGAATTGGGTACCTAGTGTGTGTCAAGTACTATGCTCATCATTGAGTATTCAAGGTAGTATGTATTCTTTCCGTACCTAAAAGAAAGTCACTAATCAATAGAATATGTTATAATAAAAGTGTGTAAAAGGTGTAGAAAGAGCTAACTCTAAGTCCACATGAGACACTCAGGCAAGGCTTCATGTGGGGGATGAGATTTGAGTTGCTCTTGACATTTGGTAAACTACTTTTCATCAGTTGGAAAAGCTGATGAAGATTATTTTGGTATTGAAAGAAACTAAATAAGGGTATGAAAGTATTAAAAAAAAAACCAATATATAGGGAGAGAAATTAAAAACATTGTTAACTTCTAAATTAATCCAAACTGCATTTGATGCATTGATAACCTCTACAAAACCCTCAACAAATGGTGCTCTGGTATCTTGTAAGAATTTAGGCATATCTAGTAACTGTAAATTTCATAAACCAAAGTATATAGAGTTGAGAAGAGATATTCTTATGACACAGAAACAAAGTAGTTAAAATTAGTAATAAATTTTTTACCTTGTCTGAAAGTGTGGGATAACAACAACAAACAAGGAAAACATCAACTACTTTGAGCAAAACAAGAAACCTCTATGATTACCTATTCCAACCACCAACACGAGGTTTAGCTTACTGCCCTCCCTAAAAACCTCCTGCAACACTGTCCATCAAGTGTACCTACCCCCTGTGATTGTCCTATCTGCTTTAGCTTGTAACAGGAAACATAATTGTATACTCTGTTTAAAGACTGGCATTGTTGGTCTTCTGTGTTTCTTTTTGTTTTTGGTCTTACATGTTTCTATGTAGATTAAAGTCACATTTTCAAATTCCCAGAAGTAACTGGAGAGAACAAAGGTGTAATATTTTCCCCACAAAAGGTGAGTCTTCTATTTTTACTAATGTAATTTGCTGCAATAGCACTATGATGGTCAATAAAAACATCTGACTGCTTTCTATGAAAATTAAATATTTTAAAATATTGATGTTTATAGAGTAAATGCACAAAGTTAGTTTTCTATTATTTTAAAGCAATTCAAATGGAATTTTGAAAAAATATTTGCTTTTCAAGCTTATGTGTGTGAAAAGAATCTATTGCATATACATAGTATACAATAACAAAATAAATTACTCAGTCAATACATTTAGTTATTGAATTCTATAGTAAGGGAATATATGAAAAAAAAAAAAGGATTTCTTAAGGTCTAGATGCCTAACTTCAAGTTACAACTACCAGATTTTGAACATGTTAAAAAAATATTAAGTATCTGTAAAACAACCCTAATAACTTTAAAATATATTTTATAAAGTTTTAAAGATATCTCCAAAACAGATCTAATAAACAGAATATGAATAATGTTTATGATCTTGTGAATAATGTTTATGATCTTGTAAGCAAATGGGCACATGATAGTTTTGGCCCTAAAACATCTGAGTAGGGAATGTTGATAGAATATCCAGATGGTTGTCATCCCATACACAAAGAGGAAGAAGGAAGTTTTGGGGAGTTCTATTTTATTTAATATAACATTAAATAAAAATTATTATGCATTGACACACACATAGAGTTAATTTGAACATGAAAATAAGCTCACAGAAGTAAATTTTATATTAAATTAAAGAGAAAGAGTACATCATGGCATCTATCACTATAAAATTGCATTTTTTTAAGTGACTGAGAGTTGATTTTGAAAAAAGTTATAAATAAGTCTGCTCATGGGAGAAAAAAATCTATGAATGAATAAATGAATGGGAAAATGAATAAATGAATCAGTGAGTAAATAAGCATTAACACAGAACTATCAAGAATCCTCTAGAGTAGTGATATGAGGAGCTCTACAGCTTCCTCTCTGTAAAAAAACCCAAACTATTAGAAATTACCTTTAAAAAACAGCCATTTGAAGTTTCGGGAAGTTGTCCAAAGGGCAATCTCCATAAGAGCAGTAAGAGTCTGTGGCACGTGAGTTACAACCTGCTCCCTTCCTTCTCACCAAACAGCTCAGCAAGACTGAAATTCTAAGTGGATACAGCCAAGAGCATAGGCTTTCTCTCCCACCACCCCAACTTTCCAGGCAAGGGCTATAGTATCTACCCCAAAGGGGAGGGCCACCAGCATTTCTCATCTCCCATTCTGGCTCTATGTTGCAGAAGCTCTATTCCAGGCAAGTGTAACTGAGTGGTCAGGGGTTCCCTCCCTTTATACATTTCCCAACTGTAGGACTGAAGCTCTTACAGGTGTGGCAGGCCCAGATTACCAGACCTCAGTCACCTATGTCCTAGCTTGCTCATAGGACAGAGGCTCTGTTCCAGGAAAAGTAAGAGCAAAGTTTGCTGACTTCATCCAGTGCCACACTCATAGAGCAGGAATATCTATATGAGAGAAGCAGGCTTCTGTCCCTACCTCCAGATAAGCAGTAACTCCAGAGTAGTAGTACAGAGGTTCTGATAAGGGGAGGAAGACCTCAGTAGCTTTCCCTGAGGGAACTGATTTTATTTGGAACAGATGCTAGAAAAGTTCAAGCAAAGCAGCACTGTTAAAAACAATGGTACTGAGCCACAAGGGGGAGGCTGATAGTTCTATGAGAGCAGCAAGTGAAACAATATACAAACTAGAAGTTTAATAGAAAGAACTAGGGAAACAGAGAGAAAGACCTTGGAATTGGAGCAGGATTTAAAGACTGGATCCAACACAAGCAGAATAGCTGAAAGCTTAACAGGGAGACCAGGACAAGAGAGGAAAAAAGACAGCTGGTTAAAAACACTATTAATCCTGATGGGGAGAAGGTCAGAGTGATGTGTACATTTCCAAAGCTGTGCCCATGTGTGCTAATATAAGAGGTTACACACTTCAGGGGAAACAGGTCTTACTGAAATAGTATTGCCAACTCATTAAACAAGTAATGAAAAAAGCAAACAAATGAAAAGCCCAAGGAGTGGGGACAGGGATCACACATGGATTTGCTACAATGTGTTATCAGAAACGACCAGTAATGAACTATAAATTAAGAGACATGCAAAGAAACAGTAATGTGTGACTCATTAACAGATAAAAACAAAACAAAAACAGGCAACAGAACCCTCCTTTGAGAGAGCCCAGATGTTGGAAATATTGAAGACATTAAATGAGCTATTACCAATATGCTCAAAGAATCAAGGGAATTCTAACAATATGTCATCAGATAAAGAAGATATATTAAGACATATAAATTATTAAAAACCAAAATGATTCTGGAATTGAAAAGTATAATAACCAAGAAAAAAAAAAATCACTACAGGGGCTGAACATTAGATTTAAGGTGGCAGAAAAAAGAATCAATGAACTTAAAGATAGATCAATAGTGATTATGCAATCTGATTAAAAGAGCGAAAAACTTAAAGAAAAATGTTCAGAACCTCAGAGAGATGTGAACTACCATTAGGTGCACCAACATAGGTATAATAGGAGTGGCGATTGAAGGAGAGAAGAGACAGAAAAAAAAAAATCAAAACAATAAAGGCTGAAAAACTTTCATGTGGTGGAAAACATTAAATTACAACCACAAACTCAATGAACCAAACTGGGAGGAACACAAAGAGATCCATACCAGACATATACACATGATAATAAATGTTGAAATCCGGGAAAGATAAATGCTTGAAAGTAGCAAGAGAATAACTGGTCATGTACATGAGATACTTAGTAAGATTAACAACTGACTTCCATTAAGAACAGTGGAGGTCTAAGACACTGGGATGATATATCTGAAGTGCTGAAAGAAGTAAAACAAGTTGCCAACCAAGATTCTTACATCTAGCAAAACTAATTTTCAAACACTGAAGGGGAAATTAAGGCATTCCTAGATAAACAAAACCTGATAGTATTCAGCATTCAGTATAAAGCGAGTATAGAAGACTCGCTTTAAAGAAATACTAAAGGAGATTGTTAAAGCTGGAAGTGACACCAGACAATAATATGAACTCACAGGAAAAAGCAAAAAACTGATAAAGAAAATTATATAGGTAATTATAAAAGTATTATTTCATATTTCTTCCTCTTTATCTTAAGTGATTTTAAAAATAATATAAAACAATATTAATATGCTAGTATTGTTAAACCTGCAACATATGGAAATCAAATATACTTGGCAATAAAGCACAAAGGAAGTGGGTGAAAGTTATGTTGCATTGGGCTAAGAAAGGACACCAGATGGTAACTTGAATCCACAGGAAGAAATGAAGAAAATCAAAAATAGTAAATAAGAATATTATATAACAAATCCTATAAATATATACTTGCTCTTATTTCTTCTCTCAGCTTCATTAAAATACATAAGTTTATATAATTATATAAAGTAATAAATTGTAAAAATGAATTACTACATTTTTAACATACATAGACATAAAATTTATTAAAGTAATAGTACAAAAAAGGAGATAGGGGAACTGAGCAATATAGGATTAATATTAATATCTGTTACTGTAATTAAGGTAGTGTGAAAGTAGATTCATGTAAGTTAAGAGGTACTTTAAAAACCCTAGAGCCACTAAGAAAATAACTCAGAAAATATATTGAAAAAAATCACTGAAATAATTAAAACAGGACTAAAAAATACCTGTTTAATGTAGAAGAAAGCAGTAAAGGAGGAATGGAGGAACAAAAAATGAAATATAAAAAAAGGAAAATAAGAGACAAATATAATCATGTTGATAATAATATTAAATATGAATGAATTAAAAATCCAAACACAAGGCAGAGATTGTCAGACTGTCTTTGAAATAAATAAATAAATAAATAAATAAATAAATAGGACCTAAGTATATGCTATTAATATGAGACACAAGTTAGAGTCAAAGATAAAAGTAGGTAAAATTAAAAGAATGTCAAAAGATATAACATGTAAACAGCAACCACAGAGATCTAGAGCAGCTTTACTAATACCAGACAAAAATAGGCTTTGTTTGTGACTAATACTATACTCCTTGCTACTGGTAGCAATAATAGGGAATCTATTTGTTAAAGAAATCTGTTGGAAGGCAGACATCATGGATATAATGAAAGTTGGGTGGCAGATGACGGACAATCTTTTTACTTTGTCTTTATGCCTTTCTGCTTACATGCTACTAAAATCTCACATCAGTCTAGAAAATATCTAGAAAATATCTTGTTCACAAAGAAGAATAGTCCTTTTCATTCTGGGCTTCAGTTTGGCTGTTAATTTTGGACCTATGTCTGAGTGGTAAATCTTCTGAAGCTGCTAGTTCTTTCTGTATATTTAAAAAACAGTCTTTTCAACTGGCAATAAAAAAAAAAAATCTCTTACTTGTGTGTACCCTAGGGATAGTTAGTCTAGACAGATAGATATTAGATTCTAAGGTATCTTAAATTTAACAGCGCTCCTGTTCTGATTCATACATATTAGTAAATACTTACTTAATTCTAACATTCTAACTTACTTATGTCTAATAAGGGACATAAAGAATCCCTTGCAAAGCCAGGACTACAAAATTCCTAATGATTACTGAATATTAGCAAATATTAGTAATGCTAAGTGTAAGAAATTAAGATTCCATGCCCCAAAGGGTGCCCTCATTAGGTTAAGTGTTTGACTCGCTCTCAGCTCAGGTCTGATCTCAGGATTTTGAGTTCAAGCCCCACACTGGGCGCCACACTCACTTAAAAAAAAAAAAAAAAAGAATCTGTACCCCTGAAAAATTGTGTAACAGTTTCCTAAAACAAATTTGGGATAAAAAACTTACAACTTTCTGAATTATCTAAGATAACAGTTATTACTTTTTTTAAAAGATTTTATTTATGGGGCATCTGGGTGGCTTAGTTAAGTGGTTAAGTGTCTGCCTTTGGCTCAAGTGGTGATTCTAGAGTCTTGGGATCCAGCTCTGCATATGGCTTCCTCTTCAGTGGGCAGCCTGCTTCTCTCTCTCTCCCTCTGCTGCTCCTCCTGCTTGTGTACTCACTCACATGTGTTCTCTGTCAAATAAATAAATAAAATCTTTAAATAATAAAATAAAATTTTAAAAAGATTTTATTTATTTATTCATGAGGGACAGAGAGAGGGAGGCAGAGGCAGAGGGAGAAGCAGGCTCCCCATGGAGCAGGGAGCCTGATGTGGGACTTCATCCCAGGACCCTGGGATCACGGCCTAAGCCAAAGTCAGACGCTTACCCAAGTGAGCCACTCAGGTGCTCCTAACACAACAGTTTTTACAACTTGATATGTTATTCCCCTATAGGATAAGCACAACACCTTAAGAAATACCTTGAGAAATCTAATAAACTAAATTGCTTAATGAAAGCTTTCCTCTTGATACAGGCTAACATTTCCTTATTGATATGTTTGTCTATATGTCTACATTTTAAAATTTTAATTTAGGCCTATGTTATCTTTCTGGGAAGACTCTCTAAGAGAACATTGTTGCAGAAAAAGCCATCATCAAAGCATCTAAAAAAAACAAAGAAAGGAAGAGAAAGAGAAAGAAAGAAAGAAAGAAAGAAAGAAAGAAAGAAAGAAAGAAAGAAAGAAAGAAAAAGAAAGAAAAGAAAGAAAGGCTGAGAACAGGAAAGTGAGCCCAGGCAAACTCCAACATTCACTTTTTCAAAAGAGTGAACAAAGGTTGAAACTTATGATCATATGCTTTGTCATGCTATGGACTAAATTTGGAAAACTCTTAGAAGATTTTTTTATGCTAAAAATAAATATTTAATACAAACATGCAATTCATTTTAATACAGTTGATTTTATGAACTTTCTTGTTTTTATCTAACCTCAGTAATAGAAAAAAAAATCATCATTTTGCTATTGAAGATCAGAGTCTGTGAGGGCAAGATTCTTTATGCTATTAAGAATCAATTATCCCAAAGGTAGCACTTGATGATAAGGCCAGCTTCAAACTCTGTTGCGACTGCCCTGTTCTATCCAAACCTTACCTTTTATAAACTTTTTTCTACAAAAACATACTTCTTCACTAACATATCATTTATCATGATTTCTAAACACAAATGCTAACGAAAAGATGTAAGAAACCAGTTTAAAAAATCATGACTCTGTAAACATAGTACCTCGCTAATTATTATCTTAATAGATAAAAGAATTTTTTAAAACATTATGTTTAAAAGGTAGGCATGTGCAGCTTTCAGATTTGGAAAGAATGAGAAAATGATAGGGTTCTGTCTTTCATGCTATTGGTGACATTTACTATAAAACACTCTTAGTTTTTAAAACCTGACATTTTTGGTGAATATAAAGATTAACCAGAAGTGTAGCAAGTTCATTTTTAGTTGCTCTATTTGTAAAACTAATCCCACTCACCCAACCAAAACAGAAATATTGATGAAAATTTATGGGAAATCCCAAAGGAATCTTATTTGGAGGATTCAAGAAAGCTGATTTACCAAGAGCAAAGTGTTCATATTATCAAAGGAGTTACCTAAATTCCATACTCTAGCATGAATTAGAGAGTAGAAAAGAAAATCGAAAGCAATTTAAACAGACTGTGGAGAATTTTGCACTATCCCTATATATTTAGGTATGGAAGAGGGCTTTCAGTGAAATAAATAACTATAATCTTATCTATGAGAGTATGCACTTATACAAAATACTCTCCTATTATAAGCTATTGCATGTGTCAGTTGCAAAGTGATTATGACAGCCATTTTCCTTATAAGCAAGTACACAATCCTTCAAGTAATTATGAGAGGTGATTTAGGCTAAGAATGAAGTTTTAAAATAAAATCCTGTCAACCTGAAAAAATTATGATCATTAATACTTTTTGCTGGACTTAATAAAAGACATATTTATATGTCAGCTATAGCTATCCATAGGTCTTCCTATCATACACATTAGTATTTTAGTTATATTTATTCACCAATTTAACAGACTAAGCAGAATTCATTATATTGATCAAGATGTAGATTGGTTTTAGAAAAGTTTTATTCACCCTTATTCCTCTTCTTTTCCACTCACACCAATTCATACACACCTATAAATTATAATTTCTTTAACAAAACCAAAAGAGTTCAGAGGAATAAGGAAAAAACCATCAAGCACTTTGTTTGCTATTCAGTTATTCTCTTTAGCACAACTAAAACAAAATCTGGTTTCAGTTTCCTTGGACTAGAAAGGCAATTCTTTGAACAACTTCAGTAAGCTAAAAAAGATTTTAATGAAATTATGACAAAGTATTTAAAAATAAGTGGTAGATCTGAGCATTTCAATTAAAATAAAGAAAATAACTGAAAGTGATTATATTGTATACGTCTTTCCACTCCATTTTCAGCCTGAGAACCACAAAATGTACCTGAATTCTCATTACACAGCCAGTAATCATAATAAGCACAAATAACCTACCATTATGGGAAGTGCTGCCAAAAAGAGACAATGAGTCTGGCCAGCCCTAGAGGAGCACCTGCAGTCTTATACTACCAGGTCTATAAAGCGCCAGCATTATTATTTACTTAAATGTTTATTCTTTAAAGGAATATAAAATTATCTACATTGAAATGCAGACTCACTCAAAGTAATATTCATGAAACCAGAAGTGTGATATTCTAGTTCTATATTTTTTCTAATACAGTATATTAATGCATTAAAACAGTAGCCCCTAGGATGACCTCATATGCCACCAATGGTACAGGCAAACACATTTAGTGAAAACAAATTATCCTATATAATTTTCAACCTGATTTCTTTCTCCAAGAAAAAAACTGATAAACAAATATTAGCAACAAGATTAAAAAGACAGATTAATGTTCAGTTTTATGTCATACTTTCTATATGTATGCACTTCAGCGCATCATTTAAACTTTAAAACAGTTGAACAAAGGCAGCTGAGTTGATATATTGAACCCAAAATATTCATTGCCTCAGTCTCATATTGGGAAATTACCGAGCTTTGAGGAAATCGTAAGTTACACCAAATGAAACCATATAGTTTGTTTACAAAAGACAGGTTGACTGAAGGTTCTGCTCGGATCTTATCTTTATAAGTTCAGCCTCAGTGGTACCTACAGCTGATAAAAGAGAAAAGTGACCTTTCCCTACCCTAGGGAGGGATTTCTATGCCTGAGAGAGGGAAAAAAGGGGCAAAATGTGGTTCAATAGGACAACTCTGCCACTTGTGTTCTATAGAAAAATATTTTTATTTTGAGCTTTTGATTATAATTTGATTCATTCTTGCCACTTAATCAGTACATTCAATTCCTTCTGCAATAAAATTTCAAATCACCTGCCTATGCATCTACTGAGTGCTGAGAAAGGTACAACCTATTGGAGTCTATTGTCCCACTGAGTTTATTCCTTATTGCAGATGGAATCATCACCAAAACTCAGAAAAATGAGAGGACAAATTGGTTCATAATGATTGAAATTATATTAAAATATCACTGTTCCCATGAACTCAAACTACCCAGATTTACCTATTAATATAAAACTCTGCAATGGTCCTAGATGTTCATTTTATTTATTTATTTTTTTTCATGAGGACTAGGAACGACTTTTTCCTAGTATATAATTTCTTTGTGAAATTATAGTGACTAACAAGACTAGGTGAAACATTCACTTAATAAAGTTTACAACATTATAATAACAAATGATAGAAAAGAAAGCATGGATTCTAACCACTTTGTCCTCCTTTGGGAAAGCATCCAAGGAAGCAGAGTAAAAAGAGGAAAAAGAAAAGAGAAAAACAAAAATAAGGCGTATATTAGTAAACAGATTTTAAGAAAAAGATCATATATTATTTTTAAAGTGTTAAAACACAGGTATTTTAAGAAGTAAATGTTTACCTTTCCCCAAAATACTCATTGTTCAAGCTTTCATTGAAAATGCACATATACAGATCCTGCTAGAGCAGAAACAAAAATTGGGCACTGTAACTTCCAAAATTTTCAGAACTTGGATTATTGCATCTATATTTAAAACACTATTCTGAAAGAAATCCTAATTCACTATTATATTTAGTCTTCCTATTATTGAAAAGACATTTTATTAAAATGCATAAAATTATGTGAATAATTTTCTCAAATTACTGTTAAAATATTTATAGTTATAATTTGGAAAACCTAAGAATGGGAAATATCTGTAAGAAATAAAAATGAGAGAAAAAGATGTTAACTGTTAGAGCCAGGAATTATTCCACAAGCCGTATTTATTTGTAAGATATATTTTAACATTTACAATATTATAGGAAAAACCAATACAATCTATTCATACAATATTTTTGACTTATGCCTAATATTAAAGCAGTGCTTTCTTTTATTTTGTTGTTCTGAACATTTTTTCCAAATTGGATGGGTTTCTTAAATCTTGAAGGCACATTAGGCTTGGGAGACTACTCCAAAGTAGAGGTATCTCTTAGCTCAATTATCTTTAAATATGAGTTTCACCCAAGTAATTTTAATATACCAATAGTTAACTGCATTGTCAGTAGCTTACCGTAATCATATAAGGGGAAGTTAAAAACATTCAAGAGAAGTGTTGAGTCAGCATTTCTCCTTGGCTGATCTGCACATTAGCACTTACTGCCTGCACCTTTCCAATTGGACAGTACCTTTCCAATTGGACAGTACCTTTCCAATTGGACAGTACCCCTACACCAAATGGTATGCTAAATATTTTGACTATCATTCCCAGGTCTCATTCATTTCAAAAAATAGTGCATTTAAGAGCAGCAAAGAAGAGAAAACTAGCAAATAGGTCTTGTGCACCTTTTTATGTGCCAGATGCTCTTTTAGCCCCAGGTTGTTTTAAAAAGGCTTTAACATCACATATGATAATTTATGAAAGAACTTTTAGCAGGAAAAGAGGAAAACTTATTTCGTCATCATCAAAATGGCACCTAAAGAAAAATTAAATATATGACACAAAGACCTAGATTTTAATTATCATAATAAACATAGACAACAATTATTACAATCCAGTTTCATAGATAAAGAAGCTGTTGTTCAGAAAAGTTAATTATCTTCCAAGGCCACAAAGATAATAGTGGGCTCACCTTAAAATAGAAGATATATCTATTTTACTGAATATCTTAATTCCACTGGAAGAGATTTTTAGAAAACCCTACTTGCAATTAAAATACACCACCAATGAATACAGTGTTAATAGGGAGATTGATTTTGATTTTAACTGTGATTTTCTCAATTAGGAAAATATCAGGAGCACTTATAGCTTCCATGTTATTTTTAAATATAACTTTGTACTATGTTAAATTGCATACATGATTAAATAATACAGGAAATTATTTAGAGAAACACTGGGAATTCTTTAGGTGTATGATAATTTTAACTGTTCTGCATTACACTGCAGACCTGTATCAAAGAAAACTCACCCAAGACATACCCATAAATAATTCTATCATACTAAGATAAGGAATATAATGAAGTACATTAAAATGTATTCTAAACTATTAGAATTTTTCCAGTACTTCATAAATAATCATATTTATCATTTTAAATGAGCATCTGAATGCCTCAAAAATTGTATATATTTAAAGCTCTGCATAACACAAGACCAGCTCTTATTTAAGCCAAACAAGGAAACTGCATCGGTGAGACTACATCTCATAGAGAAGAAAATAAGTGCAAAAATCAGCCCAATTTAAAAAAGTGTATTTTGACATATTCTTTAAATATCCAAATAATTTCCATGAGAGAAACTTAGTGCTACACTACTTTACCATGACAACAATAGGAAATTACTCTATAGAAACTAATCATGGCTTTACATATCTTATCTTGGGTTAGATGTAATACCCCATAGTTTACCTTACATTTTACCTTCATTCAATCTGAAACAAATGTTGCGGAAACTGAAAGGTTTTCTTCCCTTTTTATAAGAAGTACCGGCCATAACAACTTGGAAGAGTTTTGTAACTCATGATACTATATCTACACTTACTACATTCCTCAGAAAATAAATTTACTGCCATAGATAATCATTTTATCGTATTAAAAAAGGTTTTAATAGGAATCTTTTATTAAGATACATCTGAAAGGTATCTTTTTATGAATTATTTTCATCACTACTCCACTACTACCAACTTTATGAAAGACACAGAAAATGGGAAAAGGATACCTTAATCGGTATATTTATGCCCAGGTCTACTTTCTGTGTATTTTCTGCTGCGGGGGGCGGGGGGCACTGCTGTTTACCCGCATTCAGAGGGCCTCGCACACTCAGGGAACACTCACGTTGTTGGAGCGCAGTGACACACGGCCTCCACAGCGGGCACAGAACTTGGTGCGGCAGTAGGAGCAGAGATGGCCACACCCGTCGGCAAACTTGGTTTTATGACAGATTCCGCAAGTTGGAGCATCGTCTTTGTGCTCTCCCTGGTAACGCCGTGCTTCTTCCCCTATTTTTCTCACTTGCTCTTTATAGCTTTCAAATTGTTGATGCAATCTCCTGGGCAAAAGAGAAAATGGTAGCAAACTAAGTAAATGACAGGAGACAAAAAACAAAAACAATTCTTCCTAACTGAATAGCAGTGCAGCTGTTTAAACTAAATCAAAACGCACAAAGCATTTTTTCCTACTACTCTTACCTCCAATGGTAAAAAATGTATTTGCATGTATTCCATTAGTCCCAGTTTTGCTTACTAGCAATGAACCATGTATAAATAGATTTTATATAACACCTGTCTCATCCCAACAGTGGGATTCATATATCTACTCCATGCCTCCCCTTCTCTTAGACAAGCAGCTTTCAAAGTATTTGGACTGTGGAACTCAACGCTTTACAATTACACTCATGTAGAATACAACTGAAGCAAAAGTTATATAAAATACTTAGCCTAATTATAGATGATGTACTCTGGTATATTCTTTTTCATTCTATTTTAAGTTTAATACCGATTACAATTAAAAAAAAAAGTTTGTCACAGTAACTTGATTTCATTGAACATGATGTATAATGGAAAAATACTGTTTTAAACTACAATGCTATGTAATCTGTCTTCCACAAAATATCTTCCTTTACTCCTTTTCTTGGAGACTATCTATATATTCAATATCAAGTGTCTGATTTCCTATAGTATATAAAATGTTATCTTATTATAATTGAGCTCACTAATCTTTCCACATCACATGAAAAGTTCTAAAGCACACCTTGCAAAATATTCATATTTTACATATCCCAAATTTGCTTGATCTCTCTCAGGTTATATGTATGAGAGTAGTTATCAGTCTTTATTTAATGAGTGCAGCAAAATTTGTTGAGGCAAACCATTTCCCATAAGAATGATCACACTTAATAGGATACAAGTCTCCTCCCCTCCCCATCAGCCCAAATCCCTCAATCTTAAATTGATACAAATAGAAACTGTTTGCTGTTCTGTACAGAACATTGTGACATCCAGTGAATCCCCAGTGAAAGGATGCCTTTGTTTCATACATGAGAACTGAGAGAGTTGTCCCAGGACTAGCCAACAGCCATTGGCCCTTACAACAAAGAAGAGACTCCTGGGAAATCATCTGTGTACCTGAGCGAGTGTGACTATGACTGTTCCCTAGGACCCAGAGGACACACACATGCTACTGTTAATGCAGGCAGTTAGCTTGATTCTCTATACCTGAGATAACTGTGGGACCTAGTATTCCCTAGAAACAGAACCAAGTAAGTTAGGTGTTAGGACTCTAGTGTTTGAAGTACTGGGATTTCATTATATTTTTCTTTTAACGTCAACAGCTCCTGAGCAGAATTTCAATGATTACTTTAAAAATTCTGAAATCCCTTTCCTGCTTTGCCAACTGACATTTCTCCTATTTAATTCCCATAATTAAAATAAACATACTTGCACTAGGAAATGAAGTAGTTTAGAATCTGAAGCCCTTCCCAATTTAAAGGCTAGCTAATTTCAGTTCATAGAAAGAAATAGTGATACTTTATTTAATGAATGTAAGAACACCAGATCGACTTAAAGAGTGAAGTTATTTGGTACCTTAGATTTTTTATGCTCTAAGCACCATCAATCTAGGCTCAAATTGGTAGAAAATAGCTGTGGATATGTATTACTTCAAAAGCGACCTTACAAAAGAGCACTGGAAATCTTAAGTCTTCTATTAAAGAAACTAATTACTAAGGAGTGGGAGCAAGGAAATACCTCTAATCAAAGAAACAGATACAAACTCTAAGCAGAGAGGGAGTGCATGAGTAAATATTTATTGTGAGAACCAGCAAATCAAATTTATTTAAGTAAATATAAATGAGAGAGCTAGGCTAAGGGAAAAGTTTCCCTATAAACTCATTTTGTAATACAGCATGTGATTTAGTATGGGTGTTGGCAAACTTTCCAGTAAAAGGCCAGACTGTAAATACGTTAGATTTGCGGGCTCTATATTCTATTTTGCAACTACTCAATGCCACGGTAGCATGAAAGTAGCATAGACAATATGTAAATAATAAGCATATTAAGTGTGGCGATGTTCCAATAAAACTTCATCACCAAAAGAGAAAGTACCAGATTGGGCCCTTGGACCAGTCGATATTTGATTTAGTATATGCTTTATAATGAGGTATGATTGTTTGAAAATTCATTGTTCTTTAAAAATTCAAACATAAAAGACTTTTGTCCATCCTATAGGCCCCGATCAAAAGGGGCCTTTTATACAATACATACATGCAGGACCCTGACCACTGAGAAGAAAACTTTCTCTGCCACGATCTCATAGCATTTTATTTGGTCACTCAGAGTATATTTGACCATATACTATTAGTACTTCCGAACATGACATCTTTCTTGTGATAAGTGCTTCACCCCACAGCTGGTGAGGTCATTCACACAAGCATCACCCCAAACTCTACAGGGACTCACATCCTCCTCCTAGAAGCTACCCTTCAGTGGCCTCTACACATTTGTATCTTTCTCTCACGTATATTTAAAAATTCCTTCCTGGTTTTGGCAACAGTCCATGTTTACACTACTGGTTTGGATGTGGCAACAGGGGGAGAATTGGGAGGGAAAATCACGCTGTTTCTCAGCCCAGAACTCTCTTACATCTTCAACTCTCTTTCTTTGTAGGCTTCTTCCTCTCCTTACTGGTGGAACTCCCTTGTTCTAACCTGAAAGAGAAAGTCCAACCAAAGTCCCTGTCAACCTCTCTAACTTATTTCCTACTGTGTTCCTTCTTATCAGCAGACACTATAAAAGGAAAAAAGGATGGAATGAAGGCAGGGAAGAAGGCAGGGAAGGAGGAAGGTACGGCATTTATTACTCTCACTTCTTCAAAATCGACTTTCTCTGTAGCCTTCTGCAGTGCTCTACCAAACTGTCTCTTAAAAATCAACCTTAATGCCCTTTTCTCAATTTGTATTCCCCTTACATTACTCTGATATCTCACTCTGTCAAGATGTTGTCCTTATAATAAATTTTGCTTTTGGAATCAGGATATTGGTAGTGAAACCATAAACAGCATATTTATTTTTTGTATCTGATGCTTTAATGCTTTAATCCATATCAAATATGTGACAGTGTCCTATTATGAATAATAAATGGAAATACATATTTTATTGTACAGTATTATAAATGCCAGTAAATGTCAGTAAATGCAAGTCTGCAAATGTAAAATCTTTTTTGTGAAATTTAATTGTATATTTTAATTTTAGAATTAATACTATATTCTTATTGATTAGTAAGGTTGATAATATATATGATCACAAATCTCAGGTTTAAATTATCTAGATAGAAAATGGAGTGTTAAAAAATATGTAAAATACTATTAAAAAAAGCACCGATACAGAAACCTTGATTTTCCCCCAGGATGTGATATTTCCCCCCACTGTTTCACCATGTAATAATCATTGCATTATTTTAACATCTGTGCACTCAAGAAACACCAAGATTCCAATTGTAAACAGGTTGGGTAATTAATGGCACATATTTGAAGGAAATAAAGATGAATACTTAAAAATCTAAATATTATTCTCTAAATATCTAAAAACATCATTCTGCAAAATAATTTAAACAGAAAATCACTAATGACATTCTTACCTACTAATAAATATTTGTTGATTACTTACTATAAATAAGGCACACAGCAAGATGCTAAAATGACCAGTAATGGTAGAACACAGAGAAATATTTGTCACTGGTCCAGTACTTCATTTATTTCTCTTTTCTGTTTTCCCTTCCTCCATCCCCAGAATGGTCAAAGTCTAGACCTTTCAAAGTCTAGGCTATTAAGACTAGGCTATTACTAGACTTTGAAAAGAATAACCAGGAAGAAAGGTGGAATTGTCTTCTAGCTTCTGACCACTTTGGGGATAGAGGAAGGAAAAACACAAAAGAGAAATAAATGAAGTACTGTGCCGATGACAAAGATTTCTCTGTGTTCTACCATTACTGGTCATTTTACCATCTTGCTAGATTTGCCTAAAGTAGGAAGGGTTAGGAGCTAGTGCTTTGAGACTTCAAGAGCCTACATGGCAGGAAGGAAGGAAGGGAGGGACTTCCCCTAAGATGGAGAAGGGCAGAGATGAGGGTAGTTTGCGCACAGCACTCTAAAATGGAGAACAGCTTTGGGATGTGCGGACAGTAGTGAGAAGGCATGGGTACTGAAAATCGGTAAGAATGGCTTATGTGTTCCTTCCCAAATTTGGCACGGGACACATAAAACAGAACACAATAAAGGCCCCAAGAAGTTAGTGGACATGGAGATTAAAGCCAGGAGAGTTTCTGAGAAGCTTAGATTGTCTGAGTGCCTCCTATAGCTCTGGGGGTGTCCAGGAGGAAGACCTGATAATGAATGAAATTAAACATTTTGCTAGCCAGTAGGCTGGAGGCTTGCTTTAAAAGATTTTGACCTCAAAATCTTTTGAAAAAAGATTGAAAAAATTGAAAAAATTCACACTATCTTCAACTCTAAAGCACAGTTCTTTATTCCAAGGCAGGTACAGTCTACTTAGGAAGTAACTTATAGGTAAACGTAAACTAATAGTTTATGGCAACAAATACCAAGTGACAAGGAATGGAACTAAATTGTTCCATAGAGAGTAATAGTTCTGGGTAAAATAATCAGAGATACTTTTTTTTTTGGAGTAGCTAGTCAAAAACATTTACCTAGATGATTTACAACTTGGACTATTTCCTCAATACTAAAAGTACGGTGCATGGTCATATTAGTAGAACTACTAAAGCAAAGAAATGTAAAGCACGTTAAGATAATAACACAACTGTGAATGCTTTCAAACTTCTCAAAAATGTAAGCTTAAACTAAATGATCTTTTAGTGTCTTTGCATATCAGCAAATAAACACCCAATTTATATGTTCTAATGAATGATAGCCAAAAATCACACATAAGTGACTGTGAAGACATATGTGAAGTTAAAAAGTGGTTTCTTGGCCCCAAAACACAGTTGTCCCCTTCTTAATGAAACTGTCTTTCTGATTCTCCTCTCTAACAGAAGGGCAGTAAAATCCCACTGCATTCTAGTGGTGACTAACTTTTTGTAATGATGCTTGGAAATAATAGTCCCTTTATTAGAGTTGAGCTGGAAATGACATCATAGTCTTTTAGGCAAAAAGATGAAGTTATGGAATTTGGTGCTACAAGACAGCTAGAAGGGGGATAGAAGTGGGTTCTTAGCCTGGTCTCCAAGAAGGATCCCTAAACAAAAGCATAAACCAGCTGCTCAAAGGTCCTCATTCAGCAAGTCGCAGGATCAGAAAGTCATTGCCCAAATTGTTGGTGTTAGAATCCCACCACATCAGCTGATGCATTCTGATCTGGAAACTACCACCACAGTCATTCTGAGCCTGCTGGAGAGACCAGCATTTTGGTTGCCCTACATGCTGCGCTTGGCCCAGCCCTCCATTCAGCTCAGCTTCAACCTGTCTCACACAAGCACATCTGACTGGTGGAACCTCAACCACATCAGGAATTCTAGGTGCAAGAGAATCTGAATTTAGTTTTGAGATTTCCGACTTCTCCATAAACTCCCTAGGAGAACTCTGGGACAGATGTTGTTCAGCTATAATCCTCTGATTCACGTCAAATTTCTTAATTCCTTCCTCTGCGCTGGAAGTGAGCAATACCTGAATCGAGAATTTCTTATGATATTTTCTCTTGTTCTCTCTCTTTTTCCATATACTGAACATGTACTTAGTGAACACTATGGGAAGCATTTTGCCTCCACTAAGAAATTTTTTTTGATAAATGTAGTCCCTTAAGAAAATTACATATATATGTAGCTGTCCAGTCTATTGCAACAGCAAATCAATGGAAAACTGAGACTCACATACAAGACCCATATCCCCCCCCCAAAAAAAAACCTTTTTGTAGGGATTAGATGCAGAGCACAAATCTATCATCTGTGGTGAAGACTCTCATTATTCTTCACTTGGATTATTTATCAACTTTTTAAACTAGGATCTGGCTGGTGGGTTTCCTCCCTCTAGTTCACCTTTCATATGGTCTGAATGATCTTCCTAACAAAGGGAATGGATTATGTCAATCCATTGTTAAAATAGCACCTGTAAGATATAGTCCAATTCCTCATCCTGGAGTCCTTTTCCCTTTGCTACCATTTACTTATCTAACAGCATCTCTCACAAGCACTTCTCATGGATTGTACATCTACCATTGTGTGAAACACAGGACCTGCTAGGCTTACAAACATCAACTCGACAAACATTTCCTGAGCTCCAACTGCCTGTGTCTCTAGGAGTACAAAGAAAACAACAAACAACAACATAAGAGGATACTGAGTTTTACTTTTTTTCATTACTTTATTCAAGGCTTTTTGATAAATGCCAAAAATGGTCTTTGTCTTTTGTACATGGGGATCATATAAACACATTAGAGACTGACTTTTTTCTTTTCAAAGCCTAATGTGATTCGATTGTAAACATATACCTTGATTTGTTTTAACAAAAGTTAAACTTCTAGGCCCTGTGTACAAAATTAAGGAAAGTTTATGATTTGTTATTATTAACTAAATAGTTTTTTGTTGCTTAGAGGAACAATCAGTCTTGGTTAAAATGTGTTAATGTATTTTTGTGTTTTTTCAGATTATATTATACATATATCCTTATTTTATTTTTTAAAGAGTTATTTAATTATTTAGTTGAGAGAGAGAATGAGAATGAGCACACAAGTGGTTGGGGAGAAGGGTAGGAGCAGAGGGAGAGGGAGAAGCCGGCTCCCCGCTGAGCAGAGAGCCCAACACAGGGTTTGATCCCAGGACCTTGAGATCATGACCTGAGCTGAAGGCAGACCCTTAACCCACTGAACCACCCAGTATATGTAGCCACCCACATATACTCATTTTTTAAAAATTATACTATTTGTTTCAGGGGTACAGGTCTGTGATTCATCAGTCTTACACAATTCACACACTCACCATAGCACATACCCTCCCCCATGTCCATCACCCAGCCACCCCCCCCATCTTATTTTAAATAGAAGTTGTTGACATATACATAAAATATTTTTCAAAAGGTACTGGTTGTAACTGCAAATTTGTGTAATACAGGTGAAATTACTTTTACAGTAGTGTTTTCCTTTCAGCCTTGAGCTTCCTAATGCAACTTGAAGCCTTACCAAGTTGCAAGTATTATAAAACTTTAATTTACCAATAATTTGTTAATCTAAATTTACTAAAGCTAATTTTTCACTTAACACCAATTTGTAGGAATATAACACGCTGTTTCTCTATATGACCATGCGAGTTTCCTTTGAAATTTCACTTTTTTTTTTTTTTAAAGATGGGATTGGGAGGGAGACAAACCATAAGATTTTTATTCATTTATTTGACAGACAGAGATCCCAAATAGGCAGAGAGGCAGGCAGAGAGAGAGAGAGAGAGGAGGAAGCAGGCTCCCTGTTGAGAAGAGAGCCCTATGTGGGACTCGATCCCAGGACCCTGGGATCATGACCTGAACCGAAGGCAGAGGCTTTAACCCACCAAGCCACACGGGCGCCCCTGGAATTTCACTTTTGTTTTCTCCTTCCACCCTTGTGAATCCTATCTAAAATTTAAGAAATCAAGTTGTACAAGCTTGAAACCAAAGCCCCCCGCTTCTTTGCTAGGACTTGGGGTTCATAACTTTGGAATCATTCAAACTCCATTCTCAAAACGAGAAAAGATAAATGAAAGATTCCAAAACCCAATTTTAAATGGAAATATTTGAAAAAATAAGAGAGGAGGAGGTACTTTGAAAATCATTCTGCACAATATTCTCATCTTATAAGTGAGAAAACTTAGACCCATTGCTTTAAGTTACTTACATAAGGTTGTAAACTGGTTTGTGATAATTAGGTCCTCTATTTTCAAGTTTCCACTACACTTTCCAATTTTCAGAATACTCCCTCATATATGGCTAAATGAATGACAAGTTCATTTGTGAAGGATGTTTCCTTGGTGTTCTTAAACTGCATCAAAATTATCTAAGAGGCTTTGTTAAAATGTATTCTTTCTTAAAATTGTGTTCTAACCTACAGGGCTTCTGATTTAGTAGATATCAGATAAATTTCAGGACCCTGACTTTTTAAAGGTCAATCCAGGTGATTCTAGTGTAGATTATCTCAGGACTATAGTATAGGAGAGGTCCCTACATTAAGGTTAGATTTGAAAATGAAGGCATTTTTTTTATATATCTTTCATCACACTTGATAAATTTAATCTTCATCACATTAATTTTACTCATACATGTTAATATTTGAGGGACAATCTACACAAAAATATGCTGGGAATTTTAAAAATATTATCATGTAATTTGATGTCCATCATTTAAAAAAACTTACAATATTATAAATCACAGATATGTACATACTAGTATTTGTAGGATTTTTAAATGCTCTTAATAGGAGTTAGGGTGAGGGAGGAATAAATAAATGAATAAGGCACAGAAAATTTTTAAAGGCAGTGAAACTACTACATATGATATTACAAAGGTAGATACATGCCACTATACATTTGTCCAAACCCATGGAATGTGCAACACCAAGACTGAACCCTAATGTAAACTATGGACTTTGGGTGATAATGACGTGTCAATGTAGGTTCATCAATTGTAGCAAATGTGCCCTGCTGGTGGGGGATTTTGATAATGGGAGAGGCTGTGCATGTGTGGGGGCAGCAGGAATATAGGAAATCTCTGTAATTAGGAGGAAATCTTCCTCTTAATTGTGCTGTGAACCTAAAATTGCTCTAAAAATAAGGTCTATAAAAAAATGCTTGTTATAAAAAAAGTTGTAATAATATATATTATATATAAGAAAAGTTATATTTATATATAATACCAAATATTTCCTAAACATTTTGGTAATTCAGAAATTTACCTCAGATATTCCTGCATGATTTTTTAAATTACTGCAGTTGAAAAAGTATTTTTCCATTTGTGTCTAAAACCATTTTTAGTCTATAGTTTAACAGGAGTATACTTTTTACTTATTACAAATGTCCAGCAGATGGCACTAAAGATTTTAATTTTTACACAGTTCTTAAATATTTATTTTTTTAAAAAAATATCTAATGTGCTAAATAAAATTGGTTAAGTCAGAGGGGGGGTGTAACTTATTAGAAAAGAACAAAAAAAATTTATAAGGTGTTGGAATTTCTGTTCTTTTGCAGACGACCCTCATTCTATGTGCCCTTTTAGAAAAATTATACATTAAAGGTTTTGTCAGATAGTTTTCTTTTCTTTTTTTGGTCTTCCATTTAGCGCTGTTAAAGATGCAGTTCATCCAATCAGCACCCAACAGTGTTCCGAAAGCACTGAGAGATGACACTTAGGAAAAATAAGAACATAGCTGATGATTAGCTATTAGTGTTTTATAGCCCTGTTACTTCAGCCAAGCATTTATTTTTAATTCCATTTTCAATTTACCATAGGAGGCCACTCCTCAGTAAGCATTAAGGGAAGACATCTCAGGACATGGAGGCCCACTAGCACACATTTAAATTTTTGCTCTACTTCATCTCCCAAAATGCAACTTCACTGTGCTCCTGGGTGCTGTGAAGGACTAGTCACCTGTGAAGAAGCTTTGTGTGTTAGGCCTCGATAGATGGCTTTGAAATTATGTAAGAATATGCATATGCTATGCAAGAATAGCACTTTCTAATATTCGAGATCTATCAGAGGTCTAAAACTGAAAATCTGGCATAGGAGGGAGTCGTTTTAACACTTTGACAAGCAGGTTATCTCACAGCACAGTTCAAGAGAAGAAAATCAAGTGAAAAGAAAAGAAACTGTAAAGTAGCATATCAAGTAGGAATGAAATTTTAGAAAGAAATGAAGTTAGTTTTTAAGAAAATAATCTAAGACTGATGATTCACAGACTGTACCCCTGAAACAAACAATACATTATATGTTAATTTTTAAAAATAACCTAATAGGTAAGGTTGATGCCATCTGCATCATAAATATGAATCTGATCAATATTAAATATATCTAATGACATTCCACGAGAACTTGTCCAGAATGTGTCATTTGATCATGTTAACTGACTTAACAAAGGGCAATTTCGAAGAAGGTAGTGTCTACACGTGTGATAAAGCCAAAACGCTAAGTACTCGACTCATGCCTGTACTGTAAACCTTATCTTGCTGCATTCTTGACTTATTTTCACCAGACTTGCTATGTTTTATTAATGTGGGGAAGGGGAAAAAATAAACCACCTTCACTTCACAACTGCTTTCTAGAAGGCATTAAATATAAAAATTTAAGTGCATGACCATGAGGCTATTATTTAAACTCTATTCTTCAGTTTCCTCATCTACAAATTGGTGATAATAATAGCAGCTTCATAGGATTTGGGGGAGGGTTAATTGAGATGATCAACGTGAAGTGCTTGATACAGTGTCTAGCACATGGTAAAAGCTCAATAAATGTTAGCTATAATTATACGTACACATAGATAATACATGCGAAAACAAAGTACTCTGCTTTTAAGTCTCCGAGTACACTTAGCTGATAACTTTGGGAAGCAACTATGACTGGCAGAATTTCCTGGCATATAGGTACCAGTATGAGCGCTTAGATCATCTATCATTGACCATTGATAAAGAGCACAACGATCATCTTACACAATGAAAGTCAGGGAGAAAGGCAAGCCTGCTGGCATTGTTTCATGAAAGGTCCAGAAGATATACCCAGAGGGGAAAACACACATAATTCTGTCTGAAAAATTTTTCAGCCTTTTTTAATGGTCATTGGTAACTTATATAAAGAGAAAGGAAAAAAAGGGAGACTCTGAAATCTGATGTTTTAAAAAAGACTATTATATTATCATTTAGGCTCCTTTGAACTAAGTAATAGAGACTGCCTAAATCATAAGTATTCTCAGTGCTCTGAAATGGTGGATGAATGAATAATATATAGAAAATGTCTAATATGTCAAAAAGTTGTGCTCTGTTTTACTTTTTTTTTTTTAAGGATTTATTTTTTTTTTAATTTTATTTTATTTATTTTTTTATTTCCAGCATAACAGTATTCATTATTTTTGCACCACACCCCGTGCTCCATGCAATCCGTGCCCTCTATAATACCCACCACCTGGTACCCCAACCTCCCACCCCCCGTCCCTTCAAAACCCTCAGATTGTTTTTCAGAGTCCATAGTCTCTCATGGTTCACGAGGATGAATACCCAACTTTTAAGGATTTATTTTATTTATTTATTTGACAGAGATCACAAGTCGGCAAGAAGCAGGCAGAAAGAGAGGAGGAAGCAGGCTCCCCACAGAGCAGAGAGCCTGATGCGGGGCTCGATCCCAGGACCCTGGGATCATGACCTGAGCTGAAGGCAGAAGTTTAATCCACTGAGCCAGGCGCCCCTGTTTTACTTTTAATATCTAATAAATTTATGCACAGTGAGTGTATTCCCATTAGTGAGTTAACCAAGTTTTGATAATTTTTTCATTTGAATCATAAAATATAACCCAGGATGTGATGGCTAAAGGGGACCTTTCAGTGTAACTTGGACAAAGAAGCACTATCTTACATTTGTAATATTTGATCAGAACAATTCCTTTAAAATGTGAACAGTCCCATGGAGTTCTATAAGTTGGTCTTTTCCCAGAAGTCACAGAGCAGTAAGGGGGAAATGAAAAGTGTAATGTTCCCTAATTTGCAGGCATCTAATGACTCTGTCTCCATGGACAGATCCTTCAGTTGGTCAAACTTAGTGCTCACCCCTCCTATCTACCAGACTGCCTGTTGGACCACTGGTAACATTCCTGCCTAGTCTGGCCAAAGGCGCTATCTCATCTATTTATTTCTAGAGAGGAGGGTAATGAAGATGTGTCAAACCTCCTCCCTGTGGAGAAAGGAAATGTGTCACCATCTTCTTGCCCTCAGGAACTAAGGGTACTAACACCTTTCTTTGGTTTTGGATTTAATCCACACGTGCAGCAATACCTGAGAAGGCAGCAGAGCCCAAGGGTTCTGAGGCCAAATATCCTTTCCCGAGTTCTTCTTTTACGAGTAGCTTGTGTGGGCTGGCAAGTTATTTAACACTTAACACTCTACTTTTTCATCTGTGAAATAGAGATAATAATACCTACCTACTTACAGGATTGTTGTGGGGATTAAAATAAGTAATATATGTAAAGCACTTAGAGAGGTGTGGATGTTACTAAGGACTCTATAAAACATTAGCTATTTTTTTATAAGGTACAGAGAAAATACTGAAAAAATCAGATAAAGCATCTCTTTTTGCTCTGTGCCATCTAACATTATTTAATGGATTGCAATATGTAAGTAGGATTTAGAATTGTGAAATAAAGTCTCTAGGTTGAGTTCAGATTTTTAAAAGCAGCTCCAGCAAATATCCTACTTTTAAAGCCTGAATTAAATATCTGAGAACTAAGAAATGTATTCCAAAAAGGTTTCCTCTTTTTTCATTTTTTAAAAGCAGAGAAATACAAGCTTCCTGAATTTTACTTGCACGGTATACTGAATTAGTCAGCCATGATTAGGTACAGTATTTTCTAAGCCATTCTGGAGTGCATTTCAAGACAAGTGACAAGATGTAATTTCCTTCCCATTATATTTGCTAATGGTGACATCTGTTTTCATCCTTTAATTAAAATACATTGTTAATATGCATGTAAGACCCAACTATCATCTAAATAATATAACAGGTGTTGTAAATAACTTAAGTTCTTTTATGCCCATGAAAGGGAGATCATAAAGCAGAGAATTCAAATGGTTTTGCAAATGTACAAGCTAAATTTCCATAAAATGTAAGAAAACTTCTTAATTTATACATATATGTTTGCACTCTCTATCTCTTCCATGTGACCCAGGACCCCTACCACTATTTAATCAACTCCAGACATCTTCTACCTTTACCAGCCACTGCCTGAGAATAATCAAATCTATTTTTAAAACTTGCCGTCTTATGTTACATTTAGATACTAAAAAAATGTGTCATAATCAACTTTCACTAATCACGGTGCACACAAAGCAAGAAATTGTCCATTTTACCTTTTCTAATATTGCATTATCTATGAGAAACTTTGAATAATATCAAGGTACTTTAAATTTGAACTGCATTTAATTCAACAGATATGTTAAAACCCTGGACAGAGACTGTTGGTGTTTTTGTCACTGTAATGATCTATCGAATTAAGCCCCATCCAATTCTAGCTTGATAACTTGATCAATTTTGCAGCGATCGGTCAAAAAGGGAATGGTTTGCTATACAGATGGTCCCAGACTTACAATGGTTCCACTTACAATTTTTCAACTTTATAATGGCATAAAAGCAATACGCATTCAGTAGAAGCCATATTTCAAATTTTGAATTTGTTATCTTTTCCTAGGTGAGCCATGTGCAGTAACATACTTGCTCGTGGTGCTGGGCAAGGGCAGCGAGCCACAGCTCCCAGTCTACTGTGCATTCATGAGGGTAAATAGCTGATACACTTACAATCATTCTGTGCCCAAACAACCATTCTGTTTTTCACTTCCAGTAGAGTATTCAGGAAATTACATGAGGTATTATTCTACCTTATTATAAAATGGACTTTTTGTTAGATTATTTTGCCCAGCTGTAGGCTAATGTAAGTTTCTGAGCATGTTTAGGTAGGCTAGGCTAAGTTATGGCATTCCGTAGGTTAGGTGTATTTAACGAATTTTTGCCCTAACAATATTTTCAACTGGTGATGGGTTCATTGGGCTCTAAGCCTATTGTAAGCTGAGGAAGATCTCTATTTCACTTAGAAGTAACACCCTCTTTCATATTAAGTTACTGTTGTTATTTTTCTTGAGTATTTGATTAATCTCTTCTGATAGATCATTGTAAACTTAAAACATGGGTCCTATCGTCTCTTACTCAAGTCACTAAGTCCTGCATCCAGCCCTAGAGAACAGGCAATCAATACACATTTGGAGTTTAAGTCAGAGTCTGTTCAGTGGAGTGGCCCAGAAAGACATGTTGTCAGTCCTTACGGAGAATCTCCTCCTTCCCTTCTCGTTAAGTTGCGCTGCACTTTGTTCCACTTAGGGTTGAACCTGGTAGCCTAACTGAAAATACTGTAGCTATGCAGATTGAACTCTGTATTTTACCATCATCTGAGAATTCCGAATGCTAAGGAATGTTACGGTCACTATTGATTTCCATGCTTTTCAAAGCATAAGTGGGGAAGTCAGGGAAGGCCTGACTGAGACGGCGAAATTTGAGCAGAGCTGGTGGAGGTGAGAGAACAAGTCACCAAGAGTAGATTTGGCAGAGGGAACAGCAGAGGTGGAGGCCTGAGGTGGGAGCCTGTCTTGGGGGACGGGGGGCATATAAGGACAAGCCAGTTGGCCGGTGTGGCTGGACGGGTCTGAGCACGGGCATAGTTGTGCTGGGGTGGCGGGTGGGGTTGGTAGGTAAGTCTCATAGTCTACGTAAGTATTTGGCTTTTCCTCTGGGTGAACGGGAAGCCGCTGGAAGGGTTTGAATGGAGGAATCCAATGACTAGACTTATATTTTCACAGGATCCCCGTGGTTCCTGTGTTTGTAATAGGAGAAAGCAGGTTTGAAAGCAGAGACCACAGTCAAGAGGCCATGCAGGAGTCCAGGTTAAAGATGATAATAGTCTGAACCAGAGCTCAGGGGATGGAGGTGGGTAAGAAGTGCTAAATGCTTCTTCTTCCTTCTATCTTGCTTTAAATCTTCACAGAGCATGTGCCGATAGGCACATTTTTATTTTCACGACTATAACGTAGTTTCTTTAAAAACTGTTTCTCAGGGTGCATTTTTTACTTCATGCTGTACATCTTCTCTCCCCATCAAAGACAATTATTGCCCAATCACGCTAAGTGAAGCGTGTTTGTCTTTCTCGGGCTGAGTGACACCAAAGAGAATAGCCTCTGAAGGAATTACCATGTAATCAGGAGATGAAGAAGTATGATGGTATGTTATCTCATAGCTAAAAACACCCATATTTATTTGGTGCTCTGTTGGAATCATGGATGAAATATCCCCCTACCGCCCACCCAACTTCTAAAATCTGGCACTTCTAAAGCATCCAGGTAGATGAACTGATACACTAAGTCGCTTTAAGATGACCAGAAATTTCATGTATTTTATATATTCTATGAACAATATGTAGGCAAGGAATCTCAGGTGTGGATATCTTATGTTAATAGTGTTCCCTCAGCTCCTTTTCTTTTCTTCTTGCTGTAGTGCCAAGCCCCTGTGGCCACTACTTTTGTGTCCAAGGCACAAACGAAAGTAGAGATTATATTAAATGGTTATTAGGATGCAGGTCCTATGAGGGAAAAAAACAGCTCTAATTTTTAACATTTTTAAAAATATCTTTTTCTGTTGTGCTTGTAATAGATTAGGTTCCCCTTAGGTACTTCAAGAAACCTAAACTATGGTGTTCTGATAAAATCAACTTCCTTGAACGCATTAAGTGCCTTCTATGTGTGTCTATATGTGTATGTATGCGTACAGGTGTATGTTTTAAACCTTGTTAGATGACCCAGGATACAGCAGAGCCTCAAGATCTCCATTTTAATAGCAGTTCTCCTTGTGCAATGCAATAAATGTAACTATAGAAAGAAGGACAGGGAAATCTGTTCAGCTGTTAAGGAAATGCATCTCCGAATAATCCTTACAACAGTTTGTTTTGTTGTGATTGTTCGGTTTGGTTTGGATGTTGGTCTTACTTTGTTTTTACTTTTGCTTCTCCTAAGTCTAGGAGAAAGCTTCTAAGGGGGGTTCTCAGGAAACAGGTACTGGGCTAAAGAAAGGCCTATTAGAGCAAACTATCCTGATTCCTTCTAACTCCCTACCTAGATCCTAGTGAATTGAAACTAATGCCTTTGGCCATCACATAAGGGCAGCCAAGGTCTCAGATGTGGCACGAGGGAAGCAACAGGGCTTCCACGTAGTGAGCTCCGGGCATGGTTACTGCAGCCACCACCAGTTTGTCAGGACCTTCTTGCCAACAGAACTAGAAGATTTTTCACAGTAAAAGAGCAATCTACAAGACAGACGATATAGGAGATACTAGGAAATGGAACTGAGAAGAAAGAGCAAGAAATAAAGAAGGCTCAGTGTGACTACAGGCAAAGAGAGAGGTAACATTTCATATTAATTACTCACATCTAAAACCTGGTGTGTACAGTATGTCTCCTGCCTAAAAATAATTTAAACAGCCTGGCTAGGAGCATCTCTAATTTGTCTCTGTGAGCATCCCGCTGCTCACCTTTCTATAGAATCTGTGGGAGAAAAGATTGGTTAAAGGCTACTTGAACCATCATCCCAGTTTCACCAAGTGATCAGACCGCAGGCTTCCTGCATAAATACTCTTGCTTTAATGATAGACAAGTTATAGTCTTTAACAGGTTACTTAAAAAACCCAGAGGCTTTTGTTTTAGCTTGGAACACCCTGAGTGAATAGAAGTGCAAGGGCACAGGCAAGTTGTCTTATAAATTCTTTTTTTTTTTTTCTAATATTTATTTGTTTGAGAGAGGGAGCGTGCTTGATCCTGTGTGAGTGAGGACTGGGCAGAGGAAGAAGCAGACTCCTGGCTGAGCAGGGAGCCTGATGCGGAACTCGATCCCAGAACCTGGAGATCATGATCTGAGCCGAAGGCAGACACTTAACCGACTGAGCCACCCAAATGCCCTGTCTTATAAATTCTAAAATAACTCTGCTATCGTCTAAGGCAAGACCACCTCTTCCTTTCACTCCTGAATTCAAGACAGTCTAGAGAAATGTTTCATTCAGGGTCCCTGGATAGCATCTTGCAGGTAAGGACGTTCACACAAAATAACAAATGCTCTGCTGGTGACTTGCTGAGCAATATGGACAGGCATTATTCCCCTCAACTGTGAACTGAGTGTAAGAGTTGCTACCTCTTAAAATTGTAGAGGAGGTTACCCAGTGCAATATTCTACACAGATCTGATGTTCCATAAATCTCAGTTCTCTTCCACCACTTTTCCTTTCACAAGGTTTGCTCCTTATTCTGAGCAGAAAAGGGCAGGAGAATATCATGGAGAGACCATTTAAAATAGGAAGACCTGGGCAACACTCCTGGTTTTATCTATCATAGACTAGGGAACTTCAGACATAGCCCTCAGCACCTCTGAGCTGGGTTTCTTTATTCCCAGAAGAATGATAACAATTTGACCCTTTGAAGTCATCATCAGTTTGTAAACTCAACAAAAAATGATTATCTACTACATATCAGGTGCTGTTTGAGATTGCTGTGATATGAACAGGAATAAATTAAGTCTTTTCACAGGAAACCTGCATTCAACTAAGGGAGGCAGATACTAAAACATATTCACAAAAGAATATCTAATAATGTCAGGTAGTACTATGGGGTTTGATGACATATAAGAGACTAAAGAATAGAGAGTTGAGGGCAGGGTGAGGGCATAGTTACACAGGGAGGATGGCCAGGGAAGACTGAGGGAGGAGTGGAGTTCTGAGGGATGTGGAGAAATGTGGCTGCCTATCTGGAAAAGAGGATTGTTTCAGGCAGAAGGAGCAGGGAGTGTAAGCACTGAACAGGAAAGAGCTTGAGTTGGGCCATGTAGGGTAGGGGAAGAACTGGAGACAAGGTCATAGTCACATGATTTCAGGAAGCCCTTCAGAACCATGGAGGGGACTTCAAGTTTTCTTCTGAAGGGGAGGGAGGTCACTGCTGGGTTTTCAGAGGCAAACTGAGAGGATGAGGTTGAGAATTGAAAGGATCCCTCTACTTACTCTGTGGAGAACAGACGCGAAGCAAGGTAGTCTGGGACAGAGGCAAACTGGCTACATGGTTCTTAGATAGCATGCGTGTGGTGAGGATGGTAAAGAAAAGTCAAATTGAAAATATCTTTAAAGCCATCACACCAATATAAACTACTATTTTTGCAAGTTTCCAGAACTTATTCTATCTTTAACCATTTACTAGCTCTGTAACATTAAGCAAATTACTTAACCTCCTTAAACCTTGAGTGTCAGGACTAAACGTTTTTATCTTAGCTTCATATGTCGAAGCCCTAATCCTCAATGTAATGGTACTTGCCGGTAGAAATTTTGGAAGGTAATTAGGTTTAGGTAGGATTCTCATGATAGGGTTAATGTCCTTTCAAAGTGAGGAAGAGAGCCCAAAACCCGATCTCTCTGCCATATGAGGACACAGTCAAAGGCCACCATCTGGAAGTCAGGAAGAGAGACCTTATGGGGGAACCAAGTCAGCCAACACCTCAATCTTGGACTTTCAGCCTCCAGAACTGTGAGCAATAAATTTCTGTTACTTAAACTACCCAGTCTCTGGCATTTTGTTATGGCATCCTGAGCTGACTGATGTACTGAATTTCCTCACCTGTAAAATGGAAACACAAATATTGCCTACTCCATAGTGTTGTTGTAAGACCAAAATGTCATAAGCTAAGGAAAGCTTCAAATTTTCTCAAGTCATAATGATTAATATAAGGATCAAATCCTAGGAATCACAATTTTAAAAATTCTTGAAGTCTACCATTGAATATTTAATATTACAAGAAATGTAGGTCACATATAATTACACACAAGCAAACAGGTCACACATTCACCCAAAATTTAGATGAGCAATAGTAAAAACTTATCTGTAGTTACATCACATTTGAGCATAAACAGAATTAATACCAGTTTTTAGATAATTGGTTGTTTATTTTTCATAAAGAACTAAAAAATGCTTTACTTTTTTTCTATTTGAGTGGATATTTTAAAAGCCTAGTCTAAAAAGAGTAGCCTTCATGGTAGAATTCTATAAAAACGATCCTTATTAATGAAAAGAAAAGCTTATTCAGAGTTGTTAAGACAGATACAGACTTAAAATTTGTTTGGACCTTTGTGCTATTTAGACACCAGCAGAAAGGATTTCCAGAGAACCAATGAGAATTACACATCTGTTCCTCATGAACATCCTGTTTTTATTCCTCCACTGTCAAGCAAAATAATATACTTTCAATTTTATCAAACATGAAATGCCAGGATGAAATTCCTTCATGTAAGAATCAATATAGATGTGAAAACTTAAATTCACCATCACCAGGACATGACACAAAGTAGCATCTCTTATTCCACAAGATAGTGTGAGCTCCCTCTCCAGATTATTTCTGAGTGGGTGGACTTCACCTTTTGAAAAGATCCCTCCCCACCTCCCGGCTCCTACACACACAAGCCACTTCCTTTTTAAAACTACTAAAAGGAGTAACTACACGGATACAGTTTCCAGTAAGCGTCAGACCTGGTGTCTACGATATCAGAGTGCTTATGTCATTTATGTTGAGTACTCAGATAACACCACTGGAAAGTGATTATCGCTTAGAGCCAGTAGCTGTCTACACTGCAGAAACCGTACACATACTTTCACTACCCTGGCTCGGTCATCTTCGAGATGCTGGCCACTCCACAGACACAAGGTTTCATTCTAATGACCATTTTTAACAAGTCATTTTGGTTTTGGTTTTTGCCTAGACTTCGAACAAAAGATACCAACCAAATGAAAATAACTATGAATACCAGCTATGTGATACAATCTGTTATGTGAGTGAATGTTGCTTTGTAGGCCTTTTCCCCCACCCCCCCCCATGAATCTTTTCAATATATTTGGCAAGGATCCTGCCTATCTCTTAAGGGGATGACTTGAGGACCCACAGGACAGTGGGTCAGAGGAAGTGCTGTCCTCCTTTATCAGTTTTGAGCTATTTTTGTATTATGGGCACTTTGGCAGTCTATGAGTCCCTGCTCGGGATTAATGTTTTTAAGCATACATCACAAAATATGTATTCTTGTAAAGAGAACCAATTGCATAGAAAAAAATTAACAGAGTATTTAAAAAACAAACCTATAGTGTAGTGACATGTGTGGCCACTTTAAGCTCTTAAACACATAAAGGAGAATGCTTTTTAAAAATAAGCAATGGACTATAATATACTAGTGTTTATTCTATGGCTCAAAGCAACTGCCTGAAGAGTGATATTCACAGACACACAGAGTTAACATATGGGGAAACTGTGGGCCACAGAAGTCAATTACACAGAAAAAGACAGAAAAACAAAACCCAGGCCTCTCAGCACTCAGCAGTGTGTAGAATTCTGGGTTCTGTTTGGTGACCAGGCAAGCCATATTTTTTCCCCCCTAGATAGTCATTTGACCTGGATATTGCAGTTAACTTGCTTTCCTTTGTGAAACTTAATATGGCATTTTTCAATAGTGAGAAGCAATCAGATGCTTAATATTAAATTTCATGTGAAGGAAAAATTGCTGAGAAGTAAGTCTGATATCTGGCTCTAGATATCAAAATCCATCATTTGGCATGAAAAGTATTTTTATCTCTACTGAGTTTCTGGCTTGTATTTGGAATTCATCTCGGTGGAAAATTCATGTTGCATTCAGTGTTTTTCTCTTTATTCTGCTAAGCAATGAATCTCAGTTTTAACCTTCAAGTATTTGTTCAGATTTCATTGAGATAAGTGTTTAGCTCTAGCAAGGATATGATTTGCATTTTATTTGTATGAAGAGCCAATACTGATTCTCGCACAACAAGAGGCGTTTAGTGTGACAAGAGCTGGGACACAAAGGATGAAATTTCCAGTTTAAATTTTGCAGGTGCTAAAAAACAAAAACAAAAACAAAATGGAATGGATGACAAAAATACAAACGCTGCTCAAGAAAGGAGCATAGGTTTAAAGAGACACTGTTCAGTATCTCACAGCATTTTCTTCACAGACAGGGCTCTAAATATCCTTCTGAAAGCCCAAGAAGATATTTCTTTATTGATTTAGGCCTCTCAAAATCTGTAAAACAATAAATAACATTTAATGTTTCTTGAAGGACTAGGGAATAACACAAAATACATTTAGCTTACGTTCTGGGCAGCGGGAGAGCTCTGTCTGTTCTGTTCACTGATCTATCTCCAGCAGCTAGAAGAATGCAGAAGTTCAATAAATATTCATTAAATGATGGTTGGTTAGTTTTTTAAACTGGAGGAAGTTAATCCAAGAAATTTCCAGTAACTCATCTTCCAGCTAAATCATGCAGGAATTAAGCTACTCTAGAGAGGATGTTGACATTGATTTCCCTGTTTCTGGGCTGGGAGTTTCTTGAGGGCAGGAATCATTATTTATCCTTTGTAACCTCTTGCACTGCACTGTGGTTTCCCATAGTAGGTGCTCCTTAAGTGTGAAATGAATAATGAATGAATGTTGTTCGAGTAAGCGTTTCTTTCTCTCTGGCATACGTGTCTTCTACCTTACCCCTCCTTAACTGATCTTTGGTCATGCTGGTCCCATTACCTACACCTTCTGTGTTCTTACCATAGTCTATCCAAATTAAAACCCAATCTTCAAAGCTCTGCTCAGAGCCCACTTCCTTCCTGAAGTATTCACTGATCACACCCTCTTTGGACAACAACAGAGTTTCAGTTTATGTGTCACTCATCCTGATGTTTAATGTGTTTATGTCTTGTTTGCAAAGTCCCTTTGTGTCCCCAACTCACATCACGGATTCCCTTCGCATCCTTCAAAATTATAAACAGAATGTTCTGCAAATAGTCAATGCCCAATGAATGTGCAAGGAATATAAAAATACATGCATGACCTAATGGATTTATTCTCTGGGACACTTCATGTCGAGAGAGATCGTATATACAAATTAATCTAACTTCCCTTCTAATCCTCAAATCCCACCAACAATATCCTAACTCAGAATTCTTCCAGGTTCTTTCCGCACCATCCAGGGGAGTATCCCCTCACAAGGAATCACAATTCCATATTTGAACAATTCGTGTATCTATTTATATTAGCCTAATATGCCTACATTCTCTATCTCCATAACTAGCTTTATACCCCTTTGGCTCACACAGAATAAATCTAATCCTTCTCCCAAATGATATTCATCCAAATACTTGACAAGTGTTATCTGTTATGTCCCCTCAGAATCTTCTTTTCCTCAGACTAAATAATTTAACATTTCGCACAATTTTGGATCCCTTCACCATCCTAATAGCTCCCCCTGAAAATACTTCAGATATCTATTCAATTTGAAAATAGGCCACCCCAAAGTGAAATGAATTATTTAGGCATAATCTTACCATTCCTTATTTTATGTGTCATACTTTGTTTATAGGTCCATATAAATTAGATTTTTAGTGGTCATAATCATACAATTGACATCTATTTGAACTTACTGTCAAAAAAAATCCTATGTCATTTTTCCATGCACAAAAGCTAAACTGCTCATAATTGTGTGGTTGTTTTATTTAGGCCAATATGTGGAAACTTACTATCTTACCTACTGTATTTTATCTTGCTAGATTTGGCCCATCTCCCTCTAGTGACAAGAACCTTTTTCTCCTCTAACTTACTATCTCTCCCAGATTCGTATCTTGTGAAATATGTAACGAATATTCTCTTTGTATTACAAGGGTAGGCAAAATTTTCTGTATAAGGCAAGATAGTAAAGATTTAGACTTTGCAGGCCATACAGTCTCTATCTTGATTATTCAACTCTGCTGTTGTAGTAGGAAAAGAACCACAAACAACACAAAATGAATGCAGGGAACTGTGAACCAGCATTTTATTTGTACACACTAGATTCTAAATTCTATCCAGTTTTCAAGTGGTACAAAGTATTAATCTTCTTTTGATATTCTTTAATCTTTTAAAAATGTAAAAGCCATTCTAGCTTCACAAACCATCCAAAAACAGGTGGTAGGCTGGATTTGGTCCATGGGCCATTGTTGGACTCCTGATCTAAATCATTACTGAAAGTGATGGGAATGACATGGTCTTTACCAAAGCCCCTTGACATGCACCAAGAAACCTCTCTCTAAATCAGTCTTTCCTAACTAGGGTTTAGCAATAAATTGGCTGAAGAACATTTAGAAATACGAAAGTTCGGATCTACCCCTCAAAAATCTGAATCAGTAAGTTGTTCAGAAGACAGGATCACAAACATGTATGCTGAAAATGCTCCCCAGATGTTTCTTACATTTCCCATGTATAGCAGAAATTCTAGAACTCTATTGTGTTGTTAACAAAAAAATTCTGATTTTTCTCTTGAAGAATACCTTTCCTGTTTTTATGATATAGCACTGTGAATATAAGGGTAAGCAAAATAGGCATAGTCTTTACTCTTACAGACTTCATTACAGAGTTATCTCTTGTAGAAATCATTTATTATAATGCCTTTCTCCCAATCAACTATAAGTTCCTTAGGGCTGATACCATTATATTATTCATAGTCAGAGATTCATGAGTGCTAAGGAATAAAATTATATGAAAAGTAATTTATATGCTTTTCTATTTTATTTTTTAAAATGGCATATTTTAATCTATTATATAGAATGACCCAGGAACTGCCTATGTGTGTAAATTTTTACACATCATTTTGCTTAGCATTATATTCTCAGTACCCAGAAACTTGCCTAGCACATAGGGATCTTCTACCTCTGGTTGCTTCACATCAGCTCCTTTCAGCATGCCCTTTGGTGCATGCCACCTCATAAATTCATTGCAGGCTTTGCCTCTTCTTATTCATCACTGATAACACTTGCAGATCTGGCCACTTCCTTTCAACTTTTTCACTCCTTCCAACTGTTTCTCTCTCATTTACTGTCCCCCATCCCTTCACTTCTGCCAGCTTCACTGATAATCTGCTTTCTTTCTCACATCTGTCTTCTGTCTTTGAGAACAATTCTAGCAGTCCCACAATTAGTACCTAAGAATAAAGGAAAGACTTTATCTACTGATACTTAAGCATCGTGAATTTTTTTTTAAGATTTTATTTATTTATTTGACAGACAGAGATCACAAGCAGGCAGAGAGGCAGGCAGAGAGAGAGGAGGAAGCAGGCTCCCCGCTGAGCAGAGAGCCCGATGCGGGACTCGATCCCAGGACCCTGAGATCATGACCTGAGCTGAGGGCAGCGGCTTAACCCACTGAGCCACCCAGGTGCCCCAAGCATCGTGAATTTTTATGAGCAAAATGGTTTCAAATGAGCTTGCATAACAACCACCCATAACATTTAGACTTAAAATGCATACATATGTGTGCATATACACACATATATATACCTACAGAGATCAATAGAGAAAAGAGTTGAAGCTGATTTCTTGGCAGTGATTTGGGAAGCAGATGAAACACAGCAGAATAATGCTGGATGTTAAGAACATGTCTGGTTCTACCATGTTAGATACCATGGATCAAAAAAACAGTCCCTTGCCATCTAGGGTGTTTTATCTTCTTCCAGGAATGAACATTATGCAGGTAAAAAAAGAAGCACTTGCCCAGCACTGATACTAGCTAAGTCAACTCTTATTATCAAAAGAATGGTGACCTTTCATTTACATCACCTTCTATTGTATGATCACTGGACATAGAAATAAGAGTTTGAGCCAAATTTGAACTTCTAATGTCATTCTATGCAATTTTTCATCTGTCTGACCCTCAGTTACCCCATCAGGGAAATGGAAATATTGACTTAACAGCTTTTATGAGGCGTATATAAGTATGTGTAATGGAGAACATAACAAGTGATTTTTCTAATGCATATCATTAGAAAAGGGTAGAAGGATCACAAATAACATTTATGAAAACGGAGTCTGCACCAGGCTGTAGGTGCCTTCGATTCATTAATTCATTTTTTGACATATCTATATTGAAAGTCTACCATGTGCTAGGTATGTTGTGGTTCCTGAACTCAAGGAGTATACATTTCAGATGGGGGGAAACATATGAACAATCATATCACATGATGAATAACAGGTACTATGGCTGCTGAGTACTTTAGAGAGTGACTAGGGATGAGGGAGGGACATTTTAGATAAACTGTCCTAAAAACACCTCACCCAGTCCCTCCATGAGAAAATGCATTTGAGCAGAGGTACAAATAATGTGAGGAAGCAAGTCATGCAAATATCTATGAAACAATAGCCTAGGTAGAAGGAAAAGCAAGTACAAAGTCACTGAGGCAGGAATGAGTTTGATCTAACTGAGCAACAGCAACGGGCCAGTAGGCAGAGGAAACAGAAGCAAGGCAGAGGAAGACGAACACATGGCCAGGACCAGATGCTGTAAGATCACATCATCGATGATAAACTACATGTATTCTATTCTTAGTGGGATGGGAATTGGCTGAGGCAGGGTTTTTTTGGTTTGTTTTTGTTTTTCAATGTTTACATTTTTAAATTTATTGAGAAAAGTTGACAGGTATGATTACATCCATTTACACTGTAGAGTGTTCATCTGATATACCCATTTCATTGTGGAATGATTACTAAGATCAAGAAAATTAATACAGCCATCATATCAGGTAGTTAGCTGTGTTTGGGGGGAGGGGTTCTTTTTTTTTCTTTTTTTCTTTTTTTCCAGTGATATGCTTAAGATCTACTCTTAGTTTACTTTCTAGTTTACAGATGTACCTTACTAATTTTAGTCTCTATGTCATGAATTAAATTACCAAGATGTATTCTTGTTACACCTGAAAATTTTTGACCTTCATCACCTTATTTATTCCTCCCCCCAGTACGTTGCAATGACCATTCTAGTTTTTCTATGAAATCATTTTTATTTTTCTATTTTAATTCCAATATAGTTAACATACAGAGTTTTATTAGTTTCAGGTGAGCGATGTAGTAATTCCCCACTTCCGTACAACACCCAGTGCTCATCATGACAAGTGCCCTCTTTAATCTCCATCTCCATCACCTATTTCACCCAACCCCCCACCCACCTCCTCTCTGATAACCACCAGTTTGTTCTCTATAGTGGTTTGCCTCTCTCTCTCTCCTTTTTCCTTTGCTCATTTATTTCTTAAATTCCAGATATGAGTGAAATCATACGGTATTTGTCTTTCTCTGACTTATTTCACTTTGTCTAAGATTCTCTAGCTCCATCCATATCACTGCAATTGGCAAGATTTCATTCTTTTTTATTACTGAATAATATTTCACTATATATATATATATATATATATGTACATATACATCTGGTGTATGTGTATATATATGGTGTATACCGCATCTTCTTTTTTTTTAAATGTTTATTTATTTATTTGACAGAGAGAGAGATTGCAAGTAGAGAGGCAGGCAGAGAGAGAGAGAGAGAGAGAGAGAGAGAGAGAAGCAGGCTCCCTGCTGAGCAGAGAGCCCGATGCAGGACTCGATCCCAGGACCCTGAGATCATGACCTGAGCTGAAGGCAGCGGCTTAACCCACTGAGCAATCTCAGGCACCCCTATACCGCATCTTCTTTACCCATTCATCAATCAATGGGCACTTGGGTTGTCTCCATAATTTGGCTATTATAAATAATGCTGCTATAAACATACATGCTGCATGTATCCCCTTGAATTAGCGTTTTTGTATTTGGGGAGAAATACCGAGTATGATTGCTGGATTGCAGTGTAGTTCTGTTTCTATCTTTCTGAGGAACCTCCATACTATTTTCCACAGTGGTTGCACTAGTTTGCATTCCCATTAAGAGTGCATGAGGGTTCTTTTTTTTTTTTTTCTCCCACATCCTTGCCAACACTTGTTTCTTGTGTTTTTGATTTAGGAACTGGTTGGAGAATTTTAAGCAGGGGAGAGATTATCTAATTTAAAGATTTACAGAATCATTCTGGCTGCTTGTGGGGAGGAGAAACTGTGTATCGGATCAGGAGTCGGGGCTGTGAGAGCAATTAGGAAATTATTACAATTGTTCTGGTAAAGAGGGATGGTGGCTTAGATAGGGTGATAGGAGGAAAGATACTGAAAATGGTGATTCAAGGCTTATTCTTTTTTTTTTTTAAGATTTTATTTATTTATTTGACAGATCTCAAGTAGGCAGAGAGGCAGGCAGAGAGAGGAAGGGAAACAGGCTCCCTACTGAGCAGAGAGGCCAATGTGGGGCTTGATTCCAGGAGCCTGGGATCATGACCTGAGCCGAAGGCAGAGGCTTTAACCCACTGAGCCACCCAGGTGCCCCAAGACTTATTCTGAAGGTATAGTTCACAGAATCTGCTGAAGGAATGGCTGCAAGGTATGAATAAATACAAAGTTTCAAGGGTGAGTCCTAAGATTATGATCCAAGAAAGTGGGTAAATTACAGACATTAGAAAGTCAGGGAAGGAGCTGATTTGAGGAAAAGACTTCAAGAGCAGTGTCTAGGTCATGTTAAGTTCGAGGTGCCTACTAGATATCTAAGTAAAGATGTTGAATAAGCACTAATTTATGAGTTTTAGATCTCAGGAATGTGCTTTAGGCTACAGATACCAATATACAGTCTTGTTTAATATTCACATAGCTCTGAGGTGTAGGAGCTATTGTTAGCTCCCCTTTATAGAAAACAGGCTGGGAGAAACAACACAGTTTGCTTCTGAGCATGGAGAAAGATTATAATGAAAACAAAAGGGAAGAAGGATCTAAATAGTTATAAACAGCTGGACTCCTATCTGGGTTGGTTGAGCGGATAAATCTAAGTATAGTTAATAGAAAAACTCTGAAAATGCATGATGTCAAAACAAAGCTGGTTACTGGCTGAGATTCAAGTACAGTATTAATTATAATACTGAATGACCTCAAAAAGAAGCCTCTAAGGTTTACAGTCAGTGAAATGCAAGGAGATATTTCATTAAGTCACAGATATATAATGGGCTTAATCTGCCAAGGATATACCTGGAAAGCACTGAATAAAATTAAAGAAGCCAAATATTTTTATCTTGGCTAACTACAAATTTAAAGGGAACACTGAAACCTATAAATATGTAAGAAGATAATGATGGATCGCTTATTACACATGTGTCTCTAAACTTTACCTAAATATCTCAAGAAAAGAGGTTGTCTATACCTTTAGTGTAATCCGAGTTCCTCCATGGTTTGTACCTGAAGATATACAACCACCCTTGAGAGCGGGTTGAATGGAACATAAAACTTGCTTCTCTCTGTACATTATCTTGGAGTATTCCCAACATGAGATAAATTCAGTTGTACGATTAGTATTCAACATTCCCTTTCCTCAGCTTCTAATTGCATTGTGCCTCTCTTGACAAAATCTCTGATTCCTTTACAGCAAATAATTATTTAGCAACTATTGTAACTATAGAATGTTTGGTTAAGGCATAGTTTTCAAATAGTTTGGATTTGAATCTCAGCTTTACCACTTTCCAGGTCTGTGATCAGAATCAAGTCATGTAGGGGCGCCTGGGTGGCTCAGTGGGTTAAAGCCTCTGCCTCCGGCTCAGGTCATGATCTCGGGGTGCTGGGTTCGAGCCCTGCATTGGGCTGTCTGCTCGGCGGGGAGCCTGCTTCCCTCTCTCTCTGCCTGCCTCTCTGCCTACTTGTGATCTCTCTCACTGTCAAATGAATAAATAAAATCTAAAAAAAAAAAAAAAAGGAGCAAGTCATATATCATTTCTGTGTCTTACAGAAACTCTCACCTGTAAAATGGAGGTAATAAAAGAATCTTCTTCATAGAGTTATTATGGGGATTAAATGAGATAATAGGCAAAAATCTTTGACAAAGAGGATAAGAAATCAATGTTTGTTATTATTATTATTACTATTATTTTTATGTGTACTAAGAATTTTGTCTCCCTTATGTGGGAGAAGAAGAAACAACAAAAAGATAAATATTTCTAAAAAGTAAAATTACTGACAATAGTCATTTTTAAAGTTTTGACACTAAAAAGGATTTATTTCTTATTTTTTAAAGATTTTATTTATTTGAGAGAGACAGAGAACACAAGCAGGGTGAGCAGCAGGCAGAGGGAGAAGCAGTCTTCCCACCAATCAAGGAACCCAATAGGGGACTCGATCCCAGGACCATGGGGTCATAACCTGAGCCAAAGGCAGATACTTAACTGACTGAACCACCCAGGTATCCTGTAAAAAGATTTATTTTTCAGAAATCTTTTGCAGTTTCCATTAGTAAAATAAGGTAGAGTTATTCTTTCATGTATGTCTTCAGAGGATCTCAATGAGATATTTAGTTCAACATTACAAAAAATAATTTCTTCAGCCAATTTACCAGTAACCCTGAGTGCAGATGAGAGATGAACTCTGGTAAGAATGTGGTATCCATTAAGCACCACAGAATCACTAGCAGGCTCAGGTTTGGAGTTAGACTTGTGTAGCTCCAAATGATTCTCTTTCTCCTTCATGTTAATCTACAGAAGACTTCCCTTTTGACTGGGATGTGTTCTTTAATCACAGATGATTAATAACTAATTATATCAGCATAATTCAGATTAACAATATAAAGAGATGATTTAAACAGATTTCAAAAAAATACCTTCATACCATTTCTCTCTTCTATACACTGAACATGAATAACAATGTTTATGTTCTCCGAGAGGTGACTGTGGTATAAGAGGATATACACCATGTCTGTGTTACATAAGCACATGTCTCCAAAAGGCATACACTGGTACAAACAGAAACATAAAGCAGGTGTCGAATGTCCAAACTACATCTCCAAACCAAATACATCATTTTAACTCTCAAATAGAACCTCACACCTGTATTTATGCAAGAGGCTACTAGGTGGTCCCTTAGAGCTTAGTTCACCATGATCATCTTAAACCCACTCCCAGCTGCTGAAAAAAAAAATTAATTCTGTCATAACAGAGATAAAGAAAATTAAAGTCTAGCTCTTTTATTTGTTAGACAAAGCCCACTGAGGTTAAATTGCTTGAACAAGGTGGTACACATGAGTGTGATGAGAACCATATTGTCAAAGCTTAGATTCAAAACTTTCAATCATCTCCTTCCCTCCATGTAAACCTTCTTTTTCTTTTTCTCTCCCTTTTTCTTTCTTTTTTCTTCTCACTCCCTCTCTTCTTGCCTCCTCTTTTTTTTAACTAATTTATCAACTTTTATGTTCCTAGTTGATAAATCATAAATTTTATAGGCAAATGTCTGGGGGGCCTTTTCTTTCTTAGAGTTTCCTATCTTAGAGAGTGGGAAGAGCATTTAACAAGCTACTTGGAATGGATGATGTGGGCATCATGGGGAAAAGCGGGGTCCCTGAAGAAGTAAGCAAGCCGGACAGACCCTGAGAGAAATATAAGGGAGTCACACAATAGGAAATGCCATGTAGGCATCTGCTGAGTGGATGAAAAAACAAAACAAAACAAAACAACTAAGAGAAGAGAATGAGTATCCTGGAAAGAGTGATTAGCCTATGCAAGGGCCAAGATGTGAGATAGTTCAGGGAACAGAAAGAAATTGAAGATGGCTAATGTAGGGTCCAAGAGGGACAGAGACAGGTAGAGAATTTTGCCTCAGGAAGCATCATACCTGGAGACTCACTCGTACCTGGTTTGGATGAGATTTGGGTGAGATTTTGGACTGACAGTTGACACTGGAATGTCTAAAGACTTTTGAGGCTGTTGGGATGGGGTGAATGTGAAAAGGATATGAATTTTGGGAGGCAGAAGGGCGGATTGTTATGTGCTGAACTGTGCCTCTCAAAAATTCATATGTTGAGGTCCAAACCCCCCAGTGCCTCTGAATGTGGCCATATGTGGAGATACAGTCTTTCCAGAGGTAATGAAGTTAAAGTGCAGCCATGAGGGCTGCAATCCTTACACTACAGGTGTCCTTGTAAGAAGAGGCAGTTTGGCTACAGACATGTACAGAGGGAAGACAAAATAAAGACACAGGGAGAAGATAGACATCTATAAGCCAAGGAAGAAGCCTGGAACAGATTATTTTCTCATGGCCCTCAGAAGGAACCCAAACCTACCAACAGGTTGTTTCATAACTGTGATCCTGGTCTCCATAACTGGGAGAAAATAATTCTGTTGTTTAAACCACCCAGCCTGTAGTACTTTGTTATGGCAGTGCTAGAAAGCCGAAACAGATTTTAGTTCTTATAGATCAAACTAACACAAACTAACACCTACATGAGATTCGAGAAGCAGTCAATGGCCAAATCATGTACATAGCACATTATGAAATGTGGACTTCCACCTAGAGCAAAGGCCAGTCAGCAGCCTCTAATGAGACACTACCACACAGGGAAGGTCCTTCCTCTGATCTATGACATTCAGACTCCCTGCCTATTTTACCCAGTCTTTGGGTCTTATTGCTTCCTTGGTCAGCTTCTCACTGGCTGACAACACTCAACTGTTCTTTCAGGGCCTGGAGATTTCCCTAACTCTCTCGTTAACATTTGAGACTCCAGTTTTTAACTCACTTTGTATTTCCTTAGGACAGAGTAGGTTACATGATTTTTCATTTATTGTTTCAGGTATTGCCACAGACACTGTTGTTGTCCCTCCCTTATCTCCTCCTTCTTACTGCCTGCTTCAGGGAGGGCACAATTTTCACACCCCAGCCCTTGCATTTCCCTGAGTAAGGGCTCTCTCTGACCCCTGTGGCCTGCTTTGCCTGAAGTGCAGAGTCCTGAAGTGAGGGGAAATTAATACTTCCTGGGGAGGGAGGGAGGAAGCAATAAAAGGGCTATTAGGATACAAGCAGTTTGTTACATGTAAACAGAGATAACATGAAAAAATAATAAAACAAGCAGGACTACTTTGGAAAAGTCCAGCTCACAGCCATGTCACAGGGACAGAATTGTCTACTCGATTACCTTATTACTCCTATTTCCTTTTAATAAAATAAAAAGTATTTAGAAATTAACAGAGAAAAACCCAAGTCCTCACTAAAAAATTTCTGGACATTTTCAAAGAGGCTTATTAGATCCTGCATCAGCTTGAATGCTATTTACTGTTTGTAGGGGACCCCTCCATCGCAGCAGCTCCCCGAGAGATTTAAAGAGCCAACACAGAACATTTATTTTTCTACTCTGATTAAAGGTCAAGCACAAGTTATCCCTGCAGCTCTTGCTGACATAGCTGTACTGAATAATTATATTTATGCACATTGAAAATGAATACATTTATGAGAATGCAATTGTTTCTCTCTTTAAAAACAATTAAAGATGCCCTCCAGGGGAAAAATTAAAATGTTATTGTGTTGCAAATCTTTTTTAGAATCATTTGCAACAGATTCATAACATCAAAAGAAAACTACTTTTACTTGAACTTTATGGATATGTACAGTTGCCCAACATAGGCAGCTCTTTCTCATTTTGCAGGCTACAATCCTCTCTGAGATGTTGAGCCGGGCTTAGAGGACGCCTAGTGGAATGCCTGGGGGCAAGGTGTGGCCCCCTACTCTCCCTCTACCATCCACTAAAAACAAATAAGGAAGAGTAGGGAGATCCCTAGGACAAAGGCTTTGGGGAAATAGAGAAGCAAAGTGAGGAGAGGATCAGAAGTCGGAAAGAAGACAATACACAGCTTCTACGTGAGTGCTTACCATGACAAAAGGAAAAGGAGGAATCAAAGGACACAAAAGTTGTCAATACGTACCTTCTATGTTTAACATATTCTAAATGTAAACACATACTGTTGAATTTGTAACAAAGAGCAATGACTAGACTAATAAATTGTAGAACCTAAAGGAATATTTTAAAAATGTGTTGTAATATCTTAAAAGACTTCTATGAACTACAAATTCCCAGTCAAGCTTCACATGGAATCCTGCTAACCTAAAATTTAACATCGCATTATAGTTTAGGAACAAGAGTTTCTTATAGTTTGAACATGATACTATTATAATGTCAAGAAAGATCATGTTTTTCCATAATTCCTAGGTGAGAGCTATAAAAAACTAAGCTACATAACAGTAATTACTTAAAAAAAAAAAAAGATTAAACAGGAAGGTCAAATATTTGATAACACAAAAGGCTCTAGAGCTCTAAATAATCATATACCTCCCAAAAATCAATATTTTAAATACACACATCTATCATCTACCTAATGAAAATGCAAATATAAATCACATCTGTGTCTCAGAGCATGTTACTTACATAAAGAATATTGGAACAAAGAAGAAAATTTTCTCATTCAACAAATAATTACTGAGTGTCAAGTAAGTATAAGTAATTATGCCAAGTATATGTGGGATTCAAACTGAACAAGATTTAGACCCTACCTAGTTGAGGTAAGTCTATGATCACTCATAATTTCAACATAAAGTGGTACACATTCGGGAATTTGGAAGTAAGAGAAATCAGGGTGTTAAGTGTAGAGGAGAGAAGAACCACTATCCCTTGACTGTTCTGGGAAAATATAATGGAGACACAAATTTTTAACTGGGTCTAAAAAAATACATGAATATGGATGAGAAGGAGTTTGAGGGAGAAGAAAGGCATCAGAAAGGTGAAGAAGTATAGAAGCACAAGGTGTGATCTGGTAGCAAGTAGCCCCACCTGCCCAGAACAATGGGACCTGTTATTCCATTGTTCTGGGTGAACACCTGAATATAAAGTCGAAATGGAAAGGCCTTAAAGTCTGTATCACAGATTCTATGCATGGAGATGGGAAAGGTTTGTAGGGGTATGTGGCAGATTTACCATAATGCACTTAGAAGTTTGACCCTGAGGCAGAGTAGGATGCACTGGAATAGGAAGTATCTAAATCAGGGGTTGCAGACTTAAGTGCATGTCAAGGTCAGGAAGATAATGTAAAAAAAAAAAAGCAGCCTTGAAGAGGACCTACACAGTTCTAGCCCATGAGAAATATGGCACGTCCAGTTTTCAGGAAAACTGGAAATCCAGATTTTGATGTGAATCAATCTTTCTTTCTTCCTTCCTTCCTTCCTTTCTTTCTTTCTTTTTCTGTCTTTCTTTAAAGATTTTATTTATTTATTTGACAGACAGAGATCACAAGTAGGCAGAGAGGCAGGCAGGGAGAGAGGGGGAAGCAGGCTCTCTGATGAGCAGAGAGCCCGATGCGGGACTCGATTCCAGGACCCTGAGATCATGACCTGAGCCAAAGGCAGAGGCTTAACCCACTGAGCCACCCAGGCACCCCGATGTGAAGTTTTCTAACTCATAGATGTGAAGTAATCTATAAGGAATTTTTTATTGATTAGTAGATTTATGATTGAAAGCGGAATTCAGTCTATGTGCTGGGGACCACCAGTGACAAGCAACTTAGTGTGAGCATGGCATGAGTTAATAAGGCCTCAAATTGGATAGTAGCAGGTTTTGTTTAACCATTCTTACAGCGTATTCAATTGATAAACTGGCTTTAATACATAGCAGTTAGTAAGTCTAAGGCAACATGATTTAGAATTTAGAATCTGACCTGGAGGGGTGCCTGGGTGCCTGGGTGCCTGAGTCAGTTAAGTGTCCATTTTTGGCTCAGGTCATGATCCCAGGGTCCCAGGACTGAACCCCACATTGGGCTCCCTACTCAGCGGGGAGTCTATTTCTTCTCCCTTAGCCCCCCCCACCCCGCTTGTTCTTTCTCTCTCTCTCAAAAAAGTAAATACATACAATCTTAAAAAAATGGAAGCATGTCAGTTACATAACATGAAATTCATAGTTTGCATGATAAAAAACTAATGGAGTCATATTGTAGTTATATTAAATCACTGAATATATCATGTATATGTCCCCAATAATAATCATAAGTTAAAATTAAAAGCAGTAAGTTTTATGAATAGTAGGTATGTAGTCCTGAATGAAGATCCTGTTTATTATTACTATTAATCTATTAAAATGACTTATTAAATCACTAGTTCTATTGTAATCCTTTAAACATCCAGGCAAGAGGCTGTTCTTCTCCCACAGTTAGTTTCAATAATGCAAATATTTTCAATACATAGTAGATGAAAAAAAGAGGTCACCTGGTACTATTTTAATAATATTTTCAGACCAAAGGTCCCCACTTCTATGAATTATATGGAGCAGAATGATCTTCCTGAAACTTTTGTGTCTCCTACACTCATGTTAAGTGTTTAATAAGGTTATGCTTGTAGCATGAAGGATACCGTCAACAAAAAGTAAGAGGAAGCTCTGAATGGATCCAGAGTCATGCTGTCACTAATTCAGGGAAGACCCGGGGGGCCACCAGAAGGAAGAGGAGAAGATGGAAGTGGAAGGAGAGGAAGCACTGTCTTCCCTTCGGGCCTCCCTCTTCTCTGCCTAGATTTCCAGGATGGTAGACACCTGGGTAAGTTCTCCTGCAAGGCACAGGTGGAACAATCAGGCTCAATCAGGGGGATGTGTGCCAAGAATCTGGCAACTGCCCTAGGCCCAGGAGGGCTTCCCAAATGAAGGTAGATTTTATCCTGTAAACTGCGTTACCAAGACGCTTGTCACTTTGCATGCATCGTTCATTTGTCATCTCAGAGCCATTTGTAAAATTTTGTTTAAATGATAAAGATGGGGGTCAATACTGAAAAAAGGATTCCTGCAGGAAGTCTGTCTTTATAGAGCTTCTCCAAGACCAGTCTGGGGATTTCAAAGCTGATGAATCAGAAATCTCCACAGGGAAGGTAACAGGTTGACAGCTGGGAATCAGGGTCAGATCAGGTCACATCATCATGCTTCAAAAATTTTTTCTCTTTATGAACTGTACAAGTTCAGGGTTTGGTTTCTAAATTATTATTATTATTATTATTTTATTTTATTTTGGGAAAGAGAGAGGTTGGGGAGGGGCAGAGAGAGGGAGGGAGAAAGGGAGTCTTAAGCAGACTCCATGCCCAGAGTGGAGTCCCAGGCAGGGCTTGATGTCTCAACCCTGAGATCATGACCTGAGTCAAAATCAAGAGTCAGATTCCTAACCCTGATTTTTAATTTTTAAAAAGAGAAAACTGTAGGTTTCTCCAACAAGTTGGTATCCAACTTCAGGGCTATCAAGTAAGTAAGTACTTTAAACATCTGTGAGATTGTTGAAAATAATTTGTAAAGGAATCTTGATTTTTTTTCTCAGCATCCACGCAATAGTGCTCATACTGAGTCAGTAAACCTCTGCATGGTGACAAAGTATGGTCCCCAACAGTCACAACAACTGCTCTTGAGGCTGGTGTCTAAAACTGCTTTTACCCAGGGTGACCACATTCCCAGTTTGTCTGTTACAGGCTCTATTGACATTTCTTGTCTTGGTATAATTACAATTGATTCTTTTTCCTCTCAAAAGTGTCCCAGTTTGGATAGCAAAGTATATAAACAAAGAACTTTTAACTAATAGCTGGTTTATCTGCGTAACAACCACAAGTCAAAGAATCTGAGCCTGAATTTACTGTATCCAAGCACCACTAAAGACTCTCCTTCAATTAAATGATATTTTCAACGATCTTGTTGGCATAGTGATTTCTGTTCTCCTATATTTGGTTTTGCTTATTGGTTCTATGGCTAGAGTGCATAAAGCAGTGAATTAAAAAAATGTTACCTTAGCACCAACCGAAACCCACCATTTTAGGAGGGCATACCTAAATTTGTGTATTTGAAAATTTCTTAGGCTTAGCTTTAAAAATATATCTGTAAAAATAATTAAATTAAATTAAATTAAAAAAAATAAAAAATATCTGGAGATTACTTTTACTCTGCAGGGCTGTGTTGTTATTAGAAAAGGTAACACAGATTATAAATTGTATTTTCCTTGTTTTAGCGGCCATTAAACTGAGAATAATTTTAGACCCTAGCTATATAAATCCGCTTTTCTTAAGCATACTTTACTATATAGTCTATATATTTTAGATTATCTATTTGCTTATTTTTCCTTAATTTTCTTATTTTCTGTTAACTCACAAGCCACTTCAACTCCTTTGTAAATTTAAAAACGCTAAATAAATATTAAAATCAAGAATTAAAATAAATATTCTGAGTCCTCCCTTCATTCTAGAAATAATTATTATATTTGTCATTAAAGGACAAATGTTAGCTCAAGGTTGGCATGATGGAATTAAGCTTCTAGGCAAAAATTCATTCATTTTCTAATGTCAAAATATGAAAGGAAAAGAGTCACCTGTCTTTCTAGTTTGGAGGAGAAAAATCACAGCAACTGTTTCCATTCTGCATACTAATACAGAGTATCCCTTCACATTACTTTTGAAAATGACTTTGGGCTACTCGTGCTAATACAAACCACGTGACTTTGGACAAGATAATTCCCTCCCTCCACTCTTAGTTTTTCATCTTTCAGACGGATTAACACTTCCTTCCTGTACTTGTTGTGAAAACTAAATATAATAATATATAAGGAGCACCAAGGAGCGTGCCCTGAATATGGCAGATGCTCAAGACATGCCAATAGTTACTCTTATTTTAAAAAGAAGGAAAAGTAGCTCCTTAACAATCACAAAGACTATAGTTCGGGACCTCTTTGAATTCCCCAATTCTTAAATGTTTCTCAATTACATTACGCAGAAAATAAAACTTGGGGACTAGTGTTCATAATAACTCATGCTTCACTGCATTTAGAGAATATGGTAAACTTATTCATGTCATGTGTTATTAATCACTGTGGGATCTGATGTCCTACTCTAAGTTTTTGCAAATTTGAGTTTATTTCCTGGTTCAGGAGCATCATTTTCTTAAATCTCTTCATGTACTTTCTCCTCTAACAGTAGACATTGGAGTTTGCTTCACTTCTGGGACCATTCTTCACAGGGAATGAAATGTACCTTGCTTTAGGAGGGCAATCACATATGCCTTAATGAGCAAAATCGATAAATTTTCAGCGAGATGCTAAGAAGACTCTAGTTAGATGGCAAGATTCCCTCACTCATTTTAATCTTGACTCCTGTTCTTCTAGTCCAAATTGTGCAAGTGATTCAAATCTGTGCCTGCAAAGTAACAAATTACTACAAGAAATGGGCCAGTTGGGTGACTTGTAAGATATTAAATCATAAAAGCAAGAGTCTACTGGTCCTCTCAGTTTTTTTTTTTTCCCTTAGAAACTTCATAAACACAGAAAGAAAGACAACATAGCTATGACCTGGTATATCAGTTCAGAGAGAATGGTACAAAGATTTCCATGTGAACCAGAGTTATAAGTATGTATGTGGGAGCCATGAAGGAAAGCAGTAGAGTCTTAGATAAGTCTCTGCTGAGGCTGAGGAATGAAGAGATTGGGAACAATTTAGAGAGAGGAACCAGAGTTAGCTAAGGCTGGTTAGGCTTCAAGCTAAATTCTGAAAGAAACTTGCAGAGAGCCCTAGTTCCTGGACCTAATTAAACTCGGACCATTCTTTTTAGGAAGTAGGAGGCTTCTTTCTCTGAAGAAAAGCATCAGATCAGTTTTTCCTGTCTTTCCAGTCAGCCTTCATAAATGGGTTAAATCACAGTCATCCTCTGGTCTAACACAGTAGACCTATTGTAATTGCGGTGGCATTCTCACAGAAGCAAAGTTAGTTGATGAAAGCTTGCGGTTTCTCTTTTCATAGTAGGGGTATACATTTATAAACACGTGAGTGAATAAAGTGTCATGCATGACGATGTTTGTGTTACATCATTACTCAAACAACCATTTAATAATGAAGAGAATAACAACTGTTCAAAAAATACAGACGCTTGGGGCGCCTGGGTGGCTCAGTGGGTTAAAGCCTCTGCCTTCGGCTCAGGTCATGATCCCAGGGTCCTGGGATCGAGCCCCACATCAGGTTCTCTGCTCAGCAGGAAGCCTGCTTCCCCTTCTCTCTCTGCCTGCCTCTCTGCCTACTTGTGATCTGTCAAACAAATAAAATCTTTAAAAAAAAAAAAAAATACAGACGCTTTACAAATGGCATCTTTTTCAGCTTTCACTAAAACCTCGTAAATTGCATATTACTCTTACTCATAAAGAGACTGAGATTAAATGATTCACCCAACGTGGCATAAACACCAAGTGGCAAAACTGAAATAAAATTATCTGGGTCAGTCAAATTTCAAAGTCAATGATCTTTCCAATGTACCATGCTTATCCTCCAGAGAAATCTAAATGATAAATATTTTCTACTTTTAATAGATGAAAAGAAAGTTAAAGCGAAGATCAATGAGTGGCCAGCAAAGGAAGTCGGTCTGTAGAGGAAAAGACTAGAAGTGAAAATTTCCAGGTTTCTCTTAGGAACAAGAATCATTATTTCTCCCTGTTATTCTGGTCCTTCATTAATTATCCTTATCCCTGGAATTTGGCAAAACACTCCTGCAGCTCTTAAGCAAGCCCAGATTGGGTTCTCTGAATTAAAATAGGAAACATGCTACTACACACATGGACTACTGAGGCAGCAGCTTCCAACTGGTAGCACAGCTGGATGGAGGAGTTCCATAGGCCTCTAATGCTGCTAGGACCACACTTCCAACCTGAGTAAGACCAACATTTCACTTGAGAAAACGCCGTTGTGCTGGTTTAAATCACTTGAAACTTAATTATGTGTACCATTGTCTTACAATAAACAGCTGCAGAATTCTAGGAGATTTACTATGGATTATGACATTTTATCAAAGTATAATATATCATGAAGAGTACATAAAAAGGTTTCATTTGTCTTCCCCTTCATGTATCCACTACTAATGTGTCGACACCATTTTTTAAAACTTCTTTGGCTATCTAATAAATTTACTGTTGATCACCTCAGGGTGCATTAGGTGAAAAACAGCTAAGTGGTCACTAAATTATGCAATACTTTGCAAAATAAAGTGTTAATTAGACTATAAAAGGAGAGTGCTCTAAAAGAATTATAATTTATTTCAATAAGCTTTTTATTTGAGCAGAAAGTAAATTTAAATTTACTAGGATCTTACCATCCCCAGGGTCATCTGCACTACTGTCCTGTAGATGATACTAAGCTTCCTGTGTTACGACTCAGAATTCTCTCTATAAGAGCGTTCCCAGGCTTGTCTTCTAAGACCCACAGCCAGTGTCAAAAGACCCTGCCTCTTCAAACCCACAAACCATGGCTAAACATCACATTTTACAAGCCTTGTGAGACAGAACACAGCCTCTCTTGTCAGACTGCCCAGATTTAAATTCTAGCTCTGACACTGACTAGCTGTGACCTTTGACAGGTTACTTAACTTTTCTGGGCCTCAGTTTGAAATGAGTTAGTATAGTACGCCCCAACCCCAACCAAACACAGTAAACTTTCAATATGACTCTAAAGATGATGTGAAGTTCTTCTTTCTCTTCCCACCCTACAAAACAGTACAAGATTATTACAAAGATGGTGCTTTGTTGAGAAAAGAAACTAAAATCCCCAGGGCCATGTTCAAAACACATACTATTATTCTTCACACACACAAAGACAAGAGAACCTAAACCGGTTTCTGGCCTTTGTCACAGTGACATAGCAAAGAGGGCTGGGATTAAGGAAGAGGTATCTTTTGGAGGAACCAGTGAGCTGAGATAGTGGTAGCTTTTTCTCTACACTCTTCACATTTCCTTTCTACAAGCTCCATAAGCCTGATACTTACCTCCACCAAGGGACTGATGATTGCCTCTTGTCTCAAAGTGAATATGATGCCATTGGCACTAGACAAAGAGGTAGTAGAAAGGGTGCTGGCAGACTGTGCTCCCATTGTTTGGCAAGGAGAGGTAGGTGGAAGAAGCATATATAGAGCCTTATTTGGATGCCCCAAACTGGACCACTATATATATACATGCAGGTTTTCTGAGGATCTTCTAAGAGCCCACAAAGCCGCATGAAAAGGCAGGCATTTGGATATACACCTCACAGAGGGAAGCCAAGGCTGGTCAGTGCATCAGAGAAGTCGGGATGGCTCATCGAGGGAGGTCAGCACGTCTCGGAGGATTGTCTTTTCACTCTCCTACCTCCATGTCCTAGCACTAAAAGCCAGAGCAGAGAAGGCAGCCAGTGTGTGACAGCACAGGCCCCACACCCTAAAGCCCACACTGTCCACTGGAGGTCTGGACCACAAGTGCTCCGTATCAAGGAAAAAGGGAAGAATATCGTGTGGAAGAAAGGAATTTTAAGTCAAATGTGATATTGAAAAATTAACAAGGATGGATCACCTCACTCCCAACACCAATTTATTCTTATTAAATGAAAGTGACTGAAAAGTGACAGAATTAGATCAAGATGGCCTTAAGAGAGATGGATTCACAGCAGGAAAGAGAAAGTCCCTGAGCCTCAAGGAGGCAGTTTTTACTGAAAGATAAAGAATATGATGCCCACTCCTGTTGAGTTGAGACTCCTCAATCAAAACAAGTTTGTTTGTTTGTTTAAATTGGAGATTGCAATTTCTGACATAGTCAAGTCACACTGCACAAACTATGCTCAGGATCTGTCCCTTGGCAAAACCTTGGGAAGTTTCTAAAGTCCCTATCACAATGTAAACTTCAGCCTCCAGAACAGTTTTTTCCCCTTTAAGTGATCTCTAAGTTTTGGGAAGGAGAGTCGTTGGATTCCTTTAACATCTCTGAGCAGACCTTCAGCAGGGTTCTTTCCCTGATGCTGAAAAAAATGTACCTTGGCTCAAATAAACAAGGTAAATGTCATGTGAGTAGTACATATTTACATATTTACTTATTATGTGAATAGATACAAGGTTATATCTATGATGTTAAATATGTGCTTTCTCTGAAAAAAAAAATACAGATGCATTAGATTAATGTAAAAATAGATAGAATTAAAAATGGAAACACTAAGGAATGTTACTTCAGTTACTCTCTTCCCTACGTTATTTTTTACTATTTCTTCTCAAAGCGCAAACATCTACAAAGAAAAAATTGCACCCAAGGTCTTTTTAGAAGTTTGGGGTGAGGCAACATGTTTTCTTTTATATTGTTTGCTGACCTTACCTTTTTACCTCAGTAGTACACAGACCTAAGCAATCTTGGGGACTGTTCTTACTTTGCTGCTTAAGGTAACATGGGGACATTTATTCCTCTGACATTTATTTTTTCCGACTTCCTGACATCACACTAAATGCTCCCTTGTCTTGCTGCTACTGAACTTGGCTTTACTACAATTAGATGAACTAGATTGTATAAACTAAAATTGCAATTCGTGAATTCTTCTGTACAGAAAGTCCCCAAAATTAGGGAAAAAAAAAAAAACCAGCTCTCAGTCCTCTGCCTTCACCATCAAATGGTCATAAATTATGAGTTCCCTGATTATAGGATCTAAACTCTTATCAGCAAACACAATTAAAAAAAAATCCCCCTAGAGCAAGACAGTAGTTTCTTGGTTTTAGTGTCCTTTATGGAGCCTCTGCTGCCATAATTCAGATACTCTTGCTTCCTCAATGGCTTGTCCCCGTTCTTGATCCCTTGTGCATGGCTCTAGGTGTTCCCCCATGATCTTGCTCTCTGGGACTGTGTACTTCTGAGTCTTCACTGCCTGCCTGGTCTACTCTGAACTCAACCCCAGGGTAGCCCTGTTTCCAACCACAACCTCACTCCTCTGTCGCCGCAGGGCTCCATCTGCTTGCTAGCCCCATGTCCCATATTTGCCCAATCTTTACCTGCAGCCCTACCCTCCTTCCTTGTCTCACTTGCCAACATACTTGGTCACCCTTATATTAGGGCAAGATGGTGACAGCAGGTCAAGGGCTAAAAGTTAATATATGGTGGGGTTTACAGACTACCAAATTTGAATACATGAAAACATCTTTCTGATGTCATGAGACTTCTGATCTGACTTCTCCATTCCTTGATATTTATTAACTTCTAACATACAATTTGCTTGTTTATTTTCTGTTTCTCCCCAGTAGAATCTAAGCTCCATGAAGGAGGGATTTTATCTTATTCTGTCTGTATCCCAAACACCTAGAAAAGTGTCAAACACTCACAGTTATTGACTAAGTTTTGCCAGTAGTAATCATGGATTTGAATCTACCACTACCTGCTTGCTAACCTTGGATATGGAAATAAGAAACATAAAAGCTAACTGGCCAATAAATCCAAACATTTTGTCTAATAGTTCCAAGCAGCATCCAACTGATTTCTGAGATCACGCATAAAGAACAGAAATTTAACAAAGACTTCCTGATTAGTAGAAGATGTTAAAAGCCACCTAATGCAACCATGTCATTAAGACTAACTTGTTTCTTTTAGAAGCTTAGTGTACATTTTATTGAAGGAAAATTTGGATTAACTTTGTATCTTTTCCAATTTACTCTTTTGTACATTACCAGCTTGGTCAGAATAGCTATAAAGTAAACTTTAAACCTCACAGACCTGACAAACTTTTTGAAAGCTATTTTTTGCTTGTTTATCTGTTTCATTAACCTCCTGTCTTTATCATATATTATGTTCACCTCTCCAACTTTAGAATTATTAGGCACTTAATTCAGGCAGATTAACAAACTGCTGAAGGCTAGTCATTGGAAATTAAAATAAGGTAGCCCACCAACTTCTCACATGATCATCATTTCTAGAATTACTCCATCGCAGAATTCCTCCTTTATAGTATCTACCAGGCCTTCAAAAAAAATTGTGCAACTGAAAATTCCTTGGTTTGCATTTAGATTTAATTTGAAGTCATTGAGTGTCACAATGCTGCTTCAGAGAAATAAAGCTCTAGTAGGTAGTTAAGTCTGATGAGCTTATTCAAAGAATGTTAAAACTGCAATGCACAAACAGAAAATCAATCTCTGCTGTGCTCAGGGTCGCACAAAAAAGCAATAAGCAGCTAAAACTAGAAACCTGGAGTTGCTTTAAAAAATATTGCCTGCTTCTTTACACAGGTCACTTCAAATTACAAAGCATATTATTGTAGGCCATATAAAAACAGATTTTTTGGTAACATAATCTTTTATAGTAAGAAGAGATATTTGAGTGATTCATATAATAAATAGTATTTATTTTTCTGAGTTACAGGGCTTTAAAATTTATTCCCTAAATCCAGATTTATTTTATATTTTATAATTTTGATTTTAAAAGTATCTATTTTATGCAAAGACTCAAGTTACAGAACAGCAGAACATTAGAGTTTACAGTCAAAGAACAGGAAACTATAAATATCATAGCAGAAATTACTTAAATGGTCTAAAATATCGCTTTTTTAAGGTTTATTGGCCTGAAACAAATATTCAAGGTCAATATTCTACAAAAGAAAAGTATGTTCCCCCAGAATTCCATGTTTGCAAGAACAAAAATCTAAAATTTCAGTTTTCGGTATATATTTCCTAAAGCATTCATTTGCCACCTGTCTCCAGACCTCAATATATAGCAAATAGCCTTGCTAAAAATAATAAACATAATAGTGTCCTTTGGGTAGGATTCCTCTCAACGTCCTTCTATCCTGTTTGTAAATGCACCTATCCCTGTTCCCATTCTTCTCTCTAGCCTCAGTAACTAATAATCCTTACAATCGAGGCTAATGTTTCTACATATTCTTGGACATGGGTCTGTTCCTGCAGCACTCAGGAATTCTAGTTCATCAGCTGTCCTCCTCCTTTGTATCTTCAAACTTTTCCAGAACTATTGATTCTAGCATCCTATCTCATTCTCCAACCCACACCCTGACTCACACACTCACAAAGGTGGATGAGAATAGCATCACGTAGCACTTCCAAAGAGACCTGATGGTTATGTAAATACAGAACCTGAAACTAAGGTTAATACTCATCCAGAGTGCTCCCTGAAGCTCAACAACCTGTAGAGAGTTCAAAAGAGACACATGACCACTGATCAGTCACTACTGGCTCCACTACTAAACCACTCACCTGTGAAACAAAATATTTCATTTTGATTCCACATTAGCATGATAGAATTTTTTTAAAAAAAGAAAATCATGTCTTTAAAATGATTCCAAAGACATACAAAATTTCTGTTATCCAAACAAAGGAAAATTTCTGTTATTCAAACATTAAAGATGAATGTATTTTTAAAATTTCAAAATTGAAATATATATATATAATATTAAAAAATTTTTATTTTAAAAACATCTTAAAAATCAATAAATAATATAAAGACCCAAGTGTTGGGGGGAAGAGAACAAAGAATGTATATGGAAAATTCAAAATAGAAACACTGTAAATGGCCAATCAACTTTTAGAAAATAATCATATTCACTAGTAGAAAGGAGATGGAAATTAAAATAACAACAATAAACTTCACACATTTTTTACCTATAAAGCTGAAAAATGTTTAAACAATATACAATGCCCCAGGCAAGAGTGGAAATAGCTATTCTCACAGAGGAGAAATTTGGACAGCCTTTCTGAAGACATTTGTCAACATACAGCAAAAGCTTTAAATCTTTACAAATTTATTTGAATTTGTTTTGCTAAAATAACATTTTAGGTTTTTTAGTTGCAAAAAACTGAAATTTTTTAAAATAACTTACAAAATATTTATCCATATGATAAAATATTATGGATTTCCCAGGCTTTAAGAGTTAAGTGAAAACTATTTTCCTCAGATCTTTGAGTTTCTAAGATATGAATATGCTTTGTAGATCTCCAAGAGGGAGTGAGAGTTCCTCTTTTTTTTTTTTTTCCTTCTAAAAGCCAGGTTGATTGGGACACCTGGGTGGTTCAGTAGGTTGAGCATCTGACTCTTGTGTTCAGCTTAGGTCATGATCTCAGGGTTGTGAGACTGAGTCCTCCACTAGGTATAGAGCCTACTTAAGATTCTTTCTCTCCACCCTTCCCTCCTCCTGAAAAACTTTAAAAAATAATAATAAAAGTCACATTGAAGTACAACTTAGTACAATTCAGCTTGATGCATTTTGACAATCAAGACATAGAACAGTATCATAAACATTACAAGTACCTATAGGTGCCTTTGTACTTAACCCCTGTTCCTCCCCCCAAATCATAGCAACTACTACTCTTTTTCTGATCTTTAGGATTGTTGTCTTTTTCTACTATCTCATATAAATGGAATCCTATACAGTATTGCTTTTTGAGTCAGGCTTCTTTTATTTAGCATAATGGCTTTGAGATTGATTCATCCATGTTGTGTGTATCAGTAGTTCCTTTTTATTGCTGAATAGAATTCCAGTGTGTGTGTGTGTGTGTGTGTGTGTGTGTCTGTGTCTGTGTGTCTGTGTTTGTGTGTGTGTATCACAATTTGTTCATTCACTCACCAGCTCATGGACATTTGAAGTTATTTCCAGATTTGGGCTATTGTGAATAGAACAACTATGAATTTGCATATAGGTCTTTGTGAGGACATGAGTTTTTATTTATCTTGGATAAATATCTAGGTGTTTGATTGCTAGGTAATATATAGCATATATATTTAACCTAATAAGAAATTGTCAAACTGTTTTTCCAAAGTGACTTGTCATTTTACATTTCCAACAACAATACATTAGACTCTGACCACACTTGGTATTGTCTATCCTTCAAATTTTGGGGATTCCAGTGAGTGTGAAGAGTATATCATTATAATTTGGATTTGCATTTCTCTGACAATTACAGATACATCTTTTTTTTTTTTGTATATCTTTTCATGTACTCATTTACCATTTGTTTATATTCTTTGGTAGTGTCTTTTCAAATATTTTGCCCATTATCAGAAGTTGTTTGCCATCTTATTATTTAATTATTTTTGGTGCACATACTTTATTAAAAATGTGTTTTACATTTTTTTCCTCCAAATCTGTGGTTTGGAGTCATTTCTTTTTAACAGCATCTTTGAAAGAAGTTTTAATTTTGAAGAAATCCAATTATCTTTTTTTCTGTTCGGTTTTATGTTTTGGAACCCATTCCAAGAATTCTGTCTAATAAAAGTCACAAATACTTTTTTCTGTGTTTTATCTAATAATTTCCTCATTTTAGCTATCATACTGAGGTCCGTGATACATTTTGAGTTCATTTTTGTATATATGGTGTGGAGTAAAAATCTGCTTGTTTCATTTATGAACATTGATATCCAGTTGTTTCAGCACTATTTGCTGCTTACTGCTGAATTACTTTGGCATCTTTGAAAAACATCCCAGACTTATTTAATGACAAAACCTACTGATTTTTTTCATCATGAATTATTATGTCTACCCTTTTGATAAATGCTTTTAATAAAAGATTATTTAATAATATATTAAAACATTAATGACACATTGTTATGGGGGGAAGTTAGAAAGGCAAAAGTATATGTACATGATAGGAGTATTATATATCAAAATATACACACAGAAGTTATAAGGTTTTGTTTTTTTTTTTTTTTTTTTAAGATTTTATTTCTTTATTTGACAGAGAGAGATCACAAGTAGGCAGAGAGGCAGGCAGAGAGAGAGAGGAGGAAGCAGGCTCCCTGCCGAGCAGAGAGCCCGATGCGGGACTCGATCCCAGGACCCTGAGATCATGACCTGAGCCAAAGGCAGCGGCCCAACCCACTGAGCCACCCAGGCGCCCAAGTTATAAGGTTTTGATTATCTTATGAATACTTTAACTTTTACATGTTTAATACAATTTTCATTTTTAAATATACATATAATTTATAATAAAATTTTTGAATTTTACTGAATTCATTAATATTTTTGATTCAGTGGTCCCTCAGATTAAGCTAAAAGTAGCAGAAATAATCACATGATAAATGCACTTGAGTGGTATCAGACAGAAAAGGGGAAAAATTCTGGTTAAAAGTAATTTAAGATTTTCTAAAAGCAACATCAGATTATATGTGACAATTCTATTGTTAAATTAAATGTTCTCAAAGGAAAGACTCATAACTTTAGTGTTAAACCAAATCTTCTTAACAAAAGACATCCTTAAAAAGAGAAAAATCAATGAATGATTTAGGCAAAAAATTCTATTATGCAATCACACCCAGCTTTAACATTGATCAATTTTAATGTTGACCCTCCCTTCACACACAGGTAATCAGGAATTTTCTGCTAATACTGCATAGTGCATGCAAAACATCAAGAGATAATGATTAAATTTTTTCTTTTCAGATTTTTCCTAGATTTTAAGGCAGGAAGATAAAAATGACAACTATCAACACTTCTATTTCTTTATCATTTCTCTTTCTCTTTCTTTTATAAGAGTGATAGTTTTAGCAGAGCGGAACTTGCCTTTTCAGGAATTCTTATTTGCATTCACAATACCAGTGATGCAAATGATCCTGCAAGTGTGCGTGTGTGCTCTATGACTGTGGCATTACACACCACAGTTTCAAAGATAAATTGAAACATGGCAAAAATTATAATTAGTACCAAGTGGGTGTAGTGTAAGAGCTAAAAAAGCAAAGTAGAAAAGTTGAAATTCATTTTCACATTCAATTCAGGTGTTGTGTGAAGCTTCCTTTTGGGTGATTTCTGATTGTTAAAACACTTAAGTTGTCATCATATTTTCCAAATGATTAACAGTGCTTTATAGAACACTCTTGTGCTTCCTCTGTATGCTGAGTTTTTTAATTCCCTCTTCCTCAACTTAGGTTAAGGTGCTGTGTTTAGTGATTAAAAATAAATAACAATGTAATCTAACATATCTCAAAGGATATATCTAATGGAGGTTCTTCTCCCTTTCACATTATAAGGTCCTTAATATCTAGGACATAGTAAAATACTTAAAAATGGATTCACAGGATTTGTCCAAGTGGTGTTAGAGTGAGATATAAAGTGATGACCCAAAATACTTGGTTCCAAGAATATTCTGTGAGATTTGTATGGGAAAGAAGCAATATTCCTTTAATATTAATACTCAAAATAAATATGGTTTTAACAATTAGAAATCACCTGAAAACAAGGTTTTGACAATGCCTGAATTGGGTATGAAAATTAATTTCAACTTTTCCACGTTAGTTCTTGGCTCCTTTACTACACCCACTTGGTACTCAAATACCACTTGGAGAAATCTTGTGAACACATTTTTAAGTATTTTAAGCATGTTTTGCATATTAAGAATCCTTATAATGTAAAAGGAAAGACAACTTCATTAGAAGTATTCTTTTAGATCAATCAGACTAGACTAGATTGTTGTTTATTTGTAATCCCTAATTCCCTCAATTTAGAAGGGAAAATCTGCCATACAGAAGAAGCACACGAGTGTTTTACACAGCATGGCTAATAACTTGGAAAAACTGGGGACAACTTCAGTGTCTGCTAATAAACAATTATTGAAATCAACTGCAGCACACCTATATACTGATATAGTCTCTAACTACTGATTATAATGTAGTAGATAGAGGAATATTTATTGACATAAAATATGTTATATATACATTTTTAAGACTCGACTATACGTGGATGGTGACATTAAGAGTAATCCAATTTCTTTTTATTTGTTTAGAGTTTTAAAAATCTTTTTACATAACATTAGTAGAAACTCATCAGACTCTATTGGAATGATATACTGTAAATATATCATTTTAAAACATATGCTGACATAGTGATTCTCCATAAGAGGGTAGCTCCTGATTTGCAGGATTTCTTGCCCAAATGACTGAGAATTCACAGTGAAAGCTATCCAAAGTTGACCTCTTTCTGTTGTTAAGACTATTTAGCTTATATATATAGTATCTGATTTGAGCTGATAGGATAAAAGTTTAGTAAATTTCTGATGAAACTAATGATGATGTTATAAATATTACCATCTTAAAACATGCTCATTTAGAAAGGATGTTTTTATGATACCAAGAAACACTGTAAATATAGGAAGACAAATTATAATAGAAAGCAACATTTGAGAATCCCAGCCGTAAGTGTTATAAATGAAATTTTCCTACCACGGGTGGGGGAAGTAACATTACAGAGTAGTTTATAGTTGGTCTTTGGAGTTAGGTAAGCCTAGGTGTGAATCCTTTCTCTCTCCTTTATCAGTTTTGTTTATCTGGGCAAATTACTTAACCCACTAAGCCTCGGTTTCCTCATCTCTTAAACTGAAATGATAAAAGGGCCTGCCTTCCCCAGTTACTGTGCAGATTAAGTGATGAAAAAAAAGATGTGTGTTTCATGTTTGCATAGCACTTGGTATATGCTCAGTAAGTCATCAAGTCCATCAGTGCTAGGGATCCACACTCCCTGATAATTCATGTATACACTCTACTGATATTTTGGCCAGTGTACGCTTGGGTGTGTAGAAGGGAAACCACCTTGCAGTAGTGCAGGAGTGGGGCTATGTCTTATATAACAAGAAAACGTAATAACAGGAATGATATAATTTAAAATGTGTTAGTGAAACAGACATCATGCACATGCCAAGTAAAATAGTTCCTATAAGCTTAAAATTGCAATGTTGCAATGTCTCCCGACAAGAAAGAGTTGATTCTCATCCCTGAGTTTTAATAAACATTTTTCCTTTATTTTGGTTCATTAAGACTAAAACCATTACTTTGAAGCTGTGTGTGTGTGTGTGTGTGCTTGAAAATTTGGATATATCTATATCTATATCTATCTACCTATCTATATATATACTCCATATTATAATACTTTCTTATGAAGCCAGATAAATTTTCAAAAGCTCCCTGAATTACTCAAAAATGAATAAAAATCTAGGAAGATAGGTTAAGATAAGTAGGTAAAAAAAAAAAAGAATTAATATGAATCTAAGCATAAGGTTACTCTGAATATACTAAAAAAGTATATTAGATGTTAGCTTGTACTATCTATAAGGTGTATAAGATAATAAAAAATACTTAAAAAGCTCATCAGATAACAGATGGGTTTTCAAGGGGAGGAGGTGTTAAGAATCAAAATAACAACACTATTAATAAAATCAATAATATCTTTTCAACAACTAAAAGGAAACTCAAAAACTAAAGGTAACATTTAAATTAATAAGTTGGTTGGCCATATTATGAGTAAACAAAATTCAGTAGAGATAATAAAATGGTCTCTTACCTAACAATGTATCCATCCAGAGTTGTGAAAAAGCTAAAATGTTTAGGTTCTAAAGCTGCATTATTGGATATATAATAAACTGTTTTGGAACAGTAATATTAATAGGCTATAAATAAGAACCATAAAATAAGTCAAATTACCTAACTTTAAAAAATATATATAATTGAATTGAAATTATTATTTAATGGGATAAGTGAGTTAATGCAACAATAAAAACAAAGAATAGATCAGTGGACAAATGGGAATATTTATTAAATTCATTTTAGCTTCCCAGAGTTTGTTTAATGATTAGATGTGTGTATGGCATGAATATTCTTTATGTGGTAGATTTTGCAGATGAAACATCTCATCTCAAAAGAACCCATATACTTCATAAAATAGTAATAATAATACATGAAAGAGTACAAATTTCACTTTTTAAATGTTATGTATTTCCCCCAAATATACTAGCCAAGTGCTCTAAATACTAATGATGTACTATAGGTTGGCTAATTGAATTTAAATAAAATTTAAAAAAGAAGAAATTCTCTAAGTTGATTCCAGGTCTCAGTATTTTTTTTTTAAAGATTTTATTTATTTATATGACAGGGAGAGATCACAAGTAGGCAGAGAGGCAGGCAGAGAAAGAGAGAGAGGAAGGAAGCGGGCTCCCTGCTGAGCAGAGAGCCTTATGCAGGGCTCAATCCCAGGACCATGGGATCATGACCTGAGCCAAAGGCAGAAGCTTTAACCCGCTGACCTACCCAGGCGCTCAGGCTCAGTATTTCTAATCCGCAAAATATGAACATCAGCCTAGATGCTAAGATTCAAAATGCAGACAAATATTTCTAAGCACCATTGTCATATTGCCCAGATAAGTCTATTACTCATTAAGTCTTCTTGGAGTTCTCACTTAGTTCCAAATAACAGATGGCTGGAAACAGGAAGTGGACTCCAGGGTCTATCTTCACTAGTCTTGCTATGGAAAAACCATGTGAAAGGTAAAATGAGGCATGAGAAAAAAAATACAAGTCACAGAACTATATAGATGACCTAGTTCCACTCTTTATTTTCCAGGTGAAGAAATTAAAATTCATAGATGTTAAATACCTTCTCTCTCATACCATGGAACCTATAATTAGAAAATCATAATACTATTTTCAAATATTCCTTCTGTTAGCATTAAAAGCTATGTGCTATGAGCAAAGCTAATTTGTAGTCCTTGTAAGCATAAAACTATCAATGCAGGCTTATGTTCTTTGGTTATATAAAAAAAGTAAAAATTTTGGGGGGATTTTTATCATAATTTGTATGATCCAGTATTTCTTTCCCCTTCCTTATTAGTGGGTTCATTAAGTTTGCCTACCAAAGAATATCTTACTAGTTAAATGAGTTTTTTAAGATACTGTGAGCAAACGCTTTGAACCATTGTCCTTATATTAGATCTATTTGACAAAATATACATTGGATTAAAACTTATTTGGGCTATTAAAATTAATCAGATACATTGGCATTTCTGAATATAAATTTTAAAATACAAACTAATAACTCTGGTCAAATCACAGAACCAGAGAGAGTCTGATACAAAGATACACTGCCCTAAGCTCCTTCGGATGCCGCATCATAGAGGATTTTACTGCCTGAGAGGCGGGGACTCTGGGACACTAAGTGAAGGGGATCTTTTTCCAAGTGGTAGGGAACTGTTTCAATATTTTAACAATATGGCTCACTTGCAGATGAAGCCATCAGCTCTGCCTGAATACCAAAGATCATTTGAATCCCACTAAAATGTCAACACACTTTGATCAACCCATTTGCAGTTTCTTCATACTGTCAAAATGAATGTCAGGTAGAAAGAAGATCTGCTTTAGAAAAGAATTAGCATTTTCTCTCTGAATTTGTAGATTAAATGTGCCTCATATTCTTTGCTTTTCATTGCTGAAAAATACCTAAGAATCTTAAATTGATTTCTATATCATACAGACTGATAACCATATAATATTTAGCAATGGACATTACTCAAGATATGTTGCTAATATACACCATACTTCTAAAAAATACTGTTATTTCTTCCTTTGGAAAGTACTTCGTGAATGGTGATTTCTAAGGAAGAAATGATTACAAACGAGGGACACAAACCGTAAAAGGCTCTTAGTCTCAAGAAACAAATGGAGGGTTGTTGGAGTGAAGGGGGGTGGGAGGAATAGGGTGGCTGGGTTATGGACATTGGGGAGTGTATGTGCTATGGTGAGTGCTGTGAATTGTGTAAGACTGATGATTCACAGACCTGTACCCCTGAAGCAAATAATGAATTATGTGTTTAAAAAAAAAAGGTTTCCTAAACCATGTTGAAACTTAACAGAAGTGTATCAAGATCATTTGTATGTGCAATTCTCAACACATTGAATGTTATTTCAAAATTTTTAGAGGATCACTACCTATCCTTTCAAGCTATATAATATAAAATCACTTTATCCTTTCAAGCTATATAATATAAATGTATTAGGAGATACCTAAGAGAAAGATTTCAACATAAGCCTTGCTTAAGAATTCTCTTACAGTCCAGCCAGCTCCAGGCAATAGGAAAACACCTCATTATGGTAACTTGAAAAAATCCCAACACAAAGGACGTCAGAGCCCTCTATCTCTCATTCCCAGGAGGTTCCTGCAAAACCCAGAAGAGCAAGAGATGCCCTCGTTTTTTTCCACTGCACTGATACTCCTGGGAGAAACAAACTTCATAGTTGGGGCTTTGGCCAACACCACTTTCACCACAGAACTGGGATTTGCCATGGAACTGTCCTCACATCTTTCCCCTCTCATAGCCCTGATTAATAAGTGTTTAAATAAATACTCAGTTTACATCTGTGTTTCTTCCATTTCACTGAGAGCTTGTAAATGTACAAATATTCTAAATTTAAGGTGTTTAAGCCCCATCATGTCTTTCAAGTAACATGAGAATTTGAAGGACATTCTTATCTTTAAATATTATGCTGAATTCTGAAAAACAATTTTCCAAAGGTTTTGAATACTGTCTTTTTTTTTTAATTAATTTTTTATTTTTTATAAACATATATTTTTATCCCCAGGGGTACAGGTCTGTGAATCACCAGGTTTACACACTTCACAGCACTCACCAAAGCACATACCCTCCCCAATGTCCATAATCCCACCCCCTTCTCCCAAAACCCCTCCCCCCAGCAACCCTCAGTTTATTTTGACCATGAAAAAGACAGTATCTTGAATACTGTATTCAAGATACTGTCTTTTTCATGGTTCTGATGTAACAGCATTTACAAATGACCACAGCTTATCAAAAGCCTATTTGGAAAAGAGTTACTATTCATTTTGGATATATCTTTGTAGTCCCTTTGTGGTCAGTGTATCAAAGTTTTTCATGTCTCATTTTTTCACCTTCCTTAATGCATATTTCCATGGTGTCTTTTTGGAATTTGGGAGGGGAGAAGCTCATACTTGTTTGTATGTTTGTTCAACAGAACTGAATTAAAAATTTTGTTCTTTCCATGTCCCAAAAAAGGTCGAGATCATGTTGGTTACATAAATCATAGCCTCTTCCATTATGCACCCCAGAATGTCACAATTTCTTAAGAGATAAGCAACTCTGCACAGTTCAGAACGTGAGTGCCACATGATGCCAAGTGCAAAAGGTAGCCAGTGCGTGATGTGGCTTCAATCAACATAATTGACACAGCTTTGTTTCATTTGAGGCAATTGAGACCTCTCAGATTGACCAACAACAGAAACACCCAGGTGAAAATGTTTCCTCTTGAAGAAAAGAACATAAAAAGGCCTATCGTTGACCTGCCAAAGCACTGCCTCAAAAATCAAATGATCATGCAGATCATTTCAGGCTCTTTCCTAAAACTCTGCACAGAGTGACAAACTAAAATGCTCTGCCTCAGGACATTAGAAGCCCTGGGTTACATTTCTCTGTATGAGAATACCAAAGTGTTTTTAGAATACCCAACTCTTTTTTTATGCCTGCCTATACACGCCCCCAAATGCCACGGAATCCTGACAGTCACTTCCTTCTCCCAATGCCACCTGCTCCCTGAACACCCACCCACGAACTGCTAAAATCCTCCTGTCACCTCAGCCACATGCCAACATAGAATGCTGCCTACCATCCCCACTCCCTAACCTCTAAACCACGTTAGGAATATGGAAACAAATATGGATGTAACTCGGATCACAAAAAGGATTCTGATGGCAGGGGTATGGGTCAGATAGCTGGAAAGTACTTCGTCATCTTAATATGCCACTTTGTATGACCCACAGTTGTCATTTCTATTCTGTACGGGATTCTTATTCAGAGACACTAGTTGCTCGAAGTTCAGGTTAAAATGTATTTATTGATCGAAAAGCAGACAGAAAAGTTATACCATTCCCCTATCTCATCAGAAATCCCCACATTGGCCTCTTTCATTTCCGTCTTGAAGAAAGCTTTTTATATGACTGACAACTTCAGATGATTTCACCCTGCGCGAACCTAAAAGATGCAATGCTTGTCAAAGAATATATGTTGATATCACTCTACTCTTAAACCAACAATTTACTGAGTACATGCTATGCACTGTGCCAGGCACAGGGGTTATATAGTGCTAAAGATGTGGTCACTGTCCATATTATATGGACATCATAATTTGCCCTGATTCCCACCCATCAGGTGATAAAACTTTCCAAGATTTTATTGGATTTCTTTCCGTGCTAGACTTACAGAACTGAGGCTAGAACTCGACCTGATCATTTTGTAGGCTCTAGTACAAGTTGAAGACAGAGGCCACAAGCTCAGGCAATGTCCTTATTTGTCTTTGTATCTCTCATACTTGGCAGAGTCTGTAGTCCTTAATCCATGTATGATCGATGAAGAGTGCATGGATTCGTTCAGAAATACATAAAGGGATACACATTTGTGAACAAATGAATGGGTAGGATGTTCCACAGCAGACCTTCTTGACATGACCACACATCAAGGAGCTATTGCCTTTGTTGTTAATTTGACTCCTCTTTAGCAACGACTTTTGAGAAATTAAGGGAATTCTTACCTAAGTTCAAGCTCTTAGACTGACAACAAGTAAATAAATGTGAACTTGGGATTTTATGAAGTCTGAAACTACCTCCGATGCTCTGGCATGGGTTATGTGCCTCACAGAGGACCAAGAATACACAATACCTCAGTCTTTGCCACAGTTAAGCTAAGAGAACAACATGAAAAAAAATCCATCTGGAACTTGTCATAAACTGTTAGCAGAATTTTGTGCATTTGAGTATTTCAGGAGCACAATGTAAGCTCCTTTGTGCCTTTTGGTGTATCATATCATGTTTGAATCTATAGAATAGTAGCAATCTACTTGTTTATCTAAATTTAAAGGGGGTGAGGTTTTGCTTTATTTTTAAAAAATGACCTTTTCTACCCAAAAACATTATTATTATTATTTTTTAACCAAAAGTGTTACTAAGCTAAATATAATCAGTTTCCCCCATGGCTCTTCTGGGAATTTAACACACCGCAGCCACTAAATTTGGAAACTTATCCCAAACTTTCTGGTTATAGACCTCTACTTAGGATTATCAGAATGGTAGTGGGAAGCTACTCTTCTTCTTCTTCCCATGAGTGAATAATTGAGTCTCTTGGGAAGTCACTGAAGGAAACTGACTGCTTAAAAAAATTTTTTAACCCCTAAATGGATTGCATAACCTCACAAATTCCAATACTAATTTCCTACTGTGGGCACATTTTCCTAATGAATATTGAAAAGAGTAAAAAGAAAATTTGGGCTGAGTCTCAGATGTGGTATCACTAAAGGCATAAGGGGAGGAACTTGGATTTTTGTCTTTGGTTAGTAAAACTGGAGAAGAAGGATTCCATTGTTTAAGAAAAACGTCCAAAAGCAACAACTTATAAAATGCTGAATGTTATACCCCTGAATCTCCCTCAGAGTCACTAAAAAGCTGTATCTAAATTGAAGCTCTTTAATCATATTCATTGTCACATTTTAGACACATTTACTCTGGCAAGAGTTGGGAAATTAACCTCACCATTTGTAGGTATCAGATATGTTAACACCACCAAGAACAATGAACGAGATAATAATAGGTAACCCTTATTGGACCCTTACAAGTGTCAGGTATTATTAGAAATTCTTTACAGATATTCTCATGTAATTGTTAGCACAGTTATTGACGTAGCTAACATTTCCATAACTGTTGTTTTGACACTGAGGCATAGAGAGGATATTTGGTTAAAGTAACATAGCCAGTTAATGATGGTGAGGCAAGAATTTAAACTAAGCAAGTATGACTCTTGGCTCCTAACAACTGGCAATAGATGACTGGTTGAGTTTAGTAGCCAATTAGTGCTATTAGAAGTTGCTAGTTATGGTTGATAATGCCCAAGTCAATGTATTTTAAAAAGATATTGCATTCAATTAACTTTCTTCTTTTCATTAATTAACAGTTATGCATCCTAATTGCCTTATAGAAGAGAAAGCATATAGCCTCATATTTACATTCTTCATAGCATAGGACCAGGAATTGGAAGACTTGGAATCTGTCTCAGCTTATTAACTTGTTAACTTATTAACTTATTAACATCACTTAACATCAAAGCTATGGCTCTATTCCTTAACAGTAATAAAAACAATTTAAACTAAGTGATCTTTAATATTCCTTGAGCTTCAAATTCCTAGAACTCTGTAGTCTCTTGATATTTGTTTTGTTTGATAATGACCCAGATAATGAAGAATAATTTTACAAAGAGAGTTCCACAGTTTCAAAGGAATGTTTTTAAAACTTGAGTAGGAGCAGACACATGTTCAAGGAAAAAGTAATCTCTGAGACCTGACAAAAATATTTCCATCATCACCCATTTTGAAAAACACTGACTCAAAAACCTCAGGTCATGTACTATAAAAATCTCTTTTAATTGCAAATCATCCCTGAAAAAGAGAAATTTAATCTTTATTATGAATAGATTTGCCCAATTAAGCAAATAAATAAAAAGAACACCCAGCTAAGTAGGAATTTCAGATAAATAATGAATACTTCTTAGAATGTCCTACTGAGGGGCATGAGTTTTAGTTTAAGCATGTACTTTACTAAAATTTATACAGATGTACTGAAATCTAGGGACATACAAATACATTATTCATTGTTTATCTGAAATTTAAATTAAATGGGACCCCTATATTTTATCTGGCAACTCTACTCAATTGAAGTGAATACATGAAATCAAAAGAAAATTGTTAAAACTTGTGAATCATTAAGTGTGCATCTGAGAAATGCTATCCCAAGGTATCATTCTATTTTTCTCATTTCTCAGACATATTTGAGCCTAATCAATACCAAATGATCATTTATATAAAGACTGAATTATATTTCTGGTTTCTATTCAAACATGCTATAGAAAATAAAATTTTCTAAAAAAATCTTGATCTGGAAATAAGCCCTCACAGAATTGCTATTCTTTTCTGAGAGATTTTCTTTAATGATAAGAATACTAGTAGAAAAAATACTAGTAGAAAAAATACTAGTAGAAAGAAATACTAGTAGAAAGAATACTAGTAGAAAGAAATACTAGTAGAAAAAAACAAAACCAAGACTATCTGGCTATTCTGGAGGTAAGAGACAACTCCTAGAATTTGTTATTGAAGAGACATGTGATACAGAGTCCAAAACACCTAAGTATAGAACTGAATAATAGTTAAGAATCCAACTCCTATAATTAGGTAATTAACACAAAAATATCATGCCCAGGGCAAGGCAAGCAACGGGGACATTATTTGGTGAGATAAAAGCACAGTATCCATGGAAAACTCCATACTACCCACTGAAGTGAGCATAAAACATATAACTTGTCAGGAGTGTTTAATCTGCAACATTGGTGAACAGATGGAAACTTAGCACAGGTGACAAGAAAGTTGTGAATCCAAGATGGACAAGGGAAAAAGCAACAGGCAGGAAAAAGCAAGAACCAGTTACCAAGGAACAAGAGAGTTAGACAAGCCTGGAATGTCCTTTTTCTTCTTCACTTCTTAGAAAATGTCTGTTTCTTGGGACTGGAATCCTGCGTATCACCTGTGGAAATCTTTCTTAGCTTTTGTCATCCCATCACCACAAATCCCTGTAGGTCTGGTCCATTGTTTCTTCTTTAGGACTCCATGGTACCTTTTATTTACCCCACAGTGCACCCACATAGCTAGTGTCTTATTAGACGGAACTGGAAGTCTGCATGTCTGTTTTCCCCTTAAAGGCAAAGACAATTTGAGAATAGGAACTATGCGACTCGTAAGCATTCCCTAGACCCTTCTGAATGAATGCATGAGAATGTAAGTGGCCATGTGAGAAAGAGGAGGGAAATGATCAGAAACAAAGATCATAGAATTTAATATACAAGATGTTTTATTCAGATTCTACTCTGCTCTGCTGCTTCACATTATGAATTTATTTTACACATTTTATTTTTAAAAATTCTAAGTTTCTTCTTAAGGAGTTGGGGTGAAATATGACTAAAATGCAATAAACCATTTCTATTTACAGAGGATTTATACAAACAGAACTCCTCTTAAACAAACCCTCATGAATAAACATAAATCCATGATGTTCCAGGGGTATCCTATTTTCCTTTCCTAGATGCCATTTCCAGCATTCTAGGACAAGCCAGACTCCAAACCCATATGTATGGGTACGATGTGAGTAACTCCAGAGAGAGCTCTAGGAAGCTAGAGTCTTCTGAAGGGGTTTGGACATTCACACACAAAACAAGGAAGTAAGAGCATGAGTAGGTCATAAGGTACTTGTGACTGGCAGAGTCAGTTCTATGCTTTACTTTTAGTTCTCACATCTAGTCTGTTCTTTCTGTTTAATTCAGGATGGTCTGTTGTTGTTTTAAGATTTTATTTACTTATTTGACAGAGAAAGATCACAAGTAGACAGAGAGGCAGGCAGAGAGAGAGAGAGAGAGGGAAGCAGGCTCCCTGCTGAGCGGAGAGCCTGATGCGGGACTTGATCCCAGGACCCTGAGATCATGACCTGAGCCGAAGGCAGAGACTTAACCCACTGAGCCACCCAGGTGCGCCAGGATGATTTGTTGTTTTAAAGACCACACAGAAATACCCTAACACACACTCATACATTTCCATGCACATACCTCCACACAAACACACACTCCATATACACCATCTCCCTCTTCCCACCTCTCTCCTTCTGTGCTTATGCCATCCTCTAGGCCTTGGATTCTTCACACTTCCTCTCCTCCCATACACTTGCAACACTGGTCTCCAACAGGACCCTTCACAATAGACTTTCTCAAATATATTCCTCATTGTTTTCCTTTAAAGTCAGTACTTCGGACTGCATTATCAAACATTTGTTTATATATTCTAATTACTGTATACATGCTTACTTTTTTCTGTCTCTATTGTTATAACTTTAAAAGTAAAGGCTTTCTCTTCTACTCTCCGTTTTTCCTCCCATAAAACAGAATGTATTGCTTATGTCTATGTGTGTGTGTGTGTGTATAGTTAGATGTCTAAGAACAGCTCAAACAATAAACATTCAAGTATTAAATGACTGAATTAAAATAAACAGATGTTGAAGTTTAAAGATTTCAAGACTTCACCGCAAACGCATCATCCTGACATTCAAAGACGGTTTCACCTCTGCCTGGCAATAACTACTATATACCTTGGAAGCCAGACCATCATGCTGTAGATTTGTTTTTATTGCTTTCTGGATGTTTACCCATATGAAGCTTTTGCCTGTCCAATTATTTCCCCCAGATTTTAGTTTACATCAATTCAAGAGAATCTGAATTCTATAATTACTGTTCCATATTGAGGAACATCTTCTATATTTTTAATCCCAGTTGCAAGAATAACACTTCCTTATTTAGAATCACTGGCAAATTATACTCACATATAGATAAACTGCTATTCTAGGCCATACATGAAAATACTTTGTTGGGGAATAAAGAATAGGGTACAGAAGTATCATTTAATCATTTATATTTTGCTAAATATATCAAGGAAGTGGTGGAACTGAAATTCCCACACTTCTACCCAGACAGAAAATGGGAGGTGATATCTCTCCTTTTAGCACTTCTTTTCATGTAGCCTCAGGCTGTCATCTTGTGGTTTGTTCTTATCACTATTTATGGCCACCTGTGTAATCTTTGGTCACATGGGAGCGATCACCAGTAACCTAAACATTTGCAAGGGAAAGTTCCATGATCATAAGACATAAAGTTGCTAAAATTCTCATGCCGTGACTTGCATTTATTTTATGTATTTGTTTTTATTCCAACAAGCTCTCAAAACCTTTGCATGAGATTTGTTATAATGAGATAGTAAGTACATAATAGACCAAAATTAAAAATCCACAGAAAGTATATTTAAACTGTTTCTGCACCCACTTTGAGTGACTTCTTTCTCAACAACAGAATAGTTAGGGAGAGTTTGAGCTAAATTTCCTTTCTTTCATCTGTGATATACTTGGGTGAAAATAAGAATGGAAACAGAGGTAACAACTGAATTTTGCTTTTCTGGCTATAATATAGTTGTGTTTAAAAGCTCACATGTATTTTGGATACAAAGGCTTCTTTACATCATTTCTTTACATCATTTAAGAAAAATGAATAAACCAGATTAAAATTTCTATTTGAAAACTAAAGTGACATTTATCAAAATAATTCAAAGTACTTGAGTACTATGTTTTTTAAAATTCAAAATATTTTACAATTATAGAAATGGTGGCCAAACATCTACAAATTATAGCAAAAAAAACCTTTGAAAAAATGTTATTACAATTATAAGTATTTGAGTAATACAAATAACTTGTACTTCTTCCATTTCATTTTGATACATTAGTTTCAAACATCCATTAGTTTCAAGCATCCATCCATACATTAGTTTCAAACATCATCCGTATGATGTTAGTATGATGTTATGATGTAACATCGTAACAGTTTAAGGAAAAATTAAAAAGTCACAAGTATATTCTGCTGACATTGTAGTCAAAGTCTCTACACTAATAGAGGACAAAGCCTTTTGGGGTAAAGTAAAATAATTTTAGTAATCTAACAGCTCCGTTATCAATTTTCTTCAATGCTACAATGGCATATTTCTATCCATTAGTAAACTACAATCGGTTCTGCTGATTCTAAGAGAAAAATGGACACAGAGAATGTGAACAATACATGGATGTTTCCTAATCTCCACTTCTACTCTTCTTTCAGAATCCAGATGACTCTTAAGAATCTATACGTTTGGTGAAAGAAATATGTATTCTGAATACTTTTAATCCCTAAAATATTTTTAGGGATATCCTATTTTAACATATGCGAATTCAACTAAAATAACTGAAAGACATTCATGCTTTCATTTGTCTTGTGAGAAGGGGATTTGGCAAAAAGTTGTGTTGACTCATCACCAATGTGATAATGCAGAAGCTGAGAAAGGAAGCATTTCATTTTCCATCATGTTGAAAATGGTATTGATTTAGGACAAGACTGTCAAACATTACTCAGCTTCCACTGTTGGCCTATATAGAAGATTGTATAGATTCCTAAATTATATATGCAATTCCAAATTACAAATCACATTTTTAACATGCTGTGTAGATACAATATTAAAATAAGACATTTCAAAGAAATCTTGGCATAGTTAAGATATACAATCAACTGACTGCATATGATTTCTTTTTTTTAGGTAAAAATATTCAACAGTTTGACAAACATACCTAAACATTTACTTCTTCTTAAGTGTCCTTTTAGAAATTTTCCAGTAGAAATATTATGGCCAACACATTAAAAGTTACACTGGGCTATACATTTCTGTTTACGAAGTTAATTTTTTTTTTCTTTAAAGATTTTATTTATTTATTTGGCAGACAGAGATCACAAGTAGGGGCTAGATCCCAGGACCCCAAGATCATGACCTGAGCTGAAGGCAGAGGCCTAACCCACTGAGCCACCCAGGTGCCCCCGAAGTTAATTTTACAAGATCAGATCAGACTCATTATTGGTGACTACTTAGATACATTATAATCACTGTACTTTAACACATCCAATCAGAATCTGGAATGTCTTCCTCCATTTTATCACAATTTGATAGCCTAGACATCCTAGTGTGTGACTGTTTAACCATTAAACTTTTCTTTAATCTGAATTCAAAAGGTAAGTAATTTTTCATATTGTCCTTACCGAACAAAGACAAATACATATGAAAATCAAAACTGATGTTTCTTACTGCCTCAACAGCACAGCAAAAGATAAAAATCAAGACCACGATTATTGATACTACCTTTAGCATCTATGAAATAAGTATCCCAAAATCTAACTTGTACAAAGTAATTATGATAATCCTTGAGTTTCTAATTTCTTCTCTAGTCTCATGAAGAAAAAAATCCACAAAAATTAAAGTAATTGTCATTGGGCTAGTTAAGGCACACGATATAGTCTGATGTGTTAACTTAATGATAGTAAGAAGCTAGCTATCAAACAAAGGTGGCTTTCATTAATGAAGAGGTTAGCAAGTATAAATTTCTGAGCTAAGTACAGAATGATCTGCTTCCTGTTATATGTGTTGTATTATTCTTTAAGAGTTTTGGTGGTAGACATGTGGTCAAATTGATCATTTTATATAACTTACCCTCGTGGTTGCCCCTGCAGAGAAGCGGAGATTGTTTGCCCCACCACGAGGCCACATGACCTATTTGGCAATATAAGTCTTCCAGGCTAAGGAACCACAAGGTCTCCTGGGCCCAGGCTCTGGGTTCAACCATTTATGCTGTAAAGCAGATTTCATGTAGTAGCCAATAAGCCAACAAAATGCCAATTTGGTCTTAGAATGCATAGAAAATTACGAAGCCACTTTTTACAATAAAAAAAATGTGCCTATCTAAAGTTGAACAAAAACACATGGATATATTTTAAATCATTCATTTGTGTATGTATAATGAAAAACTCATAAATGTATTAATCTTCATTCATTCATCAAACTTAGAGCTTAAACTGCAGAGGACAGATGAGAATTATTTTCCTACCTCATTTTCCATATATTCTAAATTTTCTAAGATGAACATATTTTACTGGAAAATAAAAGTTTTGGGAGAATCAAAAATAATTTAGAAATGACTTCTGTTCTCAAAGGACTTAGAAATTTTTTTAAAGAGATAAGACATGAATTCATAAAATGGCAATCCCAGGTAGAATGCAAAAAGTGTCTTTAAGTAATAACTAAAAATACTAAACAGGTTTTTTGGGTGGTAGGGTGGAGTGAGGGTGGGAATGATCTTTCTGTTGATCAGATCAGATTTTATATAGAAGTCATTTAAACTGCTCCTGGAAGGAAGGAATAGCAAAAATGTAGACCAATTTCTTGGCCAAAAAATGCACATATATTCCTATGTACACTATTTTATATAACTCCTGAGATTTGAGGACTTCCTGAAACCTATACTAGACCCCAAACAGGTAGATGATTTCTTAGTTAAAGAGAGTAGTGGAAAATAAAGGGAGAAAAGTAGGTTAAGGACAGAATTTTGGAGAGTTTACAATGTCAAGCTAAGGTGTTCATACTTTGTCCAGTTAGCAATGGAGAACCATAAAAGTTTTGTAAGAGGATCCTATATGAGTATACCTGTGCTCTTTCAGACACAAAGCACTGCCTCTTTGCTCTAGGTAAATAAGAAAATACTACTGTTTTTCTTGAAAAAATGTAACCAGGCTCCAAGATGCCTACCAATAACCCATGCCTCGGATACTGAGGCCCTAAGCAGTCCTTTTCCACATTGAATCACGGCTAGCTTGGAGATACTGACAAAGATAATGGAAGTCATGGAATTAAAATATTAATGAAAGTAACAAATACTATTTGAGTGGCTTTAGTATGTCAGGCATTTACACTCCTTATTTAATCTTCACAATAACACTATGAGTTCAAGATCAGCATTTCTTTCACAAATGAGAATCCAACACATAACAATCGTGAGCAAACTGGGATAAAACTTGTCTATTGGACTCAGAATCAGGAGTACATCTAACTAAAGAAAACTTCTAGAATAAAGGTAAAAACGAATTTGTAGAGAAATCATAGGAAACAGAAGATGGACAAATATTGTAACAAGAAACGAAGTGGAAAAGGGAGAAAGAAAAATCATAAATTTATAAGCAGAAAGAGAGATGGAGTGATAGATACAATTAAGAGTCAAGTTAAGGAAATTCACTTCATAAACATGCCAATACATTTTTAAAGCTGATTACTAAGTAAAAATTATCTTTTGCATCCTGACTTTTGTGATAAATACCTTAGAGAAACCCTAATGATGTATACTGGACACATCAAATCAAGTCATATTTTGCTACAGTAAACACATTATAAGTTTAGATTTTTCAATAACTAATCCTAGCCACATTAAAATAACCCAAACCCCCACAATTATATAATACTATAATAATTTACTGAAACTATATATGAATTATATAAAACTATAAAATATATGAAAAACTTTGATTATGCTAGAAACACACTGTGCTATTTATATACAACACATAAGTATGACACTGTTCTATATTATAAATTAGACCTAAAATTTGTTAGTTATGAACATTAAATATTTAATAAAATTTTCTTACTCTTTTAAATGTAAGAGTCTTTTAAATAAGTTGGATAAATTAACATTAAAACCCTAAGATTAAGTTCCTGTCTTCTCTTTGTTGTATTTCTCTCTAGAAAGCAAAATAACTCAAAATCTCTCCAAAGAGAGCTGTTCTTTTAAAAAAATAGTCTGCAATTCTCAACTATTCCTCCAGAGGGAGAATTCATGCATAAGTAAGAAGTCAAATTCAAGTGAATGAAGAAACTGAAATTGGTACATTTACAAGTACCTGGATATGTGTGTGTGTGTGTGTGTGTGTGTGTGTGTGTGTGTGTGTGTGTGTGTTTAATGTCACTTAGAAAAATAGCTGTTCGGTATTCCACATTACATTTAGAGTATATATATTTTTTAGAATATTATTTATTTATTTGACAGAGAGAGAGATCACAAGTAGGCAGAGAGGCAGGCAGAGAGGAGGAAGCAGGCTCCCTGCTCAGCAGAGAGCCCAATGTGGGGCTTGATCCCAGGACTCTGGGATCATGACCTGAGCCGAAGGCAGAGGCTTTAACCCACTGAGCCACCCAGGTGCCCCTAGAGTATATTATTGAAAACAAAGTATTTTCTAGTCTGTCTCCTTTCCACTCCGTTCTATTTTAGGACTAATTAAAGGTATTCCTCTTTATCCATCAAATATTTTCCTGCAAATGCATTGGACTGTAGATTTTCAGACAAAGTGAGTATGTCTTCTAGTATTTTAAATGGAAAAATATAAGAAAGAATCCCCATCCCTCCAAAAAAACCCAAAGTTACCAAATATAATAAAGCTTTCTTAAACATACAACAAATCCATCAAAAATTCCTGCATAGTATAAAGCATCTAAGAAATGAATTACTTGATTATTTAATGCTTATTCAACTAATTAGTAGGTATTTTGCCTGGATTTATCAACAACACACTAAAGCACTGAATATTAAGTTTTTCCTCTATATTGCAATAAATACATGTAATAATGTACATGTATACAATACATTGGAATATGCTAGAAAGACAGATTACCTATTATCCTCATAAGCCTTTCTACTTCCATAAACACTTACATATAATAATTCAGGGAAGATAATAATACTAATGCCCAAAAAGTTTGAACAAGGTAAACATCAGACTCTATCTTATTGGGAGAACATCTAAGATATACTACAACATGCTCCACACTGTTCCATTTTTACTTGCAAAAAACTTAAATGTCTTGTTGTCAATGGTTGAAATTTTGTTGGGTGAGTTTTCAGTTAGTGAATTTTCTGTAATTGCTTTCTGAAAGTCAATATAGCTAAAAAGTTAAAATGTCATACATTGGTAATATTATTTTATTAATAATTTAATTAATAATACTTGATAGCTTCCTCTACACCCACTTCTTGTTGGGTTGGGTTTTACGGCAGAATTGCTAGTTGTCCTCCAATACCTATTCGTTTCCTCTTTCACTGTAAGATGACCTATCATTCACCCAAGCACATGATGGTTTGGTATAAAGATTGTATTTGCAAACTCCATTTGCACAAAGGTTTGCATGTGGCCACTTTCTGGTCAAGGGGATGCATGCATATATACTATATAAAATTTCTGGGAATTACTTTCAAAAGTGAAGTTGAGTCTGGTATTTTCTTTTTCTTCCTTTCTGATGGCCAGTGCAGATATGATAACTACATGAGCTGCCAGAAGTGACCTTGGGAAAGAAAGCTATACATCCAGGAGCAATAGGATAAGAGAAGCCTGAGCTCCTGACATTGCGAGGCACTGTACACCTCCTAGATTGATTACTGAACTCTTTTTGGACTTGAGAGAGAAATTAAGTTTGATCCTGTCATTTGGGGTATTTTGTTCTTAATACTCTCACAATTTTAATCTCAAATGACACTGTGTCCCTTTCTTTGTATACCAGATATCCTGGGCTTAAGCTTACTGCCTGCTACTGTGATTATCTATTTGTCTGGATAAGTACATCAAGGGCAGGGTCTATGCCACTTTTGTATTTCCTCAAGTACCTGGAAAATAGTATAGACTTAATAAATGTTTTAAAAGCCTCATTATGCACTACATTGAGTATATCACTGACAAGTCTTAATCATGAAAATCTGTCAGTTCCAATACTAAAAGTCCTTACAACAGCATTCTTTGAGGTTTTAATATGTATTTATTAAATAAGAATTTCTTTAGGTATACATAATGAAGTGTTTAATTTTCAATAGCAAAAAACAAATTTATTAAGCACTGAATATTAAGGTTTCTTCTACACTGAAATAAATAATTTCATAATGTACATGTACATAATACCCCGGAACATGCTAGAAATGGTCTCACATTTAAAGCTTTCTTGAGGAAAGAATTAAGAACAATCCAAAGTGAGCCAGCTCTTTATGATGTAACATGGAGCAAGACCATTAACCTTTATATACTTATGGACATGTTTTTACAAGTGAAGCCAAATTAGAGAAGACTAAAACATGTAACTTATCATATTCTCTACAGTTCTTATTAGAAAATAGATCTGGAACAGCCTGGAATGAAAAGAAAACAACCTCAGTACTTAGAACAGTATCACACACAATGTGGGTACTCAGCAACAGAAAGAATGGTTATTAACTGAACAGGGTTTACTTTTAGAAAAAGAATGCTTGTGTAGAAAAAAGAAGCTATAATGAGAATCCTGCTAACATTGCTTCTGCTGCTGATTCTGATAACAACAAATGTTATCTACTATTTATTCAGGCTTATCCCATACCAGGTACTATTCTAGGAGCTTTATATAAAATTATCTCACTTAATTTCAACAAGAGCCACGTGGCATATGTGCTGTCATCATGAGATAAAAAAAAAATAAGAGTGTGAGTTTAAGTACCTTTGCACAAGTTCATTCTGTTAGTAGTGTTCTTGAGTACTTACTATGTGCTAGGCACTTTTCTAAGGTTTTACATATATTAACTCATTTAAATATTATAATGATAGGCAGTATTATTTTCCTCACTTCATAGAGGAAGTGAGGAAGTGAGGAAATGGAGGCATGGCAAAGGAAAGTGACTTGCCCAACATTAAGATACTATGTGGTACAGCTGGGATTAAAATTAATGCAGTAGTAGAGAGCCAGAGCCCCACTCCTCACCACTGTTATGTTGCCCCTCATGGTAAGTGCTGGAGTAGAAAGTGTAACTGACCAAAAGCGCCATCTTTAGTGCTTTGAAAGAGCCATCACCACTTGTGTGGAGAACACACCTCACATGGGCTCCTCCTAGCCAATCACTGAGCAAGGCAGAGGTACGAAGCCCAACCCATTCCTAGGAGAAAAGGTATCCACCTCACCTCACCACAGATGTGAGCTTAAAAGCAATCTGACAGCCTCTGTTGAACCTTCTGTAGACAACACAGCAATCTAAGACATTTCCACCTAACCCTCTCTACCTCTCTTCTATCATTCACTAAAGGTCAGATTTGCATCTAATGACTCTCCCAGCCTTTTTTAACTTTCTTTTCTCTCACACTAGGCATTTCCCCTAATAAATCTTTGTATCCCATCTCGGCATCTGCTCTCAAAAAACTGGACTGACACAATTTTGATGGATTAGTTCTCCTTAGGGTTCTAGTGGAGTAGAATCAGAGTACTTTCCCTGATGAAAAAGGAGAGCACAACTGTCAGTCCTGGGCTCCCTTAAGGAAAAGAAGAAGTCTAAAGGAAAAGCTGGGATACTTCAGGACCCTCTGCATTGTGGCTGGCAGAATGCACTAAGAATTTGGGGGTTGGTTCACCACACTAAATGGAAAGGAAAGTAGGAACTTTCAAGGGGATTCACCTTCTCCAAGATTTCAATGAGCAGTGTGGACAGCTATTCCCCAGAAAGTCAGTAAGACCCATTTGGCAAGGCCTGATGATAAAAGCACACAGATTCCAGTGTTTAGGGATACAAGGGAGCAGGGGAAGATTTCCATAAGGATGATGGAAGGGAAAGGAAAATATCTGCCTATCTATGCATCCATTTATCGCTAGATTATAAGAAAAGAAATTTGAAACCAGTGGTCTTATTATATGGCACTGATTGTGTCCTAGGCACAAAGAATCTTTTATCCTTTATTGCTTTTAGGATTTTTGAATTTGAGCCTCACCTCAGCACAGCGAATAAACACTAAATTTTTCTTATATGGTGAGACGTTATGAGGTCAAACATTCCTAAACTCTCAGTTCTTACGGAGAAGTGGTAAATTGAGACAGAACCCATTCTGAGAGGTCTGGGCATCTTACTTCCACTCTCTTTTTCAGTCTAACCCATCTTCTCCAATTTGCTTCACCAAATACTTCTTTGGGGATACCCAGTACTAGTCCTTAAATGAGAGAGCAGTCTTTTCTCATGTGTCATGTGTCATTTGTCATTCCTTGGGAACTTCGTGGGAAGAGGATTCCAGCATTCCTGACTTCTCCACCCATAGGCATGCCATCATACACCCCATATATCATTGAAATGTCAAGTGCACTCTCAAGATGAGAAGAGAAAGAGGAGCAGGAGCTGACCAGTAGATGGAGGCTGGGATGGAAAGTGAGATGGTCCCTAGCAACAGTCAAGATCCTGAAGCAGGAAAAAATTTTTTGGCACATTAAGGCAGCAGAAGGAAGGCTAGGGCTGCTGGAACACAGTACTGAAGAGGCTGAGTGGGTCAAGACCAGGGTTTATAGCATGTCCCAGGCTATCCGAAAACTGAATGGTTTTCCCCCAGTTTTAAGCAAGGAAAACTTTGTTTTGTGATTTCAAAGTTTACTCTGGCTTTGGATAGACTTTTTGAAAAGGATTTTGCGATGCAGGCATTTTATTATTTCCAGCACCTCCAAAGAACGTAAGAGAAATGGTCTGCTGAGAGTACAACTTTTATCATGGAGTGTCATTACATTATTAGTGGTGATTATTAATTATGAATTGATTGCCATATTATATTAATAAGCGTTATATACAGGACTGACTTTGAGATATTATATTGAATAAATATAATGACATTTTCAAGTAAGAAAACAGGCTCTGAGGGATTGAGAGACTTATCATGAAGGGATGCAGCCAGGATTCCGATCCTAGATTTGTTCTCTAAAGCTTAAACTCTTCAGGAATGTGTTTTATCAGTTCTCGAACTGATGGATGATCTGGCACAACTCAGCTCAGAGACAAATAGTATACGGAAAAACAAACTTAAATAAGTCGTGCCCCTACCATCAAAAATCTTAGAAGACAGTGGAAAACATTACATTAGGACTAAGGACCTGAGCAATATATGCAAATTAGCATGTCTTATATAGTAAAGAACTTCAACAAACCAGATTTCAAAGACTAACTTGATAAAATCCTCTCACTCTCAACCCCCTGCAAAGACAGATCACCCATGATCTCTCTCCAGAGAGCCAAGAACACAGAAACCAAAAAGAATAGGAAAGGGAAGATAATTTTTTAAAAAACTTTATTTTATAGAGAGCAACAGAAGGAAAGAGCAGGGGGAGGAGAAGAGGGAGAGAGAGAATTTCAAGCTGACTTTCCACTGAGCATAGAGTCTGATGGGGGGCTCCATCTCATGTCCCTGAGATCATGACCTGAGTCAAAAATCAAGAGTTGGATGCTTAAGTGACTAAAACACCCAGGCACCCTGGAAAGGGAAGACATTTCAATTACCTTTCCAGCTTCTTCAGTCAGATTACCAAGGTGGAATAGTTCTCCAGAATATCAGGTCTATACCCGTTCACATTACATTACAAAATTAAAAATTAACATTTTGATTATTCACTATTGTATTATCCGTATCACAGATTTCCTCAAACAAAAAAAGTACAAGGGTTTTCTGTAGGAATCAACCTAATATGGGCACAGGTTTTTTCTATTACGAAATAATTTCACATGCTTTTCCTCTTTGAATTTTCTTATCCGATCCATACTTTTTTAGAAAAAGAACATGTCAAGTGAACAAAACAAGTACTAGTGACTTCATTGCTTACCAAGGTTTGTGTTGACTGCAAATCTATCTGGAATCTCCGATATAATAAATAGTTAAATATGTACATCAAAATTTGAATTAAAAGCCAAGAATACTTTTCTGAGAGCATACATGTATGACACAAATACAAACTTGATTCCACTCCAAATTTATATACATATTTCCATTCTGAGAGCTCAAAGGGTTTTCATACCTCAAACACAAAAATGCAAAAAAATAGATTTTTTGGTGTAAAATTGTAATAAGTTTTTACCTCTCACACCAGAACTCAATGGTACAACCACACCATTCATACCATTCACATAGGTGTGAATCCCACTGTCCCCTCTGAATTACTGTCTTATCAGATCAGGTACATCACCTAATGAGCCAGCAAAGGACTTCTTGCTCAATGACTGATTGTTAATTCTACTTCAGTACACTTTTTATCATCCTTTAAAATGTTCAGCAGCATTCTGAAAAAAAGAGTAGAATTATTTGAAATGATAGATTCCCCATTTTAGGGGAGGTTATCTGCCCAAATCAAATACTTATTTCTATATTGCTAAACAAAACGGTCAATTTTCAGTCCTTACAAGCTCACTCTGTTCCTTGAGACACTCATCTCTTGACTTCTAGGACACTACACGCTCTGGGTTTCCTCCTATTTCCAGTGTCTAAATGGTATAGTGCCTCAAGACTCACATCTGGGATCACTACCCTTTTCTACCAGGGTAAGCCTTCTGTACACTGGTAACTCTCAAAGTACACCTCCAGCTTAGATGTCTCCTTAAACTCTAGATCTGTGTATATAACTGCCTATTCCACCTCTCCATTTATGATATCTAACAGGCATCTCAGATTTAACATGTCCAACATCAGGCTCCTGATATTCCAACCTCCCCACGCACACATAAAATCTGTCCCTTTAAAAGTCTTCCCTATCTTAGTAAGTGGAAATTCCACTTTTATATTTGTTCAAGCCCCCCCCCCCAAAGTTAGTCATCTTTGACTCTTTTTTCTCACACTCTATATTTTATCTGTAAGGACATTCTTTCAGCTCTACTTGCAAAATATATCCAGAATCCAACAAATCTTTAAAACCTAGATCGCTACTACCCTTATCAAGGTCATTGCTTCTCACTGATTTTACTGCAATAGCTCCTAAGTGATGTCCCTATTTCTGCCCTATGCCATGCTCAGCATAGCAGTCAATATGATCTGCTTAAAATGTGCATAAGGTCATGTCACATTTCTGGCCAAACTCTACAGCAGCTCTCCATTTTGCAAAGAACAAAATCCAAAGTCCTTCCAGCGGTCAACAAGGATCTGCCATTCTTGAACTTCTTAGCCTTATCTCCTGCTACCTTTGCCCCCTGATCCTGCCACAGGCACTTAGGCTGCCCTGGTGTTCCTAGATTATTCCAGGCACAGTCCCATTTTGTGGATGATGCATTTGCTGGTCCCTCTGCCTAGAAAATTCTTTCAGATTTTTGCTGAAATGTTACTTTCTTAGTTAACTACTTTCCTGACTATTCTCTATATTATTGCAACACCCCACAGCAATACTCCCTGCACCCTTTGTTCTTTATTTTTCTCCTTATTATATTTTAAAAGTTTAATAAACTATATATTTAATCTATTTATCATGACTCTCCTCCATTGAAAGCAAGCAACAGGAGGGAGGACAGGGATTTTTATCTTTCTCATTCAAAGTTCTATCCCCAGAATCAAGAACAATTCCTGACACGTTGTAAAGTAAGTGCTCCTAAGTATGTTTTCAATAAATGAATTGTAATGTTCTGTGCACATCCACCACACTACTTTTTTTACATTACTTTATTTCAACACCTTTTTTCTAGCCTATGTAATATTTTTGATTCGATAAATCACAGAATATTGATTTTTCTTTTCCAATTGGAAAGATGGAAAGAATCACATGTAGAGAAGAACCATATACCATATCAAGAAGCAAAGTGCAGTTTCAGCAGTCCACTATAATGGCAATTGCTCATTACTCAGTCACAAAAACCAAATTATGTCTATCAACATTGCTGTGACTTGAAATACATCTCAGCCTTAACATGCTCCCATTAGAATGAAATTGTGTGAATAACTGAATCAAAATATTTGAATATTAACATAGGCAGGGCTAAAAATGGATAATGAACACTAACAGAAGAAGACGGCAGCTGGCTGTCTTGCTGCAATCCTGGTGAATGCCTTTTGTCTCTAGCCATGTCTATAATACCAGCTACCATCACTACACCCCAAAGTGTGTGTTGGCATATGCACTTTTCACAAAAGGCAATCTTTTAAAGATTTAATGGATTCAGCTCAGTTAATAAAATCAAATATTTTAGTTAAATCTGTGAACACATTAGCATTTCTTCATTAGAGCAAAAATAACCAGGACTCCCACTGTATGACAACTATCAGGGTCCCTTGTCATTGGAAGATAAAAATCACCAAATGACCGTCAAGCATATTTTATTTTCCACATAATAGGCATTTGAGAAGAATTTCAATCATCATCTACATCATAGCATCATCTACTTTGTATCCACATAGATGTACAACTAATGCCTTTTCAAAATTTTTTGGATTGGTCTTTTTTTTTTTTTAAAGAATTTATTTATTTATTTATTTATTTATTTATTTATTTGACAGAGAGAGAGAGAGAGATCACAAGCAGGCAGAGAGGCAGGCAGAGAGAGAAGGGGAAGCAGGCTCTCTGCTGAGCAGAGCCCAATGTAGGGCTCAATCCCAGGACCCTGAGATCATGACCTGAGCCAAAGGCAGAGGCTTAATCCACAAGGCACCGAAGTGCCCTGGACTGTTCTTCTTTCAAATACAGTCAAATAGACATTACAGGGAGAAGCACTGTTAGACTACAGAATTAGGATCTGCCTTTAAAACAATGAGCACACTGGCAAAACTTGCCAAAGTCAGTTTTTTCAAAACTCTGGAAATTAACACAGCTTGCAAGAATCCGAGGAGCAATTACTAAAAAAAAAAAAAAAGAAAAAAAAGAAAAGAAAAGAAAAGAAAGAAAGAAAGAAAGAAAGAAAAGAAAAGAAAAGAAAAGAAAAAGGCTGAATCTTGGTAAGGAAAGTATACTTTGTGGCATTTTTACTTGCTCTATTCCCATTCTTCTCTTCCTAGCTTCACAGTAGCATCAAAACCAGCTTCCCCAGAAGTATCAATGAAAACCAGAAGACAAGGAGTTAGTTTCCAAGTAGAAAAAGAAAACTAAACTGAAAGAAAGCAGAAGGAAGGAAATAATAAAAACAAGAGCAGAAATAAATAAAATAGCAGAAAAACAATATTTCCCTGATCCCAAAACTAAAGACATGATTCAAAAAGGAAAATAAAAACCAATATTCCTTATGTAAGTGAAAAAAATCAACAAATTACTAAGAAAATGAATACAGCAACACATAAAAATGATTATGTAGAATCATTTATGTAGATTATGTAGAATCATAAAATGACCAAGTAGAATAGCATGGGAATGCAAGGTTGGTTTAATATCTGAAAGTCAACTGATGTAATTTACCATATTAAAAGAATATAAACAAAAACCACATGATCATAGAAAATGATACAGATAAGGCAACTGACAAAATCTAATACTTTTCATCACAAAAAACATGCAGTAAACTAGAAATAGAGGGAAACTTTCTCAATCTGATAAATGTCATTTATAAAAAACCCACAGCTAACTGGAGAAAGTTTGAGTCCTTCTCCTAAGATATGAACAAGATGAAGATGACTACTCTTATCACATCTGTTCACAATTGTACTGGAGGATCTAGTCTAGGAAACTAGGCAAGAAAAATAAATAATAATCATCCATACAGGATAGAAAGGAATAATGTAAAACTATTTTTATTTGCAGATGACATGATCTTATATGCAAAAAATTCTAAGGAAGCTATAAAAAACTTATTGGAACTAATAAAAGACTCAGCAAGGATTTAGTATACAAAAATCAATACACAAAAATCAATATATTTCTATACTCTAGCAATAAAAAATCTGAAGTGACAATAAAAAAAGAAATAACCCAATTTTAAAATGGGCAGAAAATTTTTTTAGAGATTTATTTATTTTAGAGAGAGAGCAGGAGAGGGGGGCATAGGGAGAGGAAGAGAAAAAATCTCAAGCAGACTCCCCACTGAGTGTGGAACCTGATATAGAGCTCTACCTCATGACCCTGAGATTACGACCCAAGCCCAACTCAAGAGTCAGATGCTCAACCAACTAAGCCACCCAGGTATCCTCAATAAAATGGGCAGAGAATTTGATTAGACATATTTCCAAAGCAAATACATAATGGTGGGGTGCCTGAGTGGCTCAGAGGGTTAAGCCTCTGCCTTCGGCTCAGTTCACAATCTCAGGGTCCTGGGATTGAGCCCCAAACTGGGCTCTCTGCTCAGCAGGGAGACAGCTTCCCCCTCTCTCTCTGCCTCCCTCTCTGCCTACTTGTGATCTCTGTCAAATAAATAAATAAAATCTTTTTAAAAAAAAAAGATACATAATGGCACATAAGCACACTAAAATACAGTCAATTTCATTATTCACTCAAGATTTTCCCATCAAAACCACAATGATAAAATCCTTCACACCCACTAGAAGAGCTAGAATAAAAATGATAGAGAATAATAAGGCAAGGATGTGGAGAAATTAGAAACCCCATTCTTTGTCCATTTTAATTATTATATACATTCTTTGTCCATATTTGTCCATATTTAATTATTATAAAATGGTGCAAACACTTTGGAAAACAGTTTGCCTGTCTGCAAAATGTTTAACACAGAGTATCATGTGATCTAGCTATTATGTTTTATTTATATAACCAAGAAAATTGGAAATATATGCTCACAGAAAAATTTGTATGTGAATGTTCATATCAACATTATTCATTATAGCCAAAAAGTATAAACAACTCAAGTTTCCATCAACTGATGAATGGCCAAACAAAAGTGGTATATCCATACAATGGGATACTATCCAGTAATAGAAAGGAATCCTGATATATGCTTCATGCTACACCATGGACAAACCACAAAAAAATTATGTTAAGTGAAAGAAGCCAGTCACAAAAGATCACACATCATATGAGTCCATTTATATTAAGTGCCCAAATTCAGCAAACTTGTAGGGACAGAAAGCAAGTTAATGGTTGCCAGGGGTTGGGTATAGGGGTTCATGGGGAGGTGACTGCTAATAGGTATGGGTTTTCTTTTTTGGGCAATGAAAATATTCTGCATTTACATAGTGGTGATAGTTGTGCAACTCCATGAATATACTAAAAATCCACTAAATTATACTAAAACTTGCTGAACTTATACCATGTAAATTATATCTTAATAACACTGTTATTAAAAAAAAGTACTAGATTGGGCTTTACTGTATCTAACATTTGAAATGAATCTACCAGAAAACTGGTAGATTTAGGTTTATCGATGTCCTTGCCCTCTCCTTAGGCAAACTGCTTGTCTCTCGTTCAGATTCTCAGAGTACTCAGCTCATACTTATATATAAAAATCACATTATATTTTCATCTTATGTTCCCATGTCTGTCTTCCCTATTACTCTAGGTACTTGTCAGGGTCACATATTCTGTCTTATTCTACCTACATATCCATGGCATTTAGCACAGCTCATACACACATTCAACATTCAATACACAGTTGGTGACTAAAAGGATTAGCTTAGAATAATCAGAATTAAAGCGGAAATATTCTAAATTCTGTACTTATTATAAATCCTGTGCTTAGTGTGAGGTAATATTTATAAATTATCTTGGTTTTTTCCTCAGGCAATAACCAGTATTTGAAGAATGATTGTCTTCAGTAACACTCTACTATTTTCTAGATATTCTCCAGATTGATCTTCTTGGTCATATATGTGTGTGTGTGTGTGTGTGTGTGTGTGTGTGTGTGTATAGTTACAGTGCTTGAAGAGACTTTAGGAGTTTGGGGGATAAAATCCAGCTTATTAATGTTTAAGAAAGCAAGGGCTAAAGTGGTGATTAGCACAACATCATCTACTTAGGCATAAGGAGAAGTATAATTGAAACACAGGTATCCTGATTCCCAATCCAGCGTTGCCTTTGTAAAATATGCCCTAAGACCAAATAACTCTGAATGCATGCTTTTCATTAAATGTGTGCTTGCAACATGCAATTTAATCTAAACACTTTTTAATGTATTGCATTCACCCATAAAACCAAAATTTAACAAAGCAATCTTTTTTTAGACAATTTGGATGATGTGCACCCTTTGTTAAAAGGTCTCAAAGGGCCTTATATCACATTCCAAATACAATCTGGATTCTTTACCTACACCAAGGAACATTTTATAAACTGTCTGCATGTATCTCTCCAACCTTATAGCCTACTCCTCTTGACCATAATACACTAATAGAGGAGCTTCCGCTCAGGTCCCAGTAAACACCAAGCTCTCATCTGTGGCTAAGAACATACAGCCATGTTGCTTCTTTTCCCACATGGCCATGCTTCTGCTCTTCTTTGTTTGTTTAATGGTCAGTTAGTCATCTTTCAAGTCTCAGCATAAATGTTACCTTCTCAAATAG